>NW_006769660.1:485280-488859 GCF_000442215.2 Lipotes vexillifer
CTTGTCTTCCTTATTCTCCATGTTCCCCTTTCTTTCCACCCCCACTGCCTTGCTGGGGTCTCCCTGGATTTGATCTACTAACCTGGGTGCTGAGGCTGGATTTGAAATCTTCTGAAGGGTGCTGAACATGCCAGAGTTAACAGGCCTGCCTGGGCCAGCTGTCGTCTCAGAGCTGCCACAAACTCCACGGATTGTTTGGCAATAAAAATCAGCTATAAAAGTGTGAAAAATACCAGAGACCCAAAGGGAGAGGGAGGAGAAAGGGGGAATGGCTCTTACACCCTTTTAGTGGACATCTGATTTATTTTTTAAATGGAAGAGCCACTTTTATAGCTACTGTAGTTCAATTATCTCTAATTTTACACATTTTATGCAAATTCTCAGCATCTTAATTGCAAATGAGAAGGAAACTTATTTTTTAAAGCAGAAAAACAAGGTATAGTTTCGTATTTTCTTTTCAATTTTTAATTCTTATTCTTAGTTCAGCACCATTAAACTTTTAAAACTCTTTTTACACAGTTGTTTAAAGTTATGTATAATTTGAAGCACACTCACATGTTCACAAACACCCATAGCCTTAAACAAGTAGCTACTTTTTTTTTTTTTTAAGTGGGCCTCTCACTGTTGTGGTCTCTCCTGCTGCGGAGCACAGGCTCCGGACGCGCAGGCTCAGCGGCCATGGCTCACAGGCCCAGCCGCTCCACGCGGCATGTGGGATCCTCCCGGACCGGGTCACGAACCTGTGCTCCCTGCATCGGCAGGCGGACTCTCAACCACTGCGCCACCAGGGAAGCCCAACAAGTAGCTACTTTTACTCTTAGACCTCACTCTCCCTCTTGGAGAAGATACTCTGATGTTCTCCTGCATATAGTTTCAAAGGACTGCAAAAGAATATACTCAAAAGGTTTCACAAAGAAACTCGGTGTCTTACAAATCAAGCACACTGGAACATATTCTAAGCATCAAGAAACTTGGCTGCAGGTTTTTTGCCTAGATGCTCAGATTTCTAACCAGGAGTGTGCTGGCAGATGTGTGACAACCAACTCTCTTGAGAGGTAACAACTAACTCTCTCTGATTTGTAGTGCTTGCCAATTTCCATGGTGTAAACACTCCTGCTATGGCCCATTTCAAGCTACCAACAGGATACCAGTGAACCTGAAGGTGCGAAGAGATGGGCTCTATTGGTTCTCATGAGCAGAACTGCCTCTAGCACACCACTACTTTCAGCAATTTGGACACGCTTCAGGGATTTCAACTGGCTTTCTTCTGATGTGGGGTCTCTAGAGGTAAAAAGCCAAAGGAAAACAAGTTTTCCACATTGGATAAAGATTTCAAAGATTTTATAGGCAGACAGAAAACTTAGCAGCATGCTTCCAAATCTAGAGTCATGAGTTTTCGTCAAGAATCTGGCAATTACTAGCCACCTACCCTGTGCCAAATCTTTGCCATGAAGTCTGTATCTTCACGTCTAAAATGTGAATAATAAAGTGTGCTCCGCTGTGGGCCTATCTTCTAATACCAAAAGAGCTAACAGCTGTGGAATCACTTGACAGACTGAAAGGGATATGCGAATAAAAGCTAAATATCTTCATGGTTTATTTAACAGTTATTGGTTTACTCAACAAATATGTCCTGATGTCACCATAGGAAACACAAAGATGTACATAACAGAATACATAGAATGATTCTTCGATAAATAGTGATTAGTGTTTTCATCCGGATATTCCATACTGGCCATGTGTGGGAACTTTAAATATTTTTCTGAACGCTGAATCTTGAGAAAAATTAGTCAAGAAATCAGGAAAAGGGGAAAAAGTACCATCACTCTCTCGTGAGGATGAAAGCTTAATTTGGATCTGTGCTAGACTTCTCCACTGAAAAGGACAAAGAGAGCACTGAGAATGTTCTAATTAAGATTCCCTGAGAGGGGGCTTCCCTGGTGGCGCAGTGGTTGAGAGTCCGCCTCCCGATGCAGGGGACACGGGTTCGTGCCCCGGTCCGGGAAGATCCCATATGCCGCGGAGCGGCTGGGCCCGTGAGCCATGGCCGCTGAGCCTGCGCGTCCGGAGCCTGTGCTCCGCAACGGGAGAGGCCACAACAGTGAGAGGCCCGCGTACCACAAAAAAAAAAAAAAAAAGATTCCTTGAGAGGAAGGAGAGGAGTGCCCACAACAGGTTTCAAAGATGGTGGCTAAGCTATTAGCTCCAAGCCTCCTCACCCTGTTACCGACAATATTACATTGTAACCTTCCTCAATGGCCCACACGAAAAATTTGTGGCCAAGAGACTATCCAGTCCAGGTCCTCTCTTTCCTTAACAACCATATTTCATTCTAGCACATCAAGCAGAGGGAACATAATCATTTGCCTCCAACAAAAATCCAGACTCCTCTGCAAACAGAAGCAACTGGAAACACAAAGGAAGGCTGTGTGGGTAGCACTTCTCATTAGGCCCTCTGCCTAACAATAATTAGGCTTGCTCCCATTACTGTTGGACTCCGGGCAGCTGGTCCAATACTTATTTTTCCTAGAGGAAAATGAAGAGTACGTACGAGTCCCTGACTTTTACTTCTCCTCTTTCCTCCTTTCCCTTTGTGACTTCATGCTGGTTTGCAATTTGTGTTTTCACCCCTGTAGTTGATTCTAGACACAGTCGATCAACTCACAGCCTCCTTAGCAATGGAAGTGCATCTGAATAAAATTGCGTGAAGCTCAACACTTCGATGGAGAGGATCCCTACCAGCCCTTTCATCTTGTATTTAGCCGGCTACCCTTCACTGAAGTTACATTTATAGCATAATTAATGAAATGAGCTTTTCTTCTGACTTGCCTAAATAGCAGGACCGGGTGACGTGGAAACTATTTGTTAGGAAGTGCTACTACCTAAATGGTCTGAGACCTTTCTACACAACGCCTGACAGCTGAAATATTCCATCCTGAGTATGTGACTGAAACCTGACAGGATGAAAAATACACATGCCTCATAATGCATGTCAACAATTTTACTATCTGGTACAAATGGAAACTTGCTGAATTTATTCCTTAAAATGCTTTTTATGCTTTCTTTGGTTCTGGCTTAGTGGTAATGTATTTAAACGTCTGGAAGAAATATTCAAAAGAATGAACCACATAACTTTAGTTGAGATGCCTACATTTCAAACCAAATACTGGCAGATCAGTGAGTATCTAGGTTAATACTCTCCTTATTTGATTAGGATAATCCACAGAGACACTGACTTATTCCTTCAGATTCTGCATTTTAACCAATCAATATGTCTAGGGTTATGGTTTTCAGAAGGCAGGTGATAATTTTGGAGATAACATCTCAAGGTGCTGCTGACATTGAGATGCATATTCAATATGTTCTTGGAGTGACAGAACACAGCAATGTTGGAAACTCCCCCCAGAAATACGTGCACAGTGCACACCCACGCCCAGGATGCCACTAACCTTTAATTCTTGAAGCTCCGATACAGATTAAGCACACTGGCTCTTAGTAATGTCAATGAAAATTTGAAAATGCAAGGGGTGGGCAGTGACTACCTTTCCCTCAGATGGTCCTGTCTTTTCAGTGTAGGGA
>NW_006769660.1:488869-507906 GCF_000442215.2 Lipotes vexillifer
AGGGAAACCCCTACAAGCAAAGGAAAGAAGCAGCTTTCCACCCAACCCAAAGGTCTGGGGATGGGAGGAAGAGCTGTGGAGGACAGCAAGGAGTGAGCTGGTAGTTTGCCTGAATTAGCACGTGTCACTACCCACACACAATAGGGATCACACGAGAACAAGGGAAGGTGAGGGAAAACAAAGGAAAAACATTAGACATGGATTTTTCAGAATGTCATTAAAATGTATCTATTTTAATTTCACAGGATGAAAATTATCTGCCTGCTTTGTATTAATCTTGCCTTGACTGAAATTAGTTGTCAGACCTCTGTTTATAGCCTAATTACCTTTACCTAAGGAAAAAAAAAAAGAGGTAAAAGAAATAACAATAAATTTGTAATGGAAAAGCTACAAGTTTATAGTATTAGTACAGATTGGGGATGGTTCTAGGAACAGGGTTTGAAAATAATCTAAACAAATCTGGAGAAGCCTTGTGTTCCTCAGACTAGGATGTTGTTAGTTCTCTCCATGTTGTTTGGTGCCATGGTTATGACTCCTGGCCACAAACACTTGTGAGTAAGTAGTGCTCAGGGCAGCTACAGTGTAGTGTCTATTTTATTTGGCTCTCTTATCCAGCCAGCGAGATAATCGACGGTTCACACTCGAGATCATGGGTTGGCAACATTTTGTGTTAAGGGCCAAATGGCAAATATTTTAGTCTTTATGGGCCATATCGTCTCTATCACAATTACTCAGCTCTGCTGTTGTGGTACAAAACAACCATTGACAATATGCAAACAAATGAGCGTGACTGTGCTCCAACAAAATTTTATTGACAAAAACAGGCAGTAGGCCAGATCTGGCTCCCAGGCCACAGTAAAAAACCAAAGAATTTTTACTCAGTAGGAGGAATATGGAGCTACCTCCAAGTAAGAATCCATGGGTTAAAAAAAATAGTTTTACTGAATTCTTATAAACAACAAAAATAAGTAGTAGATGAACATGATGGTGACACAGAGGCAAGATAAGCAAAAACACCTGGCTTACAAAAGCTTAGCAAAAGGCAAAATTCTCTTCACAATTAGCCATAGAGAATGGCACCATATTACGACACCATGTAATAACTGAGCTTTACAAATATGCCCCTCTGCTGTCAACGTAAGGGAACATTGCAGGAAGTGTTAGCTCAGTCAGGGCAATGCAAAATGTATTTTTTAGAGATATGCATCAAAATGAGCAGTTTTTTAAAAATGATCTCCCTTAAAAGGATGAGCTTCAGTTATGTCATAAATAAGCACCAGATTTGGGAGGAAAAGTTCTGGGTCTCAATCTTGGTACTGCTCCTTGCCTTGTTTGGCCACGTTCCCCATCTATTTACAAGGGTTGGACCAGATGATCTGTGATACTCAAACCCTGACTCTAAACTCCTGTGATTCCAATGCCAGCTTCACCTATTTGTTCTTCTAGTGAGAGGATCCCTGACTTATTCTAATATGCTTTTTACCTAAGCGTGTAATGTTGAATTGCCTTTGTTTTCTCCTCTACTGAGCAAGTTTCCATTCCATCCCAACCCCCTCACAGCAAGAGTCTCATCTTAAATGTCAAGGTAGCCCATCTTCCCCATAGGTAACTAGGGACAGGATGAAGTCAGGCCAGCAGCCAAAGACCCCTCTCCAGGCCGAGCCTGCAAAGTCATCCTGGGCATCCGGAGCATTCCTCAGCTGGAGGGGCTTTCCCCATTCAGTGCCTGGACCATTGCCAAGAAGATCTGTCCAGCTGTAAGCCTGATTTTATATAGTTATTTTCACTTATTTTTTATTTCACAAGATGTAAACGAATCTGTTTAACTAGGAAATCACGTCCCTTGAAAGTGATTATAACCTAATTTGACATGCAGTATTTGTATACTTATTCTAGTGTTATGATGCATTCACTGTGTTTACATAAATAGAGATTTCTGTATAATTACTACAAGATAATATAAAGAGTTAATCACATGAAATCCCCCAAAATCTCATTTCAGTGAATTTTTTTAACTTGAATTCCAAAATGTTCTCTAAATCTTTTTTGAGAACCTTACAGAAACATCTACTATTGTCATCCGTTCTTGTTTGTTCATTAATTGATACAGTCAGATAAGTTACTGTGTGCCTAATACGTACACAGATACCTATAAAGATAAAAAAGACACACCTATTGCCTTCAAGAGCACTGAATCTAAACAAGTCCGGTACTGAATCATGAAGAAAGGTAAACTCTGCCCTGATCTTGTCTGCTTATCTTGGATAATCACTATATTTTCTTCATGAAAAATACAATGGAAGAAATAAACAAGAATCCTTTGCATGAAAAGGAATATCAAGAGGAGAGAGAGAGGCAAAATTCGCATGAAATTCTAGAGGAAGGGCCGCAAATATTTTAAAGTTTTCTTCTTTTTATATTTTATTGACAAGGGAAGGAATTTCCCCCAAACTGGAATATTTTATTAAAACTAAGGAGGAACAATCACATAAAGATTGATCCAATAGCTCTTTACTTCTCCAACAATTTGGGAAAGACCTATCTGTCTATCTTCCTGAGGTTAGGTAAATGCTTCTCTTTGCACTCATTTGCCTTCATTCATTCCATTTATACCATACGCTTGCCCCTGCCTTAGCATCTCTGAGGGTTAAAAATTAGGTAAAAGGCCTACCAAAGTATTCCAAGCTGTGTGTATGGCAAAAAGAGGGCTTGAAAAACGTCTACGATGGCATCTGTAGATGTTAGGAAGGTGAGGGTGTCACTGCATGTGTACACTTCACAAGCACCATCCTCTCATCACTTTCACTGGACGTGGCACGCTCAGGTGGACCAGGGAGGAGAAAGTATCTTCACTTCTTCTAGGAATGTTATTCCTCCATTGCTATGTTCCAAACCTTCTCTCAAATCCTCGGGCTCTTATTTTTGTGTTTTCTAGACGACAAAGACATTTAGACATAATTATAAAGTCATGTCTTCAGCAAAACAGAACATCTGTATTTTGTGAGGATGACTTTTGTACAGTTCCTAGCCAAAATTCGTCAGAATGAGGCACAGAGATTCAGGAATAAAAGAGATTACAGGAGTTGCCTCTGGTACCCTTAAAAAATCCCAAGTCACTGTTTTAAACCTAGGATCCCAATACTTCAATGTAATTTTATTCAAATTAACGTACACTGACTAAAGTACCTGATATGCCCAACAGTTCATGGGTTCAATTAATTTTCTTCAAAAGAAGGAATAAAAAGTACATACCATTTGGCAGTAAGGTCCTGCAGATCTAAAACATATTGTTTATTACGATGAGCATGGCATTATATCACTATCTGTTGAACTATTTATACATAAACTATTTCTATAAAGGAATTATTCTTAAACCATTAATTAGGCAACCCTTAAAATGATGCCTACTGGTAAGCTAATTAACCATGTACAGCCTACTTGCTATGTACGTTTTTCATGCAAGTTCCATTTTGTTCTCCCATTACAGACGCACTGTAGTCATCATGGTGAAGAGTCAGAATAATGTGCTTTGGATGTGCTATTAGTACCATGTTCCTATGAGCAAGTTACTCAACTTTTCTGTGATTTAGTTTCACTTCTTATAAAATGGGAATAATAATTCCCATTGTTATGAGGATTTAAATAACTTATACATAGAGGGGACTTAGATCATTGATCCGCACATTAGAAAGACACAGTAAATGTTTGGTATTTGTAGTAGGATCACACTGGCCTTGGATGGCATTTACATACACTCACTGCTGTGTTTTCCTTGGTCATTTTTATTCAACCTATCTCTAAATTCTAAGCCCTTGTGGAACATTATCAATGCCAATAGGGGCCTCAGGTAATGACAAATTATCCATTTAAGTGTATGTATTCTCCCTACCCCCGAAATCCCCACTACATTTCAATCGTCCCTTCAAGTGGCTAATTCTGAAGGGACTGTGTCCATGACCATTTGTTTATTTGCATATTGGACATCTCTAGTGGAAACACTAGACACTCATAATGACGTTAACTATCAACAATATAGGAAGCTCCCTGATAAAGTTCCTTTTTATTATCTACCTCTCCTTTTGGCCTGCTTCCTTTCTAACTGAGCTAGCCCACACACCTAACCCAGGCTACAGAAGAGAAGCACAAGCACGTGTGGAATACAGAATTTCTGAGTTCCACTTTCCTTCCCCTTCTACCAATCAGTGCTTATTAAACTCTGAAGGTAAGTTTACTTATTCTTGACGTGAGTTCTTCGCGATAATCATCAGAGGAAAAGAAAGTCATTTCTCTTGCTGCATCTATAGCATTTTCGTATGGCACGTCCAAGACAACTTGATCCGGTCTCGAGGGAATGAAAGGAAGTCTCTGAGGAGAGTCTTCTCAGAGGTGGGGGAGTCCGCAGGAGCACCACGTGTCCCAATTTTGAGGTGACTGCTGCAAATTAACATCCGGTCTCCCTTGCGTTCCCGACAGCAGATTGAATAGTCTCTTCCTCCAGGTGTCTGTTGATTGCCTGAACTGTGATAGTGCTGCTTGAAATGGCAAGGGGATGGGGTAGATTTGGAGTTATCCAAATCAAAAACACGTTGGAAGAGACTCACAGTCCAATCATAGACTCTGTGAGGCCTCCTGAGGGTTGTCAGGTTTCCAGCAGAATATTAGTTGGTTACTTAACATATTCTATTGTCTTCATTAAAGGCTTTAAATCCAGCTTTGCTTAATTTTACTAAATAAGATACCTAGAAAATAGAATCCCTTTTCCTCTCCATTGGTATAAGGGGAAAGCATTCCCCTGAATCAGTGCTCTTTCCACATGGGAAGAAAATGTGATACACGGATGTCTGTGTCTGGTCTACTGCTAAAATGTGCATAACATCATTTAATGCAGATACTCTTCCTTTCAGATTTTTCAATTGAGGGACATGAGAAATTGGTCTTTTGTTGTTTTCATTTAAATTTTCTCTAAGCTCTAAAATGCAACATTTTGGATTTGAGAAACTCAAATAAAAGGCAAAATATATCAGAAGTGTCTTGCTAAGTGTTACGTTGGTTTCTAAATAAACTTAGGAAACAGCTTTATTCCAAACAGGATTAACATTCCTCTGGCTCACCTTCTGCAAACATAACTTGCTTCTGCTGTGGCACACTCAAAGGGGGAAAATATCAGATGTGAAATTTATAAAAGGTGGCACACAGAAGAAAAGCAATGCTTCAAAAAAAGCAATGCCTCTAAAAAGTAATATATTATTATTCGAGAAACAAGGTGATTGAGAGATGTCACTCATAACTTTTCCCCAACAGCTAGAACACCTGCTCCAACATTGTTTTTGTTCAGATTTGCTTTCTTTCTTTGCTAGAACTACTTACTGTAATAATAACTACATGAAGTCATTTACCAAGGTGACTCAACTATCTTCTGTTAGGGTGTCAAACTGCCCCAAACTGGAAGACCAAATAAGAGTCTAGATGTTGGACTGAGAAACAGTCTTACTGTGAAAGACTGATGGCTATGCTCATCCTTACTGTACATGCTCCCAACGTGGGCCTCACTTGCCTTGGAGAAATTCTCACCAAGGCCCAAGGACCAGTTTACAGATTGTTTTTCTAAGTTTTCAGTGAAAACAACCCAGACTGGAATGAATCAACATGTTTAAAGGACTGTTAGGCAGCTCTTCTCTCTTCCTAGATCTCAGTGATTGTTACAAAGATGAAGGGTCCAGTCATTCCTCCACCTCTGAATTGTCATTTGACCTATGAGTTATTGTCATTTGATCTATGACCTACCAAGTTACTGGGGCCCTATTTATTTCTATTGTGTGGGAAGAAATCCACCTTATTTATTATTGGGATCAAATATAGGCAAGAGACATAAATGTGGTTGAAAATTTACAAGTGTCTGGTGATCGATATTAATAACAATTTTGGGAATTATTTGGTAAAAACTTATTATTAATCAGTATCTAAGAATAGGCTTGGGGGTTGTAAACACACTTCTTATACCAGATTCCTGATTTATCCACTTATCTAATTTACATGCCTTGGAAATATCTAGCCATCTCGGTGCCATACGTCCTTGAAGCGCTGACATCTGCTATTCTAGAAAAGGCTATCTCACATGGTTTTCTATTATAACAACCGAACTTACATCTTAATGGGATTCAATAGGGTTTCTAGAGTAGAGGGAATAATAATTCATGTCTGAAATTGGGGAGCTATGTCCCCCCTAACATCTCAAATCCAGTAATCTGTCAACTCTTCCAAAGTACTACTTGATTCTTCCATTTCTTCCCTTCCCCATTTTCGCACCCCTGCTCCAAACCCACATCACCTTTCCCAAGAATACTTAAAGGGCCCCCAACTCACAAATGGTCTCTTCTTTTCCATCCTTCCTCACGCCAATCCACTTTCCACAGAGCAGCCAGAATAAATTTTTTCAAATGTTAATCAGATTATGTCATTCACTGCTTAAGTTTTGTTTTCAATTAAGCTTAGAATAAAATCCAAATTTCTTAACTTTGCTGATAAAGCCCTATAGACTTTGGTCCTTCTCATTCTCCAACCACATCTTGTTTCATTTTCCCCCTTTCAAATAGTTCAGTCACAGGCATGTTTTTGAGCTCCTTGAACATGCCAACTCTTTGCATAAGCCATTCCCTATACCTGGAACGCTCTCATCTCTGTCTGAGTTCTCAGTTCAGATGTCTCTTCCTCAGAAAGGTCTTCCTTGATTGTCTAGTCTAAATTAGATTCTCCTTACTACTTTCTCATAGAACCCATTGTACTGACCACAGTTTAATTACGAGTCTGTGTATGCAATGTTTGATGTCCATCTCCCCTACTAGACTGGCAATTCATGAAAGCAATACATTTCATTTGTTTAATTTGTTCAGTATGGTATATCTGGTACTTGTGTACAGTCTGGCACGTAATAAATTCTTTTGAAGAGAGGGAGGAAAGAAGAGAGAGAGGAGAAAAGAGGGAAAAAAAGAAGGGAGGGAGGGAGAATGGAAGGAAGGAAGGGAGGGAGGGGGAAGGGAGGAAGGGAAGAGGGAAGGGGGGGAGGAAAAAAATGGTAGTCAAGCTATAGCATATTTTCAATTTTACCCATTTTGTCACTGACAAGCAGTGTGACCTCAAGTAAGTCATAAAACCACTCTGTGTCATCTTTCCTGCATATAAGATAATTCAGCCTCATCAGAGATAGGAAGGTGAGAGGGGAGCATTTGATAAGAGTGCAATCTGCCCTCAAAAATGCAGACAGTTCCCTGCATTTGGGAGAAGGAGGAAAGTTGGAGTAGAAGGGAAGAAAACCTGGAAACAAGTTGGTCCTACTCTGGGGTTGGGTCTCTGGGGGTACCGGAAGGGCAGGGGGACGAAATCCTGAGATAACTTTATTTTCCCAGGGCAGAGAAGACCTGTCCAGGGAGATAGCAAATCTATTGAACGTCCTCACTGCCAGCACTGCGCAAACACCACGATTCTCCAGTGAAAGAGAGGGGCCCAGAAGAGGCCCTGGGAGACCCTGAATGCCTGCTAGGTAAGAATGAGGTGTGCCTCCGCGGTGAACTGCATGGACTGGTGATTGTGGCAGGATTGACACACGCTCAGTGGACAGATGCCCAACCAAGGGCAGATGCCCTGCCCGCTCCAGCCACCTCCATCACCTTGGTACTACTGAAGTCCCCAGAAATGAGGGACAAGTTTGGGGATTTGACGGGAGGAAGCTGAAATGACTGAGATTACATTTCTGCCTCCTGCAGATTGGGGGCTTGAAGTCAAAGGAGAATAATTTACGTAAAATAGTTACATATTCTTATGAGTTGAACTCCAAACCTGCCACATAATCATTTTGATTAATTTCCTTTGTCTTCCACCTCATTGACCACGCACTCTTTGTTCCCCTCATCCTTCACTCTTGTCTGATTCTGTCTCCATCTGTCTTCTCCTGGTCTCTTCCTTCTGTTCTGCTCTCTTTCTCCAGCATTCTCCTCCAGACATCTCCTTGGTACCCTGCACTGCCTTCCAGCCCACGGTATCCAGAGCAAGAGAAACTGAACCCTGAAATGGTCACACAGTCTGGTCTCTGCCTCCGTCATGGGCCTTCCAAGCTCTGCTGCCTTTCCAGTGTTTTATAACCTCTTGTTCTCACCTGCTCCCCAAGTGGCTTTTCTACGGTCTTTTTTTTTTCCTTTTCTATTAGGACTCCTCTGTGGTTTTACTAATAACATTTCCACTGAGCCAAACAGCTTATAAAGAAAAAGGAAAGAAGGACCTCTGTGCCTGTGAGATAATGGCCAAAATTCTTCACCCGACTTTCAATACCTTCCCAGAATGGAAGATTCTATGCCATCCCTGCCCCCACTAGTCTCTCATAGAAGCCTTTCTTTCCACCTGCTAAAGATCCAGGTCTTTAGCAAATTCATATATATTTAATCTTAGCAAATTCATATATCTCTTAATCTTATCTAATTCGCTGCTTTTGCACAGCCCTTTCCCCTACCTAAAGTGGCCTCTTTCCTCTTCACCTGCGCTAATTTTACGTGTTAAGGAACAGCGGAAGACGTTCCTGAACACTTCCTGTACACTCTAGCCCACATCATCCCCCCCCCCCCTCACTTCAAAGCTTATATCCTGTATCCTTCTCTTGGACCCTATTCATGTACTGTCATATGAAGTCACCTATCGCTTTACCATATACATTTTCCCTCCTGAGTGAGATTATTAGATCTTCAAAGTTGGGAACTTATCTTTTATAGTGATACTATTATTATTAACAATGAAAACAGCGTTACATATGTAGCAGGTCTTCCTCCTTCAAGATGCATCAAATGACATTTATTGAATGAATCCATGGTATCAACTGAATATATGTTTTTTAGTTGAATAATGAGATATGGAAGAAACAAAGCAAGCATGTATTGGAGAAGTGAACGCCTGAAATGAAGCCAGCAGAGTGCCCAGATGTTCTCACCCATGGGGACAGTTCCACAGTTCCAAGTCACAGTTGGATGATATTTACAAGGCTTAATACCATCCTTACTGACTTATCTCAAGTTTTCACTGATATCAGAAATAAATGTTTTTGTCATGGAGCCTAATTTAAAATTCTTGGCATATAGAAGCATTTTATTCATAAAATGACTGCTTATCATTATTTGTTTTGTTTTAATATAATTTAACTCAAAGTCACCAGACAGAGAGCATTAGATTTTTCTGACGGCCCAGTAAAGCCAAAAGCATTTCAGAAACAAATCTGAGCCAGAGGGCATTATTTTACAGATGAGGACACGGGGGTGCAGAGAGGCTAAATAATATGTCCCCCAAACACACAGCTAATTGGTGAAAAGATCTGGTCTAGAACACAGATCCCTTGAGTCCCCATACCATATTCTCTTCTACGTACATCCTGCTGCCTCTATTAGTGAAAGAATGAAAGGACATCCTGCAATATAGACAACCCCCCAATTTTTTTTGTAGAACAGTACCTCAGTTTAATTGATCTCTGTATTTATTAGCTAATATTAATGCAGCAGAGGGGACAAAAAGCTCACAAACAGTCCACACATTTCACAAGACACATTGCAGGAAAAAAAGTGACTAAGAAGGACCAATAGTATCCTAGGGTCTTGGTGGATGCATTCCTGGGGGAGATGGACCTCTTATTCCTGGGGGAGGGGGTCTCATTCCTGGAGGGGCATGCCTACTGGTGTCCCTCGAGTAGGAGGAAGCCCAATTGGTGGGCCCATGGATGGTCTCATAGCAGGTGGAGGAGCCATAATTCCTGGAGGTGGGGTTACTCGAGCAGCAGGTGTAGGTGCAATCCCCCGTCCTGGTGGATACTGAGTTGGGGCTCCAGCATTGCTGCCAGTAGCAGGAACTGCAGCAGCTGTGACAGTGCCTCTTCCTTGTGGGGTCATTACCTGTTGGGATGGGCCCCCAACCCCTCAGACAAGGCCTGCTAATCCAGCAGGAGCCCGGGGCATTGGAACACCAGCTGGAACACCTCTGCCAGCTGCCCTACCAACCCCAGGGCCTCCTGCAGCTCCAGCAAGTGGTACCCAAGCAATGCCAGTATCTCTGGGGGTTGGTCCCTCCACAGTCACGGAAACCAAGTTCTCCCCATGCAGCAACACCAGACCCAAAACCTGCTTTTCTTCATGCTCTGGCTACTTAGCATTCTTTGGCTTGATCTTCCTGAACTCATCACCATCGCAGAGGATCGAGTTCATATGCTTGTCAAAAGCCTTAAAGGCACCAAGGAAGATCTGGTCATCTTGCAAGATACATCTCATCCTGTAGTAAATGTGCTGCAGCATCTTGCTTCTCTTTCCCACAGTCATGATTGCTTTTCCACCAAATCCAATGTCCACAGGAAAGTTTCGGGATCCTTAAGACCTAAGGGAAGGCTACAGATCAAGGTATGACGCAGGTTCTCCTACAAACAATGCAAGCTGGGGCGGAAGCTTCGAATAGTAGATAGAGCCTGTTATTTTTTCTTTGTTTTTTCTCTCTTGGAATCTGCTACCTGGGTGTTCCAATACTGCTTTAACCACCTCTTGGTGTCTCAGCTAAGAATGCCTGTCTCAGTTCCACCTGGAAGTCCACCACAGGTACTTGCTGCTGCTGCTGAGATCGCCTTGGGTACAGGTGACGACACTCCTGGTTGTTCAGTGAGGCTGTTCTCCGTTTGACCTGGACTTCTCCCTCTGGTACGTGCTGTTCTGTGGTCCACCTCACGTGTAAACAGTCCCTGGGCCACTCCATAGCGCCTCTGGCCGCTCTTCAGAACACAAAGTTAGGCATCTCTGGTGGCCGCCCACTCTACGCTGCCTTTGCTAAGGTGGCACCAACTAATAGGCTGGCTCTCCCTGCCAATTTTTTAAATGCTGTAAAAGACTATAGCATAACCTATATCATGCTGTGTGTAGGGGAAGCATAATTTCCAGCACCCTCAGCAAATCCCTGTGGCAGCTCCTCTCAACACAGGCAGGATTGAAATCGATGTAAACTTGTGATCCAGGACTAGGCCCACATGGGACAGCCAAGCTGAGTTGAAGCCAGTGCCAAGACTTCAACCCTGAAGGCGCAGGAATGGCCAAGTTGAAATCAACCACCTCCACCCTCACATTTGCTTTGTCTTTGAAGATCCTCAAGTAGCCATCCCCCCTTAGTCAAGTCCCTCATCTGACTTTAAACTTGTCTCAGCTGTGTTAAAAGGAGGCCCAATGGCCTAGTCCTCCAATGTCACATATGTACCTATTATCAGTGGCCTGCTGATGACAAGGACTTAATCTACTAACACAGGTAGGTGATACCAAAAAACAACAAGGACAAAGCAAACTTGGCTAATTAACCAAAAGATTGGATTTCATAGCCGATTGTTGTTAGCTAACCATGTGGATTTGATTCAGTCTACACATGTGTATCAAAAGGGGGTTGGAATAGAAAAATGCTTTTCATATAGTGTTCCCAGGAACACTGGGGTCTCCCAGAGGGACCGCTACGGTTTTATCAGCTGAATTATCAGGTTAGGCATCCACATCTCCCCAACCTGACTTCAATCAGAGCTGTTCTATTTTAATCTACATTAGTATCCTGCTTATGCTTAATCAAAAAACAATCCTGTGGGAATTCCCTGGTGGTCCAGTGGTTAGGACTCTGCACTTTCACCGCCGAGGGCGTGGCTTCAATCCCTGGTCGAGGCATTAGGATCCTGCAAGCTGAGCAGCGTGGCCAAATTAAAAACAAAACAAAACAAAACAAAGAAACCCCCCCACACACACACAAACACAATCCTGCTTTAAAGAACAATAGTAATAAAAAAAAATTGCATTGTAAATCCACATGTTCTCCAATCTATGAGATATCTGGGGGCAGGCTGGGCCTCACGGAGCCTTCCCGATCATACCAGGTAGGTCTGAGCCTGCCTAGGGTCAGTCCGTATTGGTGAAAGTGCCCACCACAGAAACTGAAAGAAGCCCTCTTCCCCTTGAGGGCCCTCTAGGGCATAAGTTACTGAGGATTCTAATTCATCCAAAGGTTACAGATGAAATAAATTCCTTTTCTCTATTGCTTAGACATATCGTGAAAAAGCTCTGGGGTCTTAACAAGTGTAATTCAATTCAATTCAATTCAATTATATTCTATCCATTAACTTAGTACTGTTACGCGTTGAGGCAGAGATTTGACATTTTGTTGTTGTTGTTTATTTTTGTTACTGTTTTTTTTTCCAAACTTACCCCAGAAACTGTAGCTTCTACATCTCCCTATGTAAGAAAACTTAGGGACTGATGTCCTTTTTTCTTTTACATATTTCCATTAAATTCTTCCAATCTTTATTTAACACCAACTGAGCATCCATTACCAACCTAGGTGCAAGGAGAAAAAAGTTTAAAGGATACAGTCCTTGTATTGAAGGATTTAGTGCGTAGCTGAGAGAAGAAACTTCCACACACAACACCAGCAGGTAACAAAGGAAGAGTGTTAGATTAGCTACAAACACCTGCCACAGGTAAATGCTAAATGTGCTTGGTAGTTTGCAAAGGGTGAGACTGGGGCAAGCTGAAGTTTTCAGAGGTTTGCTACTGTTTGTTGAAGGGCTAAAAGTATTTGTACACAAACGGAGAAACACCCCTTATGGGAAAGGCGAGAAGTTAGAAGACAAGCCCCAAGGGGCACTAAGAGGACCAGCTGCTTTGGAGGGAGAGCCAGCTATGTCAGGGAGCCCGGTACCCAGCCTCCGCCTTGGTGGAGGTTGCTGGTCAAATGACTTAGCTGCTCTGGATCACAACCCAGCATCTTCCAGTGGAAATCAGCTCCTGGTCTCCTATATATCTCGAAGACGCATCTCCCTTTAAATGTGCTTAATGCTTGCCACATGTTTAGTGCTCACTACCTGAGAGAGAGGCACATGTTATTATTACCATAATCATGGTTGACCTCCTGCCTGCCTCACTTGAACCCGTTACTCATGCCATCCCTCTCCCAGGAGGAGCCTTTTGTCATCTCCCAGCGTTCA
Organism: Lipotes vexillifer; assembly: GCF_000442215.2. Classification (NCBI taxonomy): domain Eukaryota; kingdom Metazoa; phylum Chordata; class Mammalia; order Artiodactyla; family Lipotidae; genus Lipotes; species Lipotes vexillifer. Next base: position 501,888 of record NW_006769660.1, read on the forward strand.
GGTATCTGCTCTTTGGAAGATGAACTGACTAAATGTTAAATTTTAAAGTGACCACTTCCAAATGCTTGGGGGAACATAAAAGGGACAATGGTATTAGGTTTGGATTCCTCAGTAAATATGCTTATTTTTCAGGAGTAGAGAGGGCGCCTGAGGGTCGGTCAGTGCCTTCTCAAAGGCAGTAAGAAACAGCCCACTGAGTGACTTAGGGAACACAAGTGCCAAATTCTCATCCAGAGTAGGGGGTCTTCCCACATGTGAACAATCTTCCACATTTTCCTATGTCTCCCATGATCTCTTTTTCCTAAGCTAGCCATGATAATCTGGGAATAAATTCACATTTTCTAAGGGAGAAATACTGCCAAGCTTGTTAATCTCATGCAGATGTGATGTTACTTTTACTGTGTTGTAATATGGCTTCTTAAAAAACAAGTTGGAAGGAGGTGGGGGGAGAAAAGCCCACCAAAAAAAAACAACAAATATTCGCCAACCCATATGGTCAGTAATTGCTGTTTAATAGTCCTCCTATTACAAACCTAAGAGGCAGCAGTCTGAATTACCAGTAGAGTATTAATAAACAGGAATGAGTTAATAGAGCATAAAGACCTTCTCGTGGAACAGTGGGGGAGTTGAATATTCTTTTCTTCAGTCAGCTGTAAGTAATTACTGCATGGTGTGCTTCTGACTATTACCATAACAGAGCAATTGGACGTGAAGAATGGATAATAGTACGGACATGGAGGTATTTTTAGAACATCAGCAGTGAAGCAGGTAACTGGCCTACTCCAGGAGAACCTTTAAATAAGTTTAGAAGACTTTTTTTCCCCCCTCTCCTTATGACATTTAGCCAGGATAGAATTTTAAAAAGATCAATCTAATAAATTATTTAAGATAACTTTACAAAGAAGATGCCTGTGATATGTAAATTAGAAGGGAAGAAGGGAGGAAGGAAAAGTCTAAAAAGCCCTGGTGGACGGGAGGCATCTAGCCGACGTTACTGTAACTACATAATCACAGGTTCCTTCCTGCTCCTCTGAGACTACAGCCCGGATGCGAATCTGCTTGACTGGCTTCCACTGGCTGTTCAGGTGAAAGTGAAAATATTCAAATCAGAGCTGTAACTATGATTGCTGGAGTTGTGGGTTTTCTAAAATTGAGTTAGTCATCCTTGGTGATTTAATGATGCATATCATTTATTTTAAAATATTATTACAGGGCATTGACTGAGCGGCGGCACCTTCTTTCCGGGAACTGGCCATTATTCAATGCGGTGGGGGATATCAGGGGCTGTGGCGGGCTGAGAGGCTGTCTAGCGGCACAACATATGTTCTCAGATGCAAACAGCTTGAGACTTTGATTCAGAAAGGGGTAATTCTGCAAAGGCACACAAATATCATTTAAGGGATATTTTGAAAAAAATTTTTTTCAGGGTATAGGTCCTTCCTCCTGCCTTCCGGCTGCATGGGCCGACGCTGATTTTTCACTTTGCAGGTTGGTTAAGCATCATGGAGTGTTTTGGTTCTCAATCAAGAATATTCTTCCCAAGTGGTTCCAAAGTCCTGCGCTTGAAAATAAATGCGTGTCCTCTTTGTCTCCCAGCAGCATGTGTCCCAGCGTACAACAAGCAGCTCAGGACAGAGCGAGGCAATGCCTTTGATTGAACAGTCCTATGGGTTTTAACCTGCCACTCGCATGGGCGGGAAGATTCCTTCAGTTTGCTATCTTCTTTGGGCAGTGCTGCCGGCTGAAATCCAACAGGGGTGGTTAGGAGCCAGGACCCAAGTCCTCCTCCTGGCAGGATTCCTGTCCTACCTTGTGGCACAGGAGCTGAACCGAGCATGAGGTGCCTCAGTGCTAATGACCCCCGGGTCCCACCTGAAAAGAAGAGGTGCAGCCATTGGGACAGGTGGCCATGCTTAACTGATCTCTGCCCACTGCTTTGAAGTCCTCTGACAAACAAACGTGTGTGAAATAAACACTGTCGCATTTATTTCTCCTGAAAAACGACATGATTGTGTCTGAGCTCCACCAGCCAGCATACTCTGATTCATCTAGACGCAGTCCCTTTCTTGATAAAAGATGCTGCAGCGCAAAGTTACAGCTGGGGATTTCACTTGTTTCGCTGGTCCTTCTTAATAGAAGTCAAGGGCACACCTGTAGAGGTGTTGTTGTGACCCAGGGAGAGCAGCCGCTTCTCCGTGTGGCTGGGTTTGATTTACTTTTTTTTTTCCAAGTGTTTGAAAGGAGAATAGCTTTCTTTTCCTTAAGTCTATACAAAGATAAGGGCAAAAGAAAATCTGGCTAATTAAAGGCCAATTTTTAAATCAAGTTTTTCACATAAGACCAAGATTAATGGTCATTTCTAGAAAGTCCTCAAGATCTCATGATCAAGGGCAGTTCAGCGATCAGCACCTCTGTGTTTCTGACAGAGTGACATTTTAAGATACTTATAAGCGACTTGATATGTGAGCGTACTGTTTGTGGTCATGAGTGTGCCCCACTTGAACTTATATCACACCCCAGTGAATCATGAACTTCCCAAAGGCATGGGCTGCACCTTTGGGGTTTATACCAAGGGTTGCGTCGTATCCCAAGGACCAGCACAAAGACTTCCCAGGAAAGGATATCATCAACCAAGAGGGCTGTCACTATTTTAGACCTAGAAAACCCTCTGGGGAGCAAAAGAATAAGAAGTTTCTCCCAAGAGTGAGACTAAGGGGGAAAAGAAGGCGCCAACTCCTTTATATCTCCAGTTATCTCTCAGAAGCCCAGGGGGAAAGAAATACCTGGAATTGTTAAGAAGCCAAGTAGTTTCGAGGCCACCATTTTACCTCTTCAGCGTTTCAGCTGGGACCACCCTAGTCAAGAATTCTTAGTATTTTCAGGTGTTCCCTTTGAAACGACTTAGGCCAACACTCCAATAAGAACCAATGAAAAGGTAAATTGTTTAGAATTGAGTATTCAGCTCAATCTGGATACAACTTTCCAGACTGGTTGACTTCAGCTGCCCTACTCATGGGTTATCATGACAGCCAAGAGAACTCACAAAAAAACTTTTTTTCAACATTTGGTAAATAATCTTCTGAAGATGTCCAGTTACATGATAATGCGTATAACAGTGATAATAACATAGGTCTAAATAATCTCTGCCTACTCCATCAATTTCATCTCCTTACCACCCTTCCAAGGACTTACTTTTAGTTCCTCCATCACCCTGAGCTTATCCCTGCTTCTGGGTCTTTGCACTGTCTGCTGCTTCTGCCTGGAAAGCATTCAGCCTCGGTTTAAATGTCATCTCCAAGAAACTACTCTTAATAGCTTTTCAGGCAACCTCTAAGTAAAACTCTGCTTTATTTTCTTCACAGCATTTGTACTAGTTGATATTTTTTTGTTTGTTTACATGTGTGCTAGTTGAAATGTTCTCAATTCTTGACTCCCTCTCTGCTCTAATAACCATGCCAGGTGACGTGTAACTGTGCATGTTACCGTATGCTTAGCTATGTGACTTAAATTGGTTAACTAATGTTGGCAGGTGTGTTGAGAACACAGCCTTTACATATGCCGTGTGTCTTGCTTGCGTCCTGATGCTACTGCCTTTCCCTATAAGGAAAATACGTCATAAATGAACCATTTTTGAAGAAGAATGAAGAGACTCTGAGAACAAAACTGAACCTAGTCAGAGGCCTAGAACCAAGTCCCCCGATGACCTGATGTAGTGCTCTTTCAATCATTAGCAAGAAAGTAAACACTTATTGTTTGAGCCTCTGAGATTTGGGTCATGTTATAAGGCTTGTCATTCATCATTGACGTGCCAATTGCTAGTTGATATAAAAATTATACCAGAAATGGGCTTCTGCTGTCAAAAAATTTTAAAATATGTATCATTTGGTCTGGGATTTTGTGGTAAGTAGAGTGAAAACTATAAAAAACTGTAATAAGAAGCTGGAAAAACAACCACCCATATGCTGTAGTAACAAAATATTTGATAAAACTACTGACTACAATAATCTAGAAGGCAAAAAAAAAATATATATATATATATACTAAGTGTACCTGCAGCATTGGGCTGGGAAGTTTTTGAGGCAGAATGTTCAGAACATGGGTTGGCTGCTATTACCTGAATTTGATTAAGTTACTACAAGAAAGAGGTGAGCTTGGGAAAAAAATGGTTTGCAAGCAGGATTGAGGGGAATTGAGAGAACCTCGAGATTCTGGAAATTGTAAGTTTGAATCATGAAATCATTTCTCTCTATGTAAAGGTGTGGCCATCAGAAAATTGCCGTAAAGTAAAGACAAAGTCAAGAAAGTGGTTTGTCACACCCTTTTTTAGGACCCCTGAAAAGATTAAGGAAACAATTTATGACTCACAGATGACTAACACATGCAAAGTACCTGCACTTATATCTAGAAAGAAGCATGTCTCCAAAACAACTGTGGGTAAGGCATTTGGCACATGTAGTTGACTAGAATCATATATAACAAATCCATAAAGTTTTTGAGAAAGCTGTATTGGAAAAATTTCCACCAGCCTGGATTTAAAAAGATTATGTTTGAGATATATAAAGATCTCTGGCTCCCAAAACCTTACAGGTGGGAAGCAGGCTGAGAAATCCGTCCAGCTGCCCAAGAAGGGCATATTCCCCAGTATTCATCAGAAAAGCCAAAGTTGAGAAAGGAAGGCGATCTGAGAGCAGAGTGAAGACCCACGTATCACAGTATCTCGGTGATAAACTCCCAGGTGCAGAACCAGGGCCTGACCAAAGTATATAACAGCCTCTTTGTAGGGGAACCTGGCAGAATTTCAGACTTGCTATAGACCAGTGACTTCTCTGTTTCTTTAGTTTTTTCCTTGTTGGATACAACTGTTTTAATTGGTTTATCCTGTCCCTATTTCAAAATTGTACGTTAAATGTATGGGGGGTGGCTAACATGCAATTCAGTTCATAGATGTCCAGATCAAGAGCAGTTCCATCTATACCTGACACGAATCATTTGAACCTGATGCCATAAGTGAGTGAGATTTTGTGGGTTTCTTGGGATGGCAATAAGTATGTCCCATATGCAGAAGGATCCTGAACAATTGTGACCATGAGGGTAAATAGATTGAATTATTTTCAATTCTTTATTTGCTTCCTATTATAAAATTATACATTTACACTTTTTCCCACAAAATTTGCAGCTCTTCTCACTTATGAATGAAAAATTCTTCTCTGGTCCATTCATGTTGGGCTTGGTATGTGAATTGTCTTGGTTAATGAAATGTTACTAAATGTGACTGAAGCAGAGTTTTAGACTTGCTGGCATGCTCTGGCTTGTTCTCTTGCACTCCTGCCATTCCCCACGAGAAGAACATGCCCCAGGTAGCTGCTGGTCCAGGGAGAAACCAAATAGGCAAGGGGGAAAGATCTGATACCAGCTGACAGTTTCGAGTCAAGATAAGCTGAACCATGCTAAGGTCAGTCACCTTCCAGCTGACTCACAGAACTGCTAATAAAAAAATAATGTTTGGTGCTTCAATTTAGAGATTGTAGAGTTGTGTGTTTCAAAGCATTACTGTAGGATAAATGCTGACTGATTACGTTTGTTATTATCTGCCCTCATGGAAATGTAAGCTCTGTGAAAACAGAAACTTTTTCTATCTTGTTCACATATGTATTTCAGTGGACAGAAACATTCTAGGCACATACACATTGCACAACACATATTTTTAACTGAATAAATTAAAAACATATAGTAAGAAATAACCAATTCAACATGAGCTATCTACTAGAGCGCTATTTGGGTATACCATTTACGGAAAACTTAAGGTTAAATTCACAGTGGGCAAAGAATGGAATACCTATAGGGAAAAGAAGCCATTTGAGCTCTTCAGAAGAAAATTTTAAAGATTTCCTTGAGTGGTGTTGTGGATGGCTGATAGAGAGACAGCCGTGATGACTGCAATAGTTTATTTGGTTGAGGAAAAAAGAGTTACTAGGAGACAATGTCACAGTTGTCTTTTTTTTTTTTTTTTTTTTTTTTT
>NW_006769660.1:507926-520728 GCF_000442215.2 Lipotes vexillifer
CCTTGGGTTATGCGGGCCTCTCACTGTTGTGGCCTCTCCCATTTGCAGAGCACAGGCTCCGGATGCGCAGGCTCAGCGGCCATGGCTCACGGGCCCGGCCGCTCCGCGGCATGTGGGATCCTCCCGAAACGGGGCACGAACCCGCGTCTCCTGCATCGGCAGGCGGACTCTCAAGCACTGCGCCACCAGGGAAGCCCCACAGTTGTCTTTATATCAGTCGCTCCAGCACTAAGTGGGTTCTCAATATATGTAAGTTCAAATGTATTGACTTTCAGAGCTCATAGATGATACATACCCTACTTTGCCTTTAGTTACAAAAGATATTTACATGATAGCAAATAATGCAGCCTCTACTTACTTCTTCACTCTGCTGAAAACTCTCTAACTTGGGAGGAGCTTGGCTGTGCCTTTGGGATCAGCCTTGGAGAGCATGGTACTCTTCTCTTTCCACAGATAAGCAAACAAACAAAAAAACCCCAAAACAGGAACTTCACAGATATTCTTAACAGAACTTGTCTTTTAGCCTTTTATATTCTCCAAATCAACCCATTTTGCTTTCTTATTCTGCCTTAGTAACCCTTTCCTTTAAGCCAAACATCCCACCCTTAATTTAAGGCAGTACTTCCACTGAACAGTTTATTTCCATCCCAGCCCCTAGTATTTACTATATATTGTGCTGAAATCCTGGAGGTGAAACATTTGAGTAAGACACAGTTCTTGCTACCAAGGTGTCTATTGGAAAAGAAAGGCAAATAATCTGATTATGTTGCTTTAAAGTAAGTGCTACAGTTGAACAATACATCATGAGAACACAAAAGTAGGACATCTAAGTGATACTGAGGGACCAACAAAGCATGGAATTTGATAATGGAAGTAGGAGGTAAAGAATGAGGATAATGATGTGAGAGAAATTTCCCCAAACATGCTTTTGTTTATGCTTACATCCAATATAAGAAAATAGTATCAGTATATCCCTGAAAGAAAACTACTGAAAGGTGAGACCAGGTATGTACTCTTAGAAAAGGGAAAAAGGATTTCATAGTCCTCAAAGACTCTCAGAGTATGGCATATACACCTTACCACAATCTCAAGAAAAGTGATGAAATGGCAAGAAAACACGAAACAGCAATTATTCTGGGAAAAAGAAAAGCAGAATCTACTGACTGAAGCAGTTTGTCCACTTGTCAAAAGTGCTTTGTTTTTTTCAAAGGCACTTGGAGTCAGTAGAGAGAAATTAAAAAGCAAATGAAGAAAGTCTAGATTGTAAAAACAAGACCAAATTGTATAATAAAGGAGAAAACAGGATGGAATTTGGTCTGACATAGCAAGGGTGTGAAGGGACAAAAGATCATGAGTCTCGAACACTTGACAGAAACTAAAAAAAGAAAATAAAATCTTGTGGGTTGATTGATTGGACGAGATAAGGTGTCCTGAGGCCAAGGGTTCAAAAGTTTATGTGGTCGATTCTAAAGTTTTCTTAGTAGATGTCATTTTTGAAGATAGCTGGAAAACTTTTGGTTAATTATATTTGTGAAGTAAATGTATATCCCCCAAAGTGCTTGTTTTATGTCTGCTTTCTATTTTTTAATCTCTCATATCTGTCAGGACTAAATGGTGACAATGACAGTACAAGTTAGTCTTTGAAAATTTATCTTCCCTTCTCTCTTTATCACTCCACTCCAGCTGATCTTCCCACCATCCTGAAGGGATATGCAGAGTTGGTGTTCTAATAGCAAATCTTATTCTAATATTTCCTGAAAAGAACTTGTTTCTCAGGTATGTATATGTCTTTTTGGAGGAAGACAATTTTAGTAAGAGAGCATGCAATCTCCTAGACAACTTTTCTTTCAAGGGACACACTAATAGGAACTCTGCCATACTTCTTTATTAACTGAGATACAAATCATGGAAAACCATAGCTAATTCCCTCCCAACCACAAATTCTAATATGAAAACTATAAATAATTGTATGATTCTTTTGACAGAAACTGAAGGCAAATCAAAGAATGTTGCAAAGAGGCAGATGCCATAATTACATTCTCTTCTTTTAAGTTTTTTTATGATCGTCAACACATGTCGTAATTGTTATTTTTCGTTGTCTTCCTTTATATATTTTTGTCAATGGTGCAAAGAAATAGAATATCACTGAAAATACATATAGAGGAAAAATTCTTTGAAAAGAATGTGCCTAGTTGAAAATAGCTTATACTTTTGACCTTCATAACAAATTGGGTAGGGCAGGGTAGGGGCGGGAGGTAGCCAGTCAGAGCAGATAAGAGGATGGTTTTTTAGTCATGAATGCCTGGGTAGAATCTGACTCATTAGCTATAGGATCTAGTGCAAGTCAGTTAACATCTCTCAGGCTCAGTTTCCATCATTCGTAAAACAGGTATAACAAACCTACCTCACAGGCTTGTTGTGGGGATTAAATGAGGGAAAATAAAGGCCTTGGTACATAGGACTAAATAAATAAGTCTGTAATACCAGGTAGGATTAGTATTGCAAAAGTGTTATTTTTTTTCCCCACTTGACACGTGAGAATCCTGAGAGAGAGAGAGAAACTTAACAGATATAGGTGTCCATACAAGGAAGGTAGAGGACCATGATGCTGACCACACTGAGGGAAAACTTTCTCTTTGAGCTTTTAATATTCAGAGGCAACTGTCTATGTTTAGCGCTTATAACCGGAAAAAAAATCCATTAGAAAACTATGTACTGATGTCATTTTAAACTTAATTACGGAATATCTTTCAAACAAATGTGCCAATCTAGTTACAATCTTTCAAAAATACAGTGAGTCATAGTCAGAGGGTTGGCAGAGCCCTGAAAGGTCAGACTCAATCTACAGGGTAGCTCACTGTAGTTTCTCCCCTGCTGGCTGGCCAACTCTTACCTAATGACATAATTAAATGGCTATAAAGTTCCATAACTCTTGCTCCTTTAATTAACTGGAGGAAAACCTCTTATCTTCTCAACGTTGAAGATACCGCTCTTTCACTTTGCATAAGTTTCAAAAGGCTAATATTCAAACTCCGTAACAATTGCAAATAGCGCTTCTTATTTTAAAAAATAAATATGTAAGAATTTGAGCACAAGTGCGAACTTTTTCAACCAACTATATAAATCACCAGCTAAAATTGGTTCTGTATATCTTGTTGTTGGTTTTCACCAAACACCGTTCTAGATAATAAATATAAACTTAGCAGAAGTCCAAATCCCTGAATCAAATAATTCCTTTGAAAGCTCTTTTGGACTCAAGAAGTTTGGCACCAAAACCCTTTCACAGAGGCTCAAGGCCTTTACAAAGAAAAAGTGTGAGCTTGGGACCAGACACAGAATATAGGCTGTAAATTTTACAGAAGTTTCTTGAAATCACTTCCATTGTGCCTTTGACCTTCCATTAACTTCACAGTCCTAATTCAAGCAGAAGTTGAAATTATCTCTACTAGGCGTATAATGAGGGGACGGCCACATAAAAGAAACCCAGTGGAGCCACCTAGCTAGAAAGAGGAAGGAAGAGAATTTATATTCTATAAACTATTATTACTTCCCACGTGACAAAGGCAAGACCCAGAAATTTCTTTATGTTCCCCAAGAAAGTACTCAGGAGGGGCTGAGTTGGGCAGAGTGGGCTTAGCACGGGGGACTGTGATAAAAGTTAGGGTACCTCCTCAGCTGACACTCTGGGCGGACTTTCCAGGACAGGGGCTGGACATTATGTGGCAGAGACTCAAAAAGCATCAGCAAAAACTGAGACAAGTCAGAGGCATCTAGGGGTTTCTGAAGTACTGGCCACATAATAGGAGAGCAGGTCCCAAGCTAAGCCTGATGTTGACACCTGCAGGGCAAAGAGCATCCCGTCCCAGGAGAGATCTTGCTACAGAGACCTGCAGGGCCAGACACAGGACAAGGACCCAAGCGCCCCTTCCCTCTGCTTCCATGGAGACAGAGCAGGCCCCTCAGCAGGGATGTGACTTAGGGTTGGGAAGCTCATGCACAGATGTGAGGTCCAAGGCATCACCCTCACCTGGAGAACCATGCGCCCTGGTGCAGGCCACACTGATCTGGAGGAAGGGAGCTTTCTGACATTGGTCATCTCAGAAGAGTGGCCTCTTTTTACAATTCATTCTAAGTTTAAGTCTGTGTTAGCTATAGCCTTGTCTCTCAGACATCAGGACATCATCTTGAGGAAGAGAAAAGTGAGGCTGCGGGGGGCTAAAAGAGTGAGCATTTTCCTAAAGGGGCTAAGTCTTTCAATGAAGACTCTATAAGCCATTGTAACTTGGACTGGTCTGAATGTTAAAATGAAAGGAGACTTAACAGACCAGAAGTGACTGAACTATTGCTAATGGATAGTAAGTTGTTTTTACCGTTCAATGAAGTGGAATTACATGGGCCAGATGAGAGTTTCTAGAAATTAAAGGGCAGCACTTATTTTCTGCATATTTGAGCATAGCATAAAGAAATTTCCAGCTCCATTGTGTGTGTGTATGTGTGTGTGTGTGTAACACAAGGCTCGAGGATTGTATTCTAAACATAATCATGGTTTTCTTCTGCATAATGATATTACAGAAGTTTATATTTTTGATTTTTCACTTTTCACTGCGAGAGGAGCAATTTCTCTGCAAGGAACATGTATTAGCTGTTTAAAATCAAAGATGGATAAAGGCTATTTTTAAATCATTTGTTTATATCTGCTAGTTGTTTTTGTCTAAACCCCAGCTGTTTTCAAAATCATGTGAAGCATTTGGCCAGTCAGTCCTGTTTCTGTATATGTATAATATGTATACAATTTTTTATTTTATATAATTTTTTAAACTCATAACTCCTTTCTAACTTTAACTTTGCTCTATTTTAATCTCTTTATTTCAAAGATCATGTTGCATCTCCTTTTCCCTCTTAAAGTTTCAAAATGGCCTTTGGCCAAATGCAATAAAATTTTGCCCTGACCTGACATAAAGCATGGAGTATGTATATGAAAGCACTTTGAAAACTTTAAAGGACTTTAAAAAGGCATGGTGAATTGGTAGGGCAAGGAGGGGGAGAAGGGGCACTGGGAGGAAACACAAGAGGAGGAACTAGGTTGTATCAAAGGTCCTTCCTGTATGAATTTGCAAACAGAAGCGAATGGAGTCACTGCCTGGCATTCTTGGATGCTCACAATTTTATAACGTTAACCCATGTGTGTGGCAACATAGTACACCCCTTCAGGTTGACATTTTTCTGCATCCTTTGCTGCTGCTAAGAGCAAGGGACTGCCTTCCATAGAGTTACAAGTAACTGGGAGCTACTGGTCTGCTTGGTGGGAACCCTGAGGCTACCTCCTGTACCTATATTGTTAAGAGCTGTCCTAGAAGTGAGTCCTAATTGGGAAAACTCCTTTAAATCTGGAAGCTATCTCTAGTGTTGAGGTTTTTTTGTTTGTTTGTTTGATAAGGAGGACCCAGAGATCCCAGAAGAAGGAGAAATTCTAAGAATGTGTTCCCAATTTGGATTGATTTAGAAGATTAAAAGATATATAATTCACTGGCAAAGGGTCCATCTTCCGTTTCCAGGCTCCCCAGTGTCAGCCTATGGCAGAATAAGTAGGTTTTAATGGTTAAGAGCCTATAATGTGGAGTCAGAGGGATTCAGATTCAGATTCCAGGTCGACCACTTGTTAGTTATATGACCTTACCTCTCTTTGGCTTAAATTCCTCATTGTAAATGGGGATTATAATGGAACTTATTTCATAGGGTTCTTGAGAGATTTAAATGCATCAGTGTATGTGAAGTGTGTACAACAGCATCTGGCCCTCACTAAGTGCCCCATAAATACTAACTGTTATTATTAAGAAGGAATCCTCAAGTGTATCCAGACCACCACCAGCCTCTGAGGTTCACATCTGTCCCCCCAAAGAAGATAATCCTGAGAGGGCCTGGAAACTCTGAGAAAGGAATACTTCTAATAGCTTTGCAGAGTTGAAGCATGTGTGATGCCTACCAGGCCTTATGGATTTGCTTTGGCAGAAGCAGGGTTGGGGGTGTGCTGCGTTAGCCACACTTTCTGGATCGGTAGGCTTTGGGATGACCCCATGCTCCTGGATGCGGTTCTGAAACACACCCATCTGGAACAGGATTCAGTGGTCTTGTGCCTTCTAACAAACAAGCACAGGAAATGTCTTAACGTGGGAAACAATACTGACTTCATGGATTTCGCATTCTCTCGCCAGCCTTTCTGAGGACTAATGGTTCTCAAGCAGGCATTGAAATGAATCCTATTAGACCACATAGAAAACCTAGGAAATGTGAGGCACAAAAGTGTGCTTTTACCTGGAGAGTCCTTCTCTTGTCTTCCTTTTTTGACCAAAGGAGAAATTACAACTAAGAAGGAAGCAGAAGAATCCCTGAGTAGATGCAAACATTTCTTAAAAGCAAGAGCATTACTTCTCGGGTGCCTTCAACATATCCTGGAAGGGCAACTTTTACAAGATTCCTGGCTTTTATGGGGTTCAGCCAGCTCTTTAGCAGGCTTAGGTAAGTTAATATGCAATGAAATTGTTAATAAACACATACATTTTTTTCTAGATGGTATTAAAAATTGATCAGCTGGCCTAATACCACACCTCACACCTCTGCCCAGAGCAGAGTGCACCTCATGAATACACACTTCGGAAAAATGTTAGAGTTAGTCCTAAGCTACTCCTGCTCTGTTTTAATTCATTCATCAGACACGTAGTTCTGGTTATTTTTCCCTCTCCCCGTTCTCTTCTGTCCCCACATCTTCCATTCCCTGCTTCATCTCCCATGATGGCCACTTATTAAATATATATACTTTAATAGGCCCACAGAAATTACAATCAGATTTATTTTGGGCAGCACAGATCAGCCTGGATTTCCAGGGTACAGCTCAGTCCTCCACCACACACACATTTCCTCCCACTCCAGTGACTGCATTTCATGTTCCATCCATCCAGCTAAGGAAAACAGAGGCTAATTTAGGAGCCTCTTTATGCCTGTACATATTCAGTCAGAGGGGTCACTGTTGATTGATGCAAGACACACTGTCCTCCAAGAGCTCGCCAGGTCCCTGCTGGTCCAGAGACGAGCAACCAACAGTAACTCACCCTTAGTGCCTGTGCATTTCTGTGCCTCCAGCTACAAACAGTCAATAAACACCAGAGGCAACTTATGTTGCCTTAGATCACTAATAAATGCCTCACACCACCCCTCAGAGCCCTTTCACAAAAATGTATTTCTCTACAGATAGATGTCAAGCTCTAGCAGCCAATCACTACAGAAACGCCTCAAAGGCTTGAAGGAGGAGACAGGGAGGGAGAAGAGGTCCTCTGCAAAGACAAGACTTGTGTAACTCCCCCTACTAAAAATTGCTCCCTTTTGTTGAGTGCTTCCGCTGAGCCAGGTACCGGGGTGAGGCTTAATCTGCATTATCTCATTCATTTCCCACAACTCTGGGACTCAGAACTCTAGCCCAACTTACAGATGAGGATACAGAGGCTCACAGAGCTTACGAAGCCTCTACTTTCTGCTTCTCCGCTCCCCACACAAATAGGCTTGTGGATGTGTGTTACAAAAGCAGCTGGGAAACTCCCTGGATGCCAGGCAATTCAAGTTGCCGTCTGGACCTCAGAACACTGCCTCTCCTTCCCTAAAGATGGAAGAACGTTCCGTGGTTTGGTTACTCCACAGGCTTCCAGTAACATGCCCCGCTGTATTCTGCCCAGGATCTACACATTGTCAACACCTCCAGGGCCCTCTACTTTATTTTAAGGGTGAGTGTTGAAAATTCTGACAAGTTTCTTTTGGAACTACAGCACATTGGGTGCTCACTCTTTCTATGGCACCGTGGTAAGTTCTGCCAAGGTTTAAGGGAGTGAAGTGTTACCTTAAAAAGAAAAAAGAAAAAGAAAAGAATGGCATGGTCACAGTCTTCCACAATTATTTTCAATCATACGACGCTCAACAAAGCCAGCCCCTGCCAGCCCCTGGGTTAAATGCTAGGGATAATGAGAACAGATATGCCTGGACCATAGATTTTATCACTTCTTTTCCTTCTTCCTCTGCTCTGCCTCTATTTCCTAAGGAGTCTCATTATCTCTCTTTATATGCACAAGTCTTAGAATTTTGTGGCAGAATGAAGCAACTGCATTGACCAAAAATCTATTTGGCTACCGACTACAGAAAAGCTAGTATCTCCACATCCTGAAAAGATCACATAGCTGGACACTGGTTATGGTCTGATAGGTTAGAGCTGTCAGTTTCCCACTTCATCATGCTTCTCTCTTGCAAGAACTGAACCACAGACTATCAGGAACTTTTGACTTTTTCTCTACCCTCCTTGGAAACTCACAACACATGAACATTAAATACCCAAGATAATTGCTTATCTGTAGTATCTGCTGCATGAAGGACCCTGGGGATGCTGCCTTCCATCACCTCTTACTGAGCTGCTGTTCTGCAGTATTTCTGCAAAGTGAGGGAACAGACACGAGCTGTCTCCTCTTTTGCAAGAGTGCAGAAGAAACTGTGGGGATGGTAGACCCAGGCTTGAATTTGGGGATAATGGTCACCACCCTTTTCTGTTCTAGAAAAAAATGACCTAATATGTTGAAGCTAATAATAACATGAATGATAGTAATATCTTATATTTCTACAGGGTTTCCCTATTTTTCAAGCACGTTCATATCTATGGTTTCACTGGCTCCACACACCAAGCTACGCTGGTATAAACATTGTGATATGACTTCCCTGGTGGCGCAGTGGTTAAGAATCCGCCTGCCAACGGAGGGGACGTGGGTTCGAGCCCTGGTCCGGGAAGATCCCGCATGCCGCGGAGCAGCTAAGCCCGCGCGCGACAACTACCGAGCCTGCACTCTAGAGCCCGCGTGCCACAACTACTGCAGCCCGTGCGCCTAGAGCCCGTGCTCCGCAACAAGAGAAGCCACCGCAATGAGAGGCCCGCGCACCGCAACGAAGAGTAACCCCTGCTCGATGCAACTAGAGAAAGCCCACACGCAGCAACAAAGACCCAACGCAGCCCCAAATTAATTAACAAAAACATTGTGATATTTTTCTCAATGATAACACATCTCTGTATTTCATTTGATCACCACAATCAGAGAGGGAAATATTGCTGTCCCTGGTTTAATCAAGGAAGAGACTGAGGGTTTGAGAGAATCATTTTCTCAGGTTTTACAGCTAGAATTTAAACCCAGGTGATTCTTTGCAAAGTCCAGTGTTTATTCCTCTCCAATAATCTTCATTTGATACAGGGGGAGACATGGAAGAAATAAACCACCTGTGCCGCATAAGCCACCCGTCTCACCTCAAGGATAGAAGTCACAGTGGTAGGTATGAGGCCACGGCCAATGAAACCTTGCCCAGAGCCTTTGTATGGACTGCAAATCCAGTCCACTTCCAAAAAGCTAGGCTCCTAGAGAGGGCTTCTGTTGACACTTTCTCTGCAGGTTTTGTTATGCTTGTTTTCGTTGGCCCAGGGAGCCATCAGCCAGGGACGTGGCAGGACGACTGAGCCAAGGGGCGGTCTGTTCACACCCAAGGGACAGGGGTGTTTCACTAAGTTGCTGCCGCTTGAAAGGGCTGGAGCTGCACGGTCCTGCTCTCTCCCTTTTTTGTTCTTCCTGAGATAATAAATAAACGCTCACTCTGTTGTGTCCAAAAGACCCTTTTCAGGAGACCTGCTCTTGCTGGGAGTCTCCAGAGCCTCTACACCTGATTACAGTCAGATGTTGGGCATTTCAGATTGAATTAAAACAAATGGCAAAAATGAAAGGAGAGTGGGAAGAAGGAGAAACAAACCAACAACAATGGCGTTCATTTAAAGTAGCCAGTGAGAAACATGGCACCTGAAAAACGCAGCTGACACTGGCAGAGACTGATGTCTGTCCTCTTGTCTCAGGCTAAAAAGATCCGTAAGTGAGAAATTGTAGGGATGACAACTCCAGGTCCATTTTGTCTAGACTATTCTGAGGCAGAGGTGGCCAGGATAAACAGGAAGATGTTTTAAACCTAGACCTGAATTTTTATGGCTCTCGAACTGTGATATCTCTTTTTGTGAAATGATGGCACAGGCGAGATATGAGGTAGAGATCTTGGAAGGGGGTGAAAATATTTGTCCTGTTGTGACATTTTTCTTCTACCAAGTCCTGCCAAGGATGAAGTGTCAGCTGAGCTCAAAACTCTGCTCAATATGTGCCTAGAGAGACCCATTGGAGTGCAGATGGATGGGAAGGCAGGAGATGGATTCTTGTAATACCTGGTTTCAATATGCTCCAGTGTCAGTAAGAAACTTTAAAATTAAGTGGAAGGATTCATGGACCAAGATGACAGTATGTCCATCACAGAGTGATTTCAACGAGAATTCTTACCATTCCATTAAAAAAACTTGAAATCAACCAGCCCAATGCTATCACTTATTTCCCCTGCACTAAATATCACTGGATTCTAGAATAGCATTAAGATACGTGATAAGATAATCTAGCTTCACCATCCAGATGCTGAAAGGATGTTGACATTTAATGTGCTTTTTCAATCCTATTCGCTAAAGTACAGTAAAATATATTGTCTTATTACAGTACCCTCATCACAAAGAAACAATGAGCCCACAGAAACATAATTCGTACTATATTGTCTGTCAGTAAAGGAGGGCTCTTCCACAAACTCAAACCCAGTTTGGATAAAATAAGCTATTTGGTGCTGGAGAGTTATCCGGTGCCCAAAGTAGCTGCATTCATATTAAAAGCCATTATTAACTAGGCAAAGAGATCAAGAGAGCACAACAGATGATTACCTTATAAAAGACATTCTTGCACAGAGCGTTACAAACACAGTTTGGTCACGTGGCTGTCCCCTGATGTCATTCTTCATCTTAACTTCTACTGGCCTGGCATAAGTAAAACTTTCAAGTCTCAAAAGGAGCTGGTGCTATGAGTATTTTCTCCAAAATGTGACGATCCCCTTATGAAAAAACAAAACATAAGAATACAGGAATGATCAGTAAAAATGTCTCTTAAGGCCATTATTTTTAGCTGAGTGTTGTTGTGACTATTTCCATGGCTAAACCATGAACATGTTTTCTGCACAAGCCCGGTCAGCTAGTGGCCTTAATTAACTTTCAAATGGAGAATGCTGCGGTTTACCACTTATTAAATATCCACCATACCAAGTTACAGTCTAAAGCTTCCACACCTCACTTAGTCAAGACACCTCAAAAAACCCACATTGCTGAATAACCGGTGATTTAAAAATATGTACCACGTGTAATTATCAGACTGAACACACAGGCTGTGAGGGAAGTTTCTGAAAAGCCCGGGGCAGCCCTCATATCCAGATCAAATGATTTAATTTGTAAATCGAGGCAACAGGGTAAGTCATTCAGAGAGAATAGAATAAACTGTTGTTATTCATTCAAAGGTGAATAAGTGCTTGCTTTGTGTTCCAGATACTGAATATTTTTCCAGATTTCTCATGGCTAGGAATTGCAGGACATGGTAAATAGAGGAATATGGTGAGGAAGAGGATAGTAGTTTTAAACAGTATGCCCCCTAGAGAAGGAAGAACGAGCCTGAAACTACTCATCAAGCTAATCTACTCAATACCACATACAAGTAGACTAACCAAGCTCATTTCACCAAGCATTTTATTCATGAGGGGGATGATGCAGTTTGAGATTCAATCGAGACAATTAGTTTTCGTGATTAGCTAGGTTGAGTGGTTAAGGTATAGTAATAATAATGATATCATTATTTTTTCTCTCCTCTCTCTCACACGATACTCAGACACACACATACACACAGCCCTTTTGCCCATATCTCTTTGTATTTGGCTTGTGAATCTTCACATGCTAGAGTTATCTGTGTTTCAACTTGTGTACACTCTGAGGAAAAAAAAAAAAAAGTGAATTCACCTCCCATTGAAATTCCACTGTGTATAAAATAGTCTTGGAATTTGAAGGAAGAAAGAAACCCTTCTGCTACAAAGAGAACATGTGAAAAGGCCAAGAGAGAGCATAAATGAAAAAGTATATAAAAATGCAAATGTTCCTAAACTTCAACTTTGGATGGACTGAAGCATAAGTGAGAACTTCAACAAGGCAATAGAAAAAGATGACAGCTCAGAGTTTCAGAAATTTAAGACAGCAGCAGGATTAGACACTTTGGGTTGTCTTCGCACACATTTCTTATGGGAGTTAATTCCATTTGACATGCAAGACCAAAGCAAGATTACAGAGGCATAGCCCCATGGCGAGGTGTATGCTGTAGCTAAAAGCTGGGATTTGAATAATTGTGCAGGCTTACTCCAAGAATCAGGCGAGAACAGAATGAATGGATTATTACAAGGAACTTTGTACATTTTTAACTGCTGGACTTAATAAAATGCCCTCTATGTGAGAGTAATGTTATGGTCGTCTGCACTCACTCTAGCTGAAGTTTGTGGTAGGATCCATCAAAAATGAGGAAAAACAGAAGCTGTTTTAAAAAAAGAGAGAAAGAAAGAAAGGAAAGAATTGTGTAATGAATGACTGGGGTGGGTCATGCCCGTATGATTTACAGAGGAACAGAAAACTTGGAAAACTTGAGATCAACACATTCAAACCTCCCCCCCACCCGCCCCCCAGAGGTACAGGGAATTCATTTCCTGTGCAAAGAAGTTTGAGGAAAGTGAAGAGTAGAGTTCAGGGAAAGTGGGCCACGAAAAGGTAGATTTTTATTTTACTATTTCAGCTCGTTAGGGAGGTCATTTGTTACTGAGAAAAATTACTAACCCACACATCATTTTATAT
>NW_006769660.1:520783-552300 GCF_000442215.2 Lipotes vexillifer
ATATATATATATATATGTATAAATGTGACCTCTCCCCTTGGAATCTGTGGAAGCACTTGTCTGTAAAAGGCAGAAAGAGTAACAGTTCTAAGGACTTCTCACTGCTTAATTAACTGTCCAGTGAGAATTATTAAAGATTTTTATATAATTCTTATTTAGCACTCATTAAAGTGAAAGATACAAATGCTGGACAATGCAAGGTTCAGGGAAGCTTTAAGAAAGAAAAGTCTGTGCTGCAATAGCTGAGAATTATGACAAGCTGCCCATTAACAGTAGCCAGGTAGACCTTTGATTTCAAAAGTCCCTGATTCAGATCTAAAATGATTTGATATGATTTTTTCCCTTAAAATGTTCTTCATCTCCCCTCTTCCAGAGGGCCCATTTCTGATGCTCCCGCAGGCTTCGCCAGCCTAGTCATGACACCCCAGAGGAGGAAACTGCTCTGGGACCAAGGCCCTGGGGCGGTGCGCCCTCTGCTGGGAAACTAGTCTGCAGTCACGCTTGGAAAAATCCCCCCAAGAGCCTGCCCCCAGGAAGCCAAAAGGGATACACATTTTCAACTGTGAAAACCTCTACTGTGAGTGGCGTCTCTCTCTCATAGCTGTGAGTGGAGATTAGAGGAGGGACCGGAGAGGATGCCAGGGCTTCATTATACCAGAACTCAAATGCAGCTCTCCTCACAAAACGTGTCTGTCAACTTCAGCCTGCCATGCAAAATGGCAACAGGAATGATGAACACATTACAAATTTGTAGACCCTAAAATTAAACTCCACCTCATTTATTTCATAGTTCAGCCGGCTGGGGATGGCTGACATTAGAGGCACACATCTTTCCTGATAAGCTCTGTGGTTTCCTTCTTAGAGAAGGGATTTTTGTGCTCTGTATGGACGCACTCAGTCTTCTTGAGACCCCATTTCTGCTTTGGTGGAACTAGAAAGAGGAGGCATGTTGCAGTGTTCTGCTGAAGACAGCTGAGAATCACAGCCCTGGGAGGGAAGCAAATGGATGTGCTACCAAAGGAAGACGAAGAGCTAGCTTTTCCCTCCTTGTCTCTGTGCATCGTTTAGATCTTTGATACTGGAAGGGTGGTTCACAGACCAGAAGCTCCAGCATCACCTGGGAGTTTGTTAGAAAGGAAGGAGCCCAGGTCTCACCTAGACCTACTGAATCAGAATCTGCATGTTAACAAGATCCCTGGTGATTCCTAAGTACCTTAAACTTTGAGAGGTGCCACTGAAGACACTGGGAAAGCTAAACTGCAAGCAAGACTAGAGCTTTGAGCTTTGCAAGTGGAAGGAAGCCTCGCCAACTCTTGCCTCCTTGGATAAGGAAATCAAGGCTCAGAGAAAGACACAGCTCTAACACATCTAAGAAGGCAACTTTACGTCGGCCTCAGTTTGGTTTGCTATGAAAGCTGGAGCACAGCAATCACAGGCTTTTTGCAGCTGTCCCCACCACATACTAAAAAAACAACAGAATGTGGCACCAACACTACAGTGATGAGGGGATCGTTCCCATGTGGGAGGGACCCTGTCTTCTTCTAATCAGCTCTGTACTACTGAAAGGACTTGTGTAAATTCTGCAGGAATTGACATAGAAATGAGATTCTGATATTCCTTCTATTCACATAATGATTGATGAAACACGTGGGAGAAATAAATTGAATTATGTTATAATCTCCCAGGGAAACATAATTAAGTTGTAAAGCATTCCCATGAAATCCTAAAAGCCTTATATCATTTAGACAGTGACTTCTACTACATGATCAATAATTATATTAATTAAAGATAATTATTTTGATAGGACGGTTTGACTTTGGTGCTCCAATCATTCTTGATCCGATGTATTGATTCACTTGGTTGGAACCAGAGCCAGATATAAAGAATTCTTTGGGGGCCCCCAAAAGCTTTATGATATTTATGCTAACTTGCACAAATTTGTAATTCCTGACCACCAATTTGATGCTTATTCATACAAACCAATGGGTAATACTTGTGTAAGATCAACAGAGCATTCTATTCCCTATTCTTAATTCTGTATGACCTAGAGGCAAGCTGTCTTCAGCAGGTAATAGACAATAAATAAAATCAAATATTCCTTGAACTTTCAAAATTCCAGGACATCCAATGCATTCTTTGTCTT
Organism: Lipotes vexillifer; assembly: GCF_000442215.2. Taxonomy (NCBI): domain Eukaryota; kingdom Metazoa; phylum Chordata; class Mammalia; order Artiodactyla; family Lipotidae; genus Lipotes; species Lipotes vexillifer. Next base: position 522,927 of record NW_006769660.1, read on the forward strand.
TGTGTATGCAGGATTCTCTAGCACATTCATGGCAACTCTGGGGCACTGAGCTAAAGCATCTGACCTTGCGTTAACAACGCCCAGAAAGTTGGTGTGAGGGTGGACCCTTAAACTTTCACTATTTTTCTTTGAAAACACCTGATTGTGAAGACCAGCCCTGGGACACGTCTGGTGGTACACATTTTAAGCACAGGCAAAAACTGAGAATTCCTCTTGAATCTCTCTGCACCTTCCAGAGACACACTCAACGGGTATGTACCTTCTCACCTTCATAAAAGCACCAGTGAGCATCATCAGAAAGTAAGGGATGAGACAGAGATATAAATTGAAAGTAATCATGCAAGAAATCATAAAACAAATAAGCAAGACTTAGATTTTTTTAAAGGCAACCACCGTTAATGTTGTTAACTTCCCTGAATTCTCTACATTATGCAAGATAACTTGTTTTTTATTTTAACATTAAAAGATAATATAGTTGAAAGAATCACAAAGAAGTCATTACAATTATAAATTATTTCATCAGAATTTTCTTAAGTTATTTGTAAAACATCTTGCTGACTAGATGCTCACTATACAAGAGACTGCAGATTTTTCTCTCCATGAGGTGGAAAGTACAGTATTTGAGTCAAGACTTAGGACTCAATGCCACCTGGTTTGAATCTTGGATCTGCCACTTACCACCTATGGCTTGAACAAGGAAAATAACCTCTCTCTATGGCTCAGTTTCCACAGCTGTAAAATAGGGATAATAATAATACATACCTAAAGCGGTTATTGTAAGGATCTAGTGAATTAATAAGCATGAAGCACCTGGAAATACATGAGTAGTACTAAGCACTCAATTTACACTGGCTGTTATCAGTATTGCCCTTATAATTTATGGAGGTTAACTTACTTGTGGTCATATTACAATTTATTATAGAATAGTCTTCTTTAAACCCAACTTTCAGAGCATCTGAAAGCCAAGTTTTAGTCTCCAGCTTAAAATTTATTTTCCTAATAGAATAACTTTAAAAATTATTTATGGAGACTTGCAAACACAAGCTTACTCATGTTATAGCCTGATAGCACGTGTGCGTGCACACACACACACACACACACACACACACACACACACAGAATAGTAATACCTCACAGCCCAGTGCTAGAAGTTGTCCCACAAGGGATTTGCCAAAAAGGAAGCTAAATGTGTCCCACTACTCTAGTGAGAGATCTTACCATTCAGAACAGAATAACCTGAGAACAAAATAATGCAGAAAGCAGCCCAGAGTTTCCTTTGTCTTTCCTTGGGTAAAATCAATTCTGTTATTATCCACAGTTGGGTATAGAATAGCATACGAACAGCGTGGCTTCCGCCAGCAATACCTCTCAGAGTGGTTTGCATGCGTAATATTCTACACCCTGATTTACTCAGCATTGCCAAGAGAGAAAAGGGGAGATCCATCTCAGGTAGGAAAATTTATTCTAAGGAACTCTTAAGACAGTAGAAAAGACGAGAGAAGAAAAATCAGGGTGAATTCATATAGAACCAAGTATGCTAAGCTGCCCTGAGCCTCAGGCATAGAGTCCAAGGTGATAAGCCATACTGCCAGGCCTAATATCTTCCTCTCTGCTCTTTTATGGGATGGGGGGGTGGGGCGGAGTTGTTTAGCCATATTTTCTATGCCCAAAGGGGGAGCTGGACCACGTACACGATGTTGCGCATCAGAGTGAGATAGAAAAATCTTCCCAAAGAAAGTAGGCAGACTTGTGAATGTGGTATTGTGGAACCCATAAAATAGACTGACAATGACTGAAAGCAAGAAAATGACTTGGTCTTTCTTAAAGCTACAACAATTAGGCAATTGAGCTAACTAATAGTATCTGAGGAGATGTAAATAAGTTTTTAAAAAATTTTTATTAACAAAGGGAGTGAGTAAATTTCAGCCCAGGTGAAAGCAGGTAAATGATTCCTCCCCAAAGGCAGAGTGAAGATTTCTCAAATGAGCTTCCTCCTCAAAGAGATAGAAGTGAAATATATGAAGCAAGATGACAATATGCTGTTGCCTAAATGTAGGCAGGGACGGTATCCTATTCTATAGACCACGCTGTGAGTAACTGAATGCAAGACAAAGCAAAAATATAGAAAAGGACACTCAGTAACAGAAGCATAAAAATGCAGTGTGTGTAACAGTACTGAGAAGGGTACAGCTCTGAAGAACTGATTAATAAGGAGAGCGGTGAGCAGAACAGAGTGGATTTGCAGAGATTAGGATGTAGCAAGCTTTGTCCAGAAGACTGTATAAAGTTCTTATTGACCTTGAATCCAAAAGTAGGTAAAAAACCTACCTCCCATCATGAAAGCCCCCCTGTGATCTTTTGGTATATCTTCGTCAAGTAACTTATCTTTTCCTGTAAGCCATTTAAAAAATAAAGTTTATAATAATATTTGTATTCTTCTATGCCAGTCATGCTCTATGGCACCTCTCCTTTCGAATGGGGTTAAGGGGAAGGAACACATGGTAGTTTTGATGTTATAGCACGACAGAGACAGACCTTAAAAACAAAACAAAACAATTTCATCCACAATAGCTGAGATCTGGGAAAACACAGAGCTTGATAAAGCCTAAAGGTCAGGTTCCAGGATAAGTAAGAACAAGAGCCAGAAATGGAAGATTGCCATGTGGGTGTCAAGAACCTGGACATCTGCATTTCCAAACTCTAAAGACTCCACACTATTGTGAAGGGCATCACCACTTCCTCCAGTTCCAGGCAACAGAAGATAATTTTTGGAAGGGATAAAGAAAAAGAAAGATCCAGCCTACAAGCGCTCAGGAATCCCAAAGCAAAGGTAATGTTTAAGAAACACAGAAGTACAGGCAACAACTGACAATGGTCATGGCTTGGGCAAGCAGAAAGGCACCTCAGTCTGTGGGCTTCTCTCGGATAATCACAAGATAAGGCGAGAGACCATCATTAAAGGGACAATTTGAGGCTATGAGAGCTACTCCACCACAGGCTGGGGGGGTCCCCTTCTTTGTTTTAATCTGAGAGTTCTGAAGCCACTTCTGTGGTCAGGGCTCTAATTGGCTCTGCGGGGACTTTGGAGTGTTGATGTTAGGCTAGGTGTCAGTGTCTTTAGTGATGGGCAGAAGAAGAAAAAAATAGTTCTTTGACCTTTACCAAGGTAGACATCTATGCCTCAGATTCAGAAACAGAAGCTCCAGGGACAGAAGGAAGCCAAAGGACTCCTGCAGTTGTGTTCACAGATCACACCCACTGGGTGCTCCTGGAGGTAATGATGACTAATTAGGCCGGCAAGACAGAAAAATAAATCAATAGAAAGAGAAGCATGTATTTATAGGAATGCAAATGCAGCTCAAAATCAGGAAACCTTGGCCAAGAACAGTTCTCAAACCTTTTACTTGTTGAAAGTGAAGGGAAGAGAAGGGAAGATTTCCCCACAACAGTCAATCCAGAATTGGCCAAGAAGTAGAAGGAACTGCCATGCCTGTGAGGGGAAAGCACTACGTACCTCAGGGAGCCTCAGGCCTGGCCGCTTCCTTTTCTCATCTTGACTTCCTTGGTATGTTCTTTCCTCTGTTTTTTAGGAAAATTTTTTTTAAAAATAAGAAAAAAATACATATATATGTATATATATATATATATATATATATATATATATATATACACACACACACTTATATACACATACATTTGCGTGTTTATCATATTCTTTTCTATAAATGGAAATAAAGACAAAAGAAAAGTCTAATTTGCAGTTCAGTTTTCCAGCCTCAGTTCTGGCTCACCAATAAATCTTCTTATATACAAAGCTGACTGGAGGGAGGGGTGGGATTGAATAACAAATTTATGTGATACAATCACATCATTTACAATCACATAATGGACCATATCCCAATTTTCAAAAGGCATAAAGTATCCTCATTAATACGATAAGTGCAGCAGTCAAATCAGCACTGTGATTTTATCAGGGTTTTTGACTGTACATGAATTAGAATGTAAAATGCATACAGAATTTTTAATGGGAAGGCTTTAACATTCACTGAATGTATTTCTTACTGTCATTTGCATCACATTAAAGTGAAATTCGACATAAAAGGATAAAGAAAATATGTCCTAAATTACAGTTTTTCCACAGTTGTCATGTCCACACATAGAAAAATCTGATTCATAAGCTTGAACACGATCCTAAATCTGAAAAAGCTGCACTGGTTCCCTATCTGTTGGTGGGTTTTATGTGGCCGTCAGGACTGGGTAGAGCTCAAGAAGGTCAGATTGTCAGGACAAAGCTAATAAAGATCATGGGGGTAGGGGGGTCAGCTCAAAAGAGCAGATGATTGTATTCACTGTCTCTTATTCTAGTAAGTTATTAAACACTGTGACTGCATTTTTCATTCCATACAAGACTACTGAAAAGTCACTCATATTCCTTGGAAGTATTTTGTTGCTCCTTTAGAAAGTTTCCGTCTTCCACTGAGTTCACTTCAATAGAGTTTATGGACCTACACAGAATGTTGTAGAAACCCAGTTCTGTAGATCTCACCCTGAATGGGTATATGCATACATTGCCATGTACCTGGGATATACATACTTCATATTAAACCTGTTCATGCCTTCTTGTATGTTGAAATATGATCCATGTGTCGTGAGTGTCATGGTAATGGCAATTGGGAAAGTGTGCCTCGTGGCTTCTATACACTGAGGCAAAAAAGCAACTTGTCATTTCTCGTTAACCTCACATCACACACAGAGAAGTTAGTGACTGGTACACAGCAGTTGACACAGAATCCTGAGAATCTGAGAAAGAATGTTGTATGTTCTAGAAGAGGCTAAGGTGTCACCTGCCAGACTCCAATAGACTAGGAATGGTGTATACTCGCTGCATACATACTGACTACCTCTCCACCGGCCAGCACACCTGGTCCAGGCATGGGAATTCATACTCTGCATGGCATAGCTCTGTTATCATTTTAACTCTAAATAAAGAGAGGATGCTTCGATCCCTGGTTGGGGAACTAAGGTCCCACATGCCACGGGGTGCAGCCAAAATCTAAAAAAAAAGTCTTAACTGTTATGAGGATTCCCCTGGCAGTCCGGTCCAGTGGTTAAGACTTCGCCTTCCAATGCAGGGGGTGTGAGTTTAATCCCTGGTCAGGGAACTAGATCCCCCACGCATGCCGCAACCAAGAGTTCACATGCCACAACTAAGGAGCCCACCCGCCTGCAGCAACTAAGACCTGGCGCAACCAAATAAATAAATAATTTTAGAAAAAGACTTTAAAAATGGTATACATCAAAAACAATCTTTGAAAAAACAAAAAGAGAGTATGCTACCATTCACCCATTAGAAAGACGTGCATGGGACTTGGGGTTAAATAATTTGAATTCACAACAAATCCTGTAAGTCTATTTTGCTCCTTAAAAAAACATTTTATGTAGGTACATGGCACAGGCCCACTGAAATAAATGGACTTCAAAATGGCCAATTATCCATTTTAGTCATTTTATCTTTAATACTTTGTTTAAATACTTTATCTTTGATAAAAATCAAAGACTGCATAGACTAGTGTTTGTCATTAATGGCCACATATTGCTGTCAATTCTGGTTCATCTCCCTTGAATATACATAGATTGTATATATCTTATACTATTGTTAGGAAAATGCACCAATGCCCTTCCACATCTAGAAACAGTTTTCAAACATTTACAATGGCCACAGATTTTACCCTAAGCCCCTGTCTTTTCTTTTCTTTTTCTTTTCTTTTCTCTCTCTCCTTCTTGCTTTCTTTCTTCTTTCCTCCCTCCCTCCCTCTCTTCCTTCCTTCCTTTTCTTTGTATTAACATAGGATTTGGAATCTGGCCCCCCAAAAGGGAAATATTCAGGTGTCTGGTCCATTTTCAGCCATGACCAAATTGTCTTCTTTAATACCTAAAATACTTCAAATGACCAGAGCCTTGTGAAGAAGCCATTTATGAACTGATGGATCTTAAAATTAGCAGAAATTTTCTGATAACACTATTACTCGGTGCAATGATTTCTGTCCCAAAATGTATGCGTATTACCATTATAGACTTTATAACGCCCTTTTAGTGGGCAGTTCACCTGTTAGACTCCTGGCCCCAGCTGCTCAGGGGCTGGGAGAGCATTAGCAAGTTTCTTACCCTCTCTGTGGAACAGTCTGCTCATTTATAAAGAGGGAATAATAATATTTAATGTACTGACTTATTATGACTATGAAATAGGATGATGTACATCAAGTATGTGGAGTAGTTCCAGGCACAATGGAAACAGATCATGCAAGTTTGATTGACCATGCAAGACAGACATTTTACTTCATTTTTGCCAAAAGATAAGTATCCACACATTTTGTAAGAATCAAATTAGATGCTATGAAACCTGATTTCCATCTGTGGATTTCTATCCATGATGACTATATCAGTTCAGGTAAGAGAACCACCTCTTCTCCAATAAAATTAGGATAACTACCTTTAACTACCTTTCCAGTCCCTACTGACTCCCAGGAGATGTTACTAAAATTCAGAAATTAAGAGAATACTATGTTCCTTTTTTATTATTTGATTTTGTTTAGTAACATTGTGTAGATTTAAGGTATACAACATCACGATTTGATATGCATATACACAGTGAACTGATGACTACAGTCAAGCTAATAAACATATTTTCTCCTCATATAGTTACCAGTTTTTGTGTGTGTGATGAGGGCACCTGAAATCCACTCTTGTAGCGTATTTACAGTGTTCAATACCTTATTTTAATTACAGTTATCATGCTGTACATTTAATACTATATTTTTTATTGCTTATCAGGAGTCAGAGAACACAATTTATTTAAATGCCTTCTATCACAGTCTTTGTTTTTTTCATAATTTCATCAGGAACATAGTTACAAGTTGATCATTTAGGCTGCTATTTCTTTGACTTAAAAAAAAAAGAAAGGCACTAGAAAGCTTTCTAGTTCTAACTCACCTCCTAACTCACCTTCCCCATGATACAAAGACATTTTTACCTAATTTATACAGAGAGAGAATGTATTCTTTCTGTGACAATATGCCTGCATAAATAATAGCAAAATTGATCAATATTTCCTCAAATTCCACATTTGCTGCATAACACCAGGTATGTCTAAGTCATTGCCTTCCACTTGGAGATGAAATCAGTCATCTGTCTCAATGGAGTCAAATTTATGCCTCTATTTTTTCCTTCCTTTTAAATGCATGCTGTTTGTTTTACAGGATCTTATTACCGATGCTTCGTTGTTTTCACATTTTCTGCTCGTAAGAAGGGTCCTAGTAAACATACAGTTCAGATGCATTACAACCTCAAAGATCTCATATCTCTAAAATGACTGACTCTACTTAAATCACGGAGGCATGATAGTCTAACTTATGTTACTCATTGTTTCATCTCTTCTTTACTGCAAATTGCTACTTTGTAATATTTATAATATACTTATCTAATTTGATAAACAAGTTTTCACTAAAATTGCTTTCACCTTTCTTTGAGGCTTTGCCTACAAAACGATGGGACTGGGAGACTGATCTAAATCAGCTATGCTACTAATTTACCTGAACTTGAATTTGTATTAACTCCTTACCATTCAATTGTTCAAGTTCAAACTTTTCCCAATAAAATTTATTTCTATAAGTAGACAAAGTCATAGGTTTCATCCTGGCAGAAATGAGGACTTATAGTTTTCTATTCAACAATTTTTAAAAGTAACAGAAAAGTTAAGAACCAAAACTGTAAGTCACTTCATTCATGTACAGCTTTATCTCAATCTCACTGTTTATACAACATATTTGTAAAATGATAAATAATTTGGGTCTTCACTGGGCTTCACCAACTCTCAAAACTTTGATTTCTCAGACCATGCTTTCGAAAAATCTTCTGAACATACCCTTAAAAAGACCATATCTATATCTATATCTATATATCCACTTTTCTTTTTCCAGGTGATAGATGTTTTGTTTTGTTTTCCATTCTCTCAATCATTCTCTCATTCTACCAATCTAATAATTTTGATCCATTTCCCTTGGTTTATTGTAATGACTCAGTTGTTTTTTGAGAACTGAGTCTGCAACAGAAGACTTTTTATCTCATGTAGGGTACTGTGATTGACTTCCTTCATTTACACATCTGATCTACTCTTCTCATCCTTTAATTTTTGATTATGACAGTAAGAGGGACCATCTATGACATGTCCATCAAGAACCAAGGAGCTAGTACACCTAGGGATGTCCTCTGCAGATTTATGTGGAAAGGCAGATGGTGGCTCATCCCCTGCCAGAAGAGTGGACACAGAACTCTGCCTCACTCAGTGGATTCTAGAAGTGCTTTGGGATGACCCAGGAGCAGGAGAACGGGCGTCAGTCTATATTCATTGCATTCATACATTTTTCTTTCAGACAGCTCATATAATGTTTGCAGATGCTTTAATCAAAAAGAATTGACCTTTACAGATTTCATATTCCCTCCAAGCCCCAAGCTCTATTCTACAGTTGTGGAAATTTCCTAAAAGCATCAAAGTGCTGAACAACAGAACCTAAGCAAAACCTCAAATTTCCCTATTGCTCCACAACTTCTGTCTTTCTAGACTCTGCTGAAACCCTGCAGCAATAAACTTTTACAGTCCATCAGTCCCCATTTCTAAATATGAAAAAGGCCAGAGAAGTCTGTCCTGTTTTGAAGTCTCAGCCTCCCAGGTCATGAAACTGTCCTCCTTATTGTAAGTAGATTTATGCTTTACTCAATTCCATATCCAACAATTCATCTCATAGTCAAGGTACACCATGAGGTATAATACTTTAAATGCATTTATGTGAATGTATGGCATTTTCTTTCTTACCCTCCCACAAGAGCATATATACAAGAGGACTGTTGTCATTACGTATGTTTATTCCTCCTGCCTAGGTCCAGAGAATTTCCCAACTAGTGAAGTTGAAGTCTATACATCCTAGCAAACTTGCTACGTATTACCTTCATCCCAGTCAATTCCTCTTTCACTGCAGGCACCAGTGCACTGACACTGACACATTGATGTTCTCCTTGTGAGAATTAGCCTATCACATTCATTTACATCCACTTAATTGCTGCTGTTATTGTTTAGCCTGTTAACCTCCAGCTAGGGTGCAATTCACGTGAACGCTGGGGAAGCACAACCATTCGATTAGTTCTGCAAAGTAGATTAAAATCTTCTGACTAATTGGAGACTGTCCATACTGCTGCCTTCCCCCCAGTTCTAGGTTGAACAAATGTCATGTCTTCAAAGGAGGGCTCTTAGCTGGAATATGGAAGGCCTGACCAGACCCAACAGCATTTTTAGAGCATGTCTGTGTACAGGGCACTGTGCCGGGCACTATGCCAGCAATTGTCACCAATCTGGTCTCTGCCTGCAACCTGCAACTAGTCTTTTGATTGGCAGTTCGCCTTCTTGCTTTTCACAAGGAGCACACGCACACTGGAGAAACTCCAACTTGGTATGTGGCTAAAGCATTAGTATCTCAAATTGGTAGGAATTTTCATTTTGAAACACAAGCACCGAATAAAATCCATATGAAAGAGTTTGTTGTCTAGTTTGGGAGAAAATGAGGATTAAGAGTATAATAGATTGACATATATACACTAATATGTACAAAATAGATAACTAATAAGAACCTGCTGTATAACTAAAAAAAAAATAATAATAAACTGTAACATAAAGGTAGGAAGAAAAAAGAATATAATAGTCTCGCTGGATCCAAAGCATAATGCCATGTTTAACATAGCTAATTTATTCAGAACCTATCACTGATGTGATGGCAAGCATGCTTTGGTAACTAAGCAGGTGCATGGTTGTAGGCAACGAAGTCCCAACGCTTCCCCTGGTAACATGTTATCACCGTGTATACATTAAGCTGAGGTGTTTTAAGATGTTTAATTACATTTTATCTAAAGAAGATAGAAAGATTACCTAACCACTCCAGGAATTCTAAGAAATCACAGTAGGTCAGATTTCTTCATTTAATCTAAAATGTCTGTCCCAATTTGGTTTCAGTCTACCTCTGCAGCATCTGTGCTCAAAAATCCGGACACTGAAAACTGATAACCCTTCCTCAAATGTATTAGATTTTCTTATGGCTTGACACCTTTACGTTGTTCCAGGTTATCTGAGGTTTGTTATAAAAATTCTAAACGCATATAGAAAGAAGTGCTTACATTGACCAGAAGAGTCAACATAAGGAATGACCTAGAAACACACCACGTGCTTTACAGAAATTAAATCTCTGAATCACCCCAAGAGACATGCAGAAAGGCTGTCATACCTGTTTACTGGCAGACTGAGGCTCTGAAAGGTTGAGTGACCTATGAGAGGTGACACAGTCATGAACAAAGCATTGAACTGAAATCCGGTTCTGTGCGACTCCAAACTTACTTTTTCTGACTACCTCAGGGAGGTGTTCTGTAAGAAGAGGGAAATCTTGCATTGCAACTTGAAGAAGGTGTAAGTGCACACAAGGCAGAAAAGAAGGAAGTCAACATTTGTAGAAAGGAAACCTTCCTGTCTCACCAGATGTAGGTGGTGGGTCACAAGAGCACTGGGCAGTTGACAGAGGGAGATGAGGGAAAATAGAGATAGAAATTGCTCAGATCACGTGACCTCTCTGAGGGGCAAATCAAAAACTGGTACCCATGCACCAGCTGGAGAATTTCAAGCAGTCTGCAGAGAGGATAAAGGAGATACTAAGACTGACTAGGGATCCAGGGATTCTAGGACTTAATGACCATACTGCTGACTCTCTCCTCTGAAGATGCCAAAGAGGAAAGCATTTCATTACATTGTCTCTACTGGTGGCAGAAGTGGTAATTACACAGCAGATCATAAAGCAGACACCTTAGGACAAAAGGATCTGGCTGATTCATCAGTGTTTTGTCCCTCTGACCTCTGTTTTACCTTTACTTTGTACATGAAGGAGATAAGCAAGAGCGAGGACACACCTTTTTGGAAGAAAGTCACAAAGCAAGGATTACCCCTAACATTTGGAGGGTCAGGAGGAGGACAACAAGGCCCATATACTATATCTGAAAATATTTTAACATTACAAAGCAATCTAGTAAACTGTTGACAAAAATAGGTTCTATCCTCCTATCTTGACTAATATACTGTAATGTCCAGCTGTCAATTTAGAATCTTTGGGCTTCTTGGAGTTCTGTGCTGCCATTGACAGAAGAGGGAAAACTTATACCAGCCCCTGGCCCGCCTCCTTCTCTCCCCATCCCTGCACGGGGAAGGTGTTCACGTGTGTGTGGACACGTCTTCCTATATTTCCATGCTCAGGGCCTACCCAGCTCTCAGGGGTGCAAAGGCCATAGGTAAGGTCAACTTCTAAGAGAATGGACTAAGGGAAAAGGCCTGCACAGGACCTAGAAGTGGACTTGGGGCCATTTGGGCAGGAATTTAGGGGTCTGGTATATTCAGAGCTTGGCCTAGAAGGGGGCAGGTGTTCAGGATCTGGTTGGGAAAGTCCTTTGGTACTTTGGATACTTGACCCCTTAAGGAGGAGGAACAAAGTGGGCCCAGTAAAGCACAGGGCACAAGGCAGGGGCAGCTTTTGCCTGGGTGCCAGAAAACTCTCAATCAGTTCAAAATGGAGAGCTTCCCTCTACAAACTCACTCTACAAATTGCGTTAGGGTCCACATCACATCTACCCTCCTGCAGCCCTAGTGGAGAGAACAAGTTTCTCTGAGAGGATCATTTCTGTGAACCAAACTCTAAGTTCTTTTCCCAGATCCCTAACATGATTTGACTGAATTTCTTGAAGCTTCTGTGTGTAAAGGTTGCAGAATGTCAATTCTCTAGTGATGGGATTTGGAAAAGGGAATGAAACCCAGAGTGTGTGAGGAACCACCTTTATTACTAAGTATTCCACACAATGATATTATAGCTATTTGCCATGTTCCTTTTATCCAAGGGTTTGACAAAATTTCTCACCATTCTGAGACCTGTTCCAAAATTTATATCAATGATAATCAATAATATTTATTGAGAGCCTATGACGTTCCAGACATTGTGCTTGGTATTTTTCATAATAAGTTCTCTTCTAACCTTATGCCAACCTTACAAAATGGTTATGGTTATTATTTTTTACTATTATCATTGCTCCTGTTATAGTTATTATTGATATTATTATTATTATTTTTACATCTTTATTGGAATATTATTGATATTATTATTATAAAGATGAGAAAACTGAGGCTTGGAGAAGCTAAGTAAGTTGTCTAAAGTCACATAGCTAATAAGTGGCAGGACCCTGAGTCAAAACCAGACATTATAACAGACTGCAGAGGCTTTCTACCTCATGACACAAATGACCAACTGCATTTGTAAAGCAAATTTCTAGGAGACACAAAGAGAGGCAAACATTCTTTTACCTCTTCAGTCCTTAACCTAGAAGGAAATTAAAGGAGACAGTACCAAAGTGGAGTAACAAGAACCATATAATTTCCCGTCCCACCTGAAACAACTAAAAATAGAGAATTTATATATATATATATATATATTTGTAAAATATATGTATTTTACATATATTTGTATTTTCCATAAAATATGTATACATATATGTAAATTTACGTATATATATGTAAATTCTTCTTTATTTTAAAATATATATATATATGCAGTTTTTAAGACATTAGACATTAATTATCTAAAGTGAGTGATATCTGAGAGATAGAAAATCAATGAGATAAGTCCTAAGATTGCCTCAACTGACTGCCTTGCGAGAGTTCGTGGGCTATGGTACCGAGGAGAAATCATTTTACTCCTAGATATTTATTCAAGAAAAATAAAAGTGGATGTCCATACAAAGAGTTGCACATGATGTTTAGAGCAACAGCTGTTGCTGTATTTGTAACAGCTAAAAACTAGAAACAACACAGATGGATAAGTACACTGTGGTATAGCTATACAATGGAATAGTACTCAGTAAAGAAAAAAAGAATATTTTTTGTCTCTTTTTAGACAAAAAGAGAGCATACTATATGATTTCAATTTATATAAAATTCTAGAAAATGCAAATGAACCTAAAGGGACAGAAAGGAGATCAGTGGTTGCTTGAGTGCAGGAAAGAAGGATTACCAAGTGACACAAGGAACTTTGGGGGATGAGGGATATATTCATTACCTTGACTATGGTGATGGTTTCACAGGTGCATATATTATGTCAAAACTTATCAAATTTTACACTTGAAATATGTGCAGTTTATTTTATGTCAAGTATGCCTCAATAATAATAAAGTATTATGTCAAGAATACTTTAACAAGATGAAAGGTTTCTATCTTGTTTATATATTCCTTTTGGTTTCTTATCACTGAATACAAGCTTCATAAGAGCAGAGATATAGTTTATTTTGCTCATTTTGGATCTCTGGGATTTGGTGTTCCAATGATCACTTCTGAGTAACAATTATCCCAAAATACAGTGGCATAAAATGGTCATATGTCATGCTCACAGGATTCTTTGCATCGGAAATTAGGGTAGAGTTGGGATGGTACCTCTCTGCTCCATGGTGTTTGGGGTCCCAAAAAAATTGCTGGGAACTGAAAGCATCAGGGCTCCTTTTAATCACCATGTAGTCAGTCATGTGGTCTTTCCTGCATGGAGGCTCCAGGGTAGCCAGACTCCTTCCCTGGAGCCGATGCAGGGGCTCTCAAGATATGGCTCCCAAAAGAGAGATACAGGAAGAAGCTGTGTCACCTTTTAGTGACTTAGCTCCAGAAGTCGCAAAGGATCTCTGTCATCACATTATTTTTACTTGAAGCAGTTATCAAGACCTGCCCAGGTTTAAGGTAAGAGAACATAGACCCCACCTCTCAGTGGGGGAACTCGCAACATATTTGTCAACATTTTAAGAAGAGCATGTGGGAAGGCATATATATTGGCTCAGCCACCTTTGAACAATTCAGTATGCTACACGGTGTTTGTATCATAAAATGAATATATGAACAGGAGTTAGTCATTTCCACTTGGCTTTGCAGTCTTACGTGCTACATAAAATTAAATTCAGGCATCCATTCCATAGACGGTTGGAATGCATCTTTTTATATAATGTGGACTCAGAGAAAAATGTTATAACCTACACCTTGGATGAAAAAGCTTATATTTTAATAAGATAAATATATGAGAAAAGATAAAGAGAAAAACATAGGTAATGGCAACTTGTCATAGAAGGTTTAAGTCTTAGGGGAAGGTATTTAATACTACCAGGGCTTTGAGAGGGCAAGGACTATTACCAGCTGAAGAAGCCAGGAACTGCTGCATGAAATGTGTGCTACTAGTACTAGGACTTGAAAGATTACTAAGCAGAAGATGCTGGAAGACAGGTGTTGAAAGTAAGGAAATCAGCAGAAGAGTTTGGTGAAGATGCTCTCCAAGCCTATAGCACATTATCTGAAACTCCGAGAACCCTTTGGAGCGACAGATTCTACACCCCACTTCCAAGATGTTTTAATTTATTAAATGCTCTCCCCTGCCAGAAAATCTGGATGATCAATCAGATTTTAGAACTACTGAACCATAGGGTTTACACAGATGGGAGTAAAGATACCTATATAAAAAGGTTGGGCCCTCGGGCTTCCCTGGTGGCGCAGTGGTTGAGAGTCTGCCTGCCGATGCAGGGGACGCGGGTTCGGGCCCTGGTCTGGGAGGATCCCACGTGCCGCGGAGCAACTGGGCCCGTGAGCCACAACTACTGAGCCTGCGTGTCTGGAGCCTGTGCTCTGCAACAGGAGAGGCCGCAATAGTGAGAGGCCCGCGCACCGCGATGAAGAGTGGCCCCCTCTTGCCACAACTGGAGAAGGCCCTCGCACAGAAACGAAGACCCAACACAGCCATAAATAAATAAATTAATTAATTAAAAAAAAAAAAAAAAAAAGGTTGAGCCCAAATTATAGAAGACTTGGGATATGAGTCAATTGGTCTGCAATAGGTGCCAATGATTATTTCACCTATATTAATTAATTTATCACAGGACCACACTTTCAGCTAAATCTAACCTTGCACAGGGTTGACAAATCAGATTATAAATCAGCAAATGTAAAATGATAAACAATAGTAGCATTACATACTTGAGGATACTTAGACAAGCCTACAGTGTGACTTTAAATTTTAGTGTTTTAAACATGTAATTTTAGAGCCAGGAGAAAGCTTAGCAGTCTTTTGAGTCATTTTCTTAAGGTCACAGACCTATTTATTTCTTCCCTAAAAGTATGTATGAAGTTTACTGATAGGCACTCTTATATTCTATGTGGAGGAGACAGTGAAAGCTCGTTGCACAGGGATAGTTTCATTGGAGAAATACTTTGTGATATGGAATGAAAGGTGCCTTAGACACATAAGATGTTATGCCTATCATATTGCTGTCATATTATTTATAAAGCAGAGGCTTTTTGTATCACTTTTTAAAAAAAATAAATTTACTTATTTATTTATTTATATTTGGCTGCGTTGGGTCTTCGTTGCTGTGTGCGGGCTTTCTCTAATTGCGGCGAGCGGGGGCTACTCTTCGTTGCGGTGCACGGGCTCTAGGCACGCGGGCTTCAGTAGTTGCAGCACGCGGGCTCAGTAGCTGTGGCTCGCGGGCTCTAGAGTGCAGGCTCAGTAGTTGTGGCACATGGGCTTAGTTGCTCCGCGGCATGTGGGATCTTCCCAGATCAGGGCTTGAACCCAAATCCCCTGCATTGGCAGGCGGATTCTCAACGACTGTGCCACCAGGGAAGCCCTTGTATCACTTTTGTGCACTGGTAGATTTTGGCAGTTCTGTGGTTTCCTTTGGTACATGATTTATTGTGTCAACTAATCCTGAAAAAATAAATCTGCAGTAAATAAGTGGATAAATTGACATTGGTCCAGCAAGACAGTTTGGTATGAAATTTAAGTTCATTTGCAGAAAATGACAGCAATAGGAGAAATGCATTCATTGTTTGCCAGTTTTGAATAGCTGAGTCTGTTCTTTACCAAAATTCTAATTTCTAATTGGGATTGTAGGTAATATTTCTCTCTCTCTCTCTCTCTCTCTCTCTCTCTCTCTCTGAATGGCATCTGTGGTTCTCTTTTGATAATGAATACGCCAAGAGACCCAGAGTTAAGTCTAGGCCTCATAACTAGGAACATTTTCATCAAAGATGGTTTGTTAATAATAAAGTAAGGGAGGAAAAAAGCTATTTGCTTCTTTTGTGTCTCTGACCCTCCCTTGGTCCTGCCAGGCCTGCCTCAGCATCAGCAGAGTTCAGTGGTAATTAAAGCAACAGTGTTGTGAAAAAAGTGTGAATTACTTTTACGGGAAGACTTGGATGTTGTTAGTGACTGACAAAGCACAGCAGGGGGCTCTGCTGGATATTAAAGAGTGATGGTAGTCTCTGGGTTGTAAGGTGGCTTTTCAGCACAATACAAAATTGTGACTTTTCACAAGTTGATATCTCTGGAACCATTCAAGTTATCAGCTTAAAATTTAGAATTTTTTTCCGTTGGCAAGGTTGTGGAGCACAGCTCTGTCACATTTCATGAAATATGGTATGGTGGCTGGAATGATGGAGAGCTAAAGTATATTTTCTTTCTTTTCTTCTGCAGGATTTTTGACTTTATTATGGAATTATTTCAACCTTGAAGATTGCTGAAAATAGTGAGGAAAAAGCTATAAAGGATCATATGTTCAACCCTCTCTTGGCAAGTTATTTTAATGTCAACTACCTAGGCTTTCTGTTTCTGTCATTTTCAAAGAAAAAGGAAGTACAAACCAGCACTCTGTTGACAATGCCAAGGAATGCCAACTCTGCACTCTCAACGCTGGGGTATAAATATCCACATGGATGGTGAGCTCATTTGAGCAGAGCCAGCCAGGAAAAGTTCTGATTTGCGCTTTATCGCTGCAAATCATGTTACGCCACCTCCCACACAGGTATGCTATAATGTTGATTCTGTTCCTTATCCAGTGAGAAAAAGTGTCTTTAGCCAAATCCAGTAAACCACCTTCTGCAGACGTGAAGCAGAAGCATAGATTAGCTATTAATCACTTGCTATTTTATAAACTAACAGATACTACCGGTATTCCTGAATCAGGTTCCTAGAGCACACACGGATTCTATGTTACAGCATATACCAACAGACTGGGGCAGCCTGCCTTGGTACAAGACAGGATAAAAGTGCAACTGGAGGGCAGTGGGAAATATGTATGTAATGTGAGCCTGGATTAGTGTTAGATTTCTAATACCAGAGAAATATAATATACTGGAGAACACACATGTTCTTTATTGTTGATCATTTTTTTCCTTAAGTGAATGGACTGAGATGATAAGTGAAATTCCTGCCATTTGGCATATTTTCAGTAACCCTGGAAACATCTAATAGCAGTGGGACACCTTGTGGATCAATGACACAGCAGAGAAGAAAGCAGTACAGTATAGTGGATGACAACACAGACATTGAACACCTGATGTCCTCATAGACTGTGCAACCACAACTTCCTCATGTGTAAAAGGGGTGTAATAACCAAAAACCACCTTACTTTGAAGATTGAGTTAATATTTAAAAATTATTGAGCAAAACGCCATAGACATGCATATAGGAAGCACTTGATAAAAGCTGTTACTATCATCAGCATCTTTATCATCATCATCATCATCAAACTCAGTGCTATTACGCAGCAAGGTGAGTCTGGGAATTCACTTGGCTTTTAGATATACTGATTTGGTTTGATTTACCAAGCAGTGGGGTAGTACTTTTAAAGCAGTGCAAGGTTACAAAAATGGCATTTAGGGGATGAGACTGTGACACGCCAAACAATAGACTGTTTAAATAGACAACAATGATATAAACAGAATAAGTGGGGTGCTCCAAATGACATTCTTTCACCCCACTAGTGCAAAGTTTAATTAGTATGTAAATAGCATACTCATTTACAATTGACATAATGCCACCTCTTTTTCATGCCAAGCTGTCAGGGCCTATGAAACTGCAAAATTCCTGACACTAAACATTTGTTGTAAACTGATCCTTCCAAAAGTAACTTAGCTAAAGCCGAAAAGGCAGGAAAGGTGATAATTGTGTTTTTTTAAGCCATTTCTCCTTTCTTTCTTTCAGAAAAAAGGGTCCAAACTGCTTTTGGGGAGAAATTCACCACATTCTATTGGGCTGAGGGTAAATTCAGAAAAAAAAAATAAATAAATAAAAAAAAAAAACATATGATCCACCAACCCCAGAGTGATGAAAAGCAAAATGGGTAAGGAAAAAAATACCCTCAATTGACACAGCTATTTTCATCACATCAAATCAGCCATCTGTTCTTGACATAGTTTATTATCATTAGGAAGATTTTCTCAATTCAGACATGGTGATGAGGAAAGATGAAGAATTAACCAGATAAATAGCCAATTTGGAAAATTCAGGCTGAGACCCTTTTCCTCAATTTCCAGCCCCTCTTTTCTCCCTGCTCCATCATCACACTCCAATTATTCCAAGAAAAGCTTCAATGACATGATTAGACATGTTTATGGTATTGTTTTTCTCCCACTTGCATAGGCATAACAAACTAAACACACTAGGTAACAAATGATACAGAGGTGATCGACATTGTACAAAAAAATAATAATTTTCCATTGTTAAAAAGGGCTGAGTAAACTTAGAATGACACGTGGCTACAGTTAAGGGGGAGGGAATTAAATACTCTGAACTGAAGTATAAAAATGCTGATGTTTTCGTCCTGCAATTTATTCATTAGAAATCCATCAATTTACCTTGGGATAAGAGTGTGTAGAGAAGAAAATGTTCTTTGAAATCATCACAAGGTAATTCCAACAGCTCCGTGTGGGATAATCTGGAAGGAATAAGTAAACATTGGACTCTCATAATAAGAAGAAAATGTTTAAATCGTATGTTTAATATTGACTTCATAAAGTGAGGTTGGAAATCCACAAAAGTTAAAAGCTCATAAATTTAGGAAAAAATAAAAGAAAATGCTTGACAAATTTCAACACAACTACTCAAAAAAATTAGTCAAGCTGGTTATTTTATCTACATAATGGCAAAAAACAAGTTTGATTCTCCTTAAATAGTTCACAAAATCATCATGTTAGAATTATACGAACCTAATCCACAGATTTGGATTATAATTAAAATCATATCTTTTTGACTGAAAATTTTTAAATATTAATAGCAGTATCTATTGAAGTTCCACCATGCAAACTCCTTCATAAAGATACTTCTATCCTAACACCCAGGTTATTTTGTGTGTATATATCCTTTCTTTGATAACATTCCTGTGATCTTTTATTCTTATCTTTATACTTGTTACTAATTGCCAAACATGTTACAACTCCTCATTCTTCATAATCTACTAGAGTCATCATTGTTGCTAGACTTTTCTTTATTGACACACTCTTTTCTTGATTTTTGTCTATGTCATACAATCCTGACTTTCCTCATAACTCTTAGAATGCTCTTGCTTTTTTCTTTTTTTTTTTTTTTTTTTGCTCCAATAAAGCTAAGAATGGACATAATCATTCTACCACAGCATTTATCAATTCAACAAATGTCTGCTAAGAAACTACTATAAGCCAGGTGCTGTGCCAGGTGCTAGGGACACAGTAGTGAGCCAAAAAGATGTGGTCCTTGCCCTTATGGAACTTAACTTTCTACACCAGAGGTCAGCAAACTAAAGCCCTCAGGCCAAATCCAGCCAGTCACCTATTTTTGTAATAGATTCTTACTGGAACACAGTCATGCCAATTTATTTGCCTATTGTCTGTGTCGCTTTTGGTCTATGAGGCACAGTTAAGTAGTTGCAACAGAGAACTTTGGCCCACAAAGCTTAAGATATCTACTCTCTGGTTCTTTACAAAAAAAGTTGGCTGACCCTAGTAGACTCCAGATGCATCTTCCAACTGTTCTAGCTCTGCATACTTTCTCTCAGAGAGTGTATTTTTCATTACTTATGGTTTCAATTCCTTCTTCTATAGAAATGACTCCACAACCTCTATTTACAGTCATGACCTCTCTTTTGAACTTCAATCATAGATTTCTAACTGCCTACTCAGCATCCCCACCTACCCACCCACCAAAAGAATAAATCACCATTACTTCAAGGTAGCTAAGATTGACTTCATTTTTTCCCTAAAGCCAACTGTTTACTACATCAGGCACCCAATCACTAGGATTTGAAAATTTGGTGTCTTTATTTCCTTCCAACATCCAAGTAGCAAAAAATAAGAAAAAAACAAACTCACATATTCTTTACGTCTATCAAATAGTTTTTGTTTCTATTGCCATCACCCCTATAGGCTTAAACCCCCAAACCTCATCCTTAGAATAATGTCATCACCAGTCTCCCTGTGGTCAGTCTCTTATGTCTCCAGTGATCTAACGGTCAGTGATCTATCTATACACCACTTTGTATATCACAATCCTCCTCAGTAGCTCCCCATTACCAAGAGCAGGGTTGCCAAACTGTGGCTGAGACTGTCCCACGTGAGGATGCTGCAAAATGACTTCAAGGGGCCCACAAGTCCCATTGAACACACTGAGAGTTTTCTGACGCTGAGTATCCCGAGTAGATGCATTACTATCTCTATTTTTCAAAGGTACATAGATGTTTTTCTGATAATTAAAATACAAATTTGCTTTTTAAAATTACATTTCATCATAACTTTTTCCCACTCTCTATTTTCCCAAGCAATTGATTCTAAAGGTGCAGCTACTTGTTTTCCGTATTTCACAATGAAAGGGTCCTCACTGGCCATTAAATACCTACTCTATCTTCAGAGAGGGTCTATTATCAATTCACAGTGGAACTATGGGAGGCTAGGACCTCAGCTTTTGGAGGGAAAAGTGAAAGGGTGAAATAGTCTAAATGCAACTCTCTTCCTTTCCTCTCTCCTTGGATAAGAACTACAGACTTAGAGGACTTTGTGGGGTACATAAAGTCCTTGGGGGGAAAAAAAGGCTGCTCAGGTCTAACTCAGTGTTAGACTTGAAAAGAAAGGAATACATGTATCCTGATGTTTCTACACTTTCCAGCTCTAGTGATCAGAGAGGGTAAGGAGATCAGGATTCAGGACAGAAGCTTCAATGAATGGTATGTATTTTGCAGCTTTGTCCTCTCAGTCATATTTTTTAGAAACCTAAAAAAGGTGGTGGAAAAGAGAACATGTGTACAGATGTAACGCAGGGGCCTCTAAGTCCACATTTTTAGCCTTGCAGGATCAACTGCTTTCAGCTTAGCCCTTGTGCCAGGTCCCAGCTTTATCTCCCACCACCTCCCTATGGTCCGTCTGATATGCGGTGGTGATTCTCCTCTCTGCCTGGCATGTTATGTCACTGTATCTCTGGCACCCAGTGCAGTGCTATCAACCAGCAAGCAGAGAGAAGCACAAAATCGTTTGTGTTGCCAATATCCCCTGGCTGCAGAGTAATCCTAAAGCTCTACTTTTTGTTCATGTGTTAATTAGTTTGTTATGGTAAACACTCAGGCTGATTTACAGAAACCATATCTCAGAATTCTCTCCAGCATCACAGAACTTAGAGGGAGGTAGAATGGGAAAGTGGGACAAGATTGGGGGGAAGAATTATATCAGGTGTGAAACTTTGAGTTAGTTGATTTCTCAGAAATTCAGTCCCCTCTGTGGTAACTTGGAATAACCACTGTGACCTCATTTCAGTTATAATGACTACAGGAAATTAAGTGTGTAAGGGTCCAGCATGGTACTGATACATAGCTGGCACCCAACAGGCGTTTCAAGAAGAGGGAGGGATAGATGGGGATTTGGGACTAAAACAAGGCCCTTTATCCATATTCCACCTGCTTTAGTGTAGGTCTGAATTATGGTTAGCCTAGGATTACATTCCAAGGATACCTGCAGGCGCAAGTTGCTCTGATCCAGTCAAAGGGAATTCTTGGATCTGAGAGTGATTAACCAGGAGTGAATTAATATTTATTGAGCTCCTAGGGCACATCAGTCAGTTTAGCAGGTCTTTTATGTATGTTTTATTTCTTACTCACAACTATTCTCTGATATAGATAGGATTATTTCTCCTGTTTATGACCTTAAGAAAAATAAGGCCAGAGAGGTTCAGTAAATTCCTTATATCCACTCAGTTATTAAACAGCAGAGAAGGACTTGCAATCAGGTCTAGGTGATTCTAGAGCACTTCTGCTCCTTCTGAATCACCAACCTATCTCTCCTATAGAGTCTTCATGAAGTCACCCTTATCAATGTTCATGGCCATTGTTCAACTTCCTTGTATATCATCATCCCTTTCTACATCCAATAGATTATTTCATTTCATGAATAGAAAAGGCGGCAAGGGTTTACAACACTCAAGTCTATATATTTGAAATAATAATTATTGAAATGTCTGAAAAAAGCAGGACCACCCTGAGAATAAGTGCAATCATTCCCTGTGAGACAGGGAGTTGGTCATCACCTAACTACTCAGAATTAATCCAGCTTGGCTCTGATGGAAGCCACAACCACTTACGGCTGGCATGATGCCTTTCGTCTGGGGCTTTGATCTGTCTGAAAGATAACTTTGATTTCTGGAAAGTCTAATTTCCTGTCCTCACTTGCTGCAGCAGGAAGTTGGTAGAAACTGTTTATATCCAAGACTTGCAGGGTACAGCTCTCAGAACCTGGTTCATATATAAGTAAATAGTAAGTAAAATAAGGATAAAATGATGACATTCTTCAAGAAACACCTTTAGGTCCTTGAAAATGATTATTTCTGTTTGCCTGCAACTGTAAAAATGAGTTTCAGGCAATAGCTTTTCTTTTATATAGTAAATGATAAATGACCATTTAAACATTGACTCATCCACCAACCAAGATATAAAAAATACATAAAAACTTACTGCGCTAAAAGGGAATGTGAAGACTGAAGTCACCTGATTTTTCAACCCGGTAATTACACCATGGGGACATTCATTTGTCTTTACTTCAACTCTGGAATTGCATAAAATATATTCTGCCAGCCAAGAAAATCAAGCCCTTTAGCTCCTACACATTATATATTTTTTCCTGACCCTGTATATATGTTTTTCATCCAAGTTAGTATATCCTCTTAGACTTTGAAAACTGTGATGTCGAGTCAACTATCCATTCTAGCACCCGAGAAAAGTGGGAATATCCTTCTTTGAATACTTACTTTGCCAAAAGAGCATGCAAAAATGTTATTCACTTGTAAGGGTCAGAGCCTGGGCTGGGAAATTGCCTTCCATACTGAGATGAAATCAGAAGAACCAAAGCAAAGAAAAAAAGAGATACAATTTCAGCAAGGGAAATTTCTTTCTGTAAGCACTTATTATTTTTACTCTTTTCAAAAAATAATATCACAAAAATAAATATCTTCACAAAAATAAATATCCCACGTTCACTTTCCACATAACCTCAACAACACGAGCAATATAATGTCCTACAGTTAAAATGTTTAAACGAGAGAAAAGGAAAGAGTAGAAACAGGAGAAGGAGAGAATGTAAATAATTTTTCTGGCATCAAGGGAAGAGGGGAGCCTGACCTTGAAATTTTCAGTAAGTGCTTGTCTGGCAGATCACAAAATTCTCAAAATTCAACCAATTCAATATCTTCCTTTCTTAGGTACAAGTGCTATGGGATAAACATTTTGGCTTTAGATAATTGTTATTATCCTCTCCCACTCCCCTGCCCTGCTAGTCACAGCAGGATACATTATTTGTAAACCTATTATTTTCCACCATTAGTGTATCTATGGTTTTTAAATGCATTTCCAAAGCATGAAGTAAGTGATATTGAGGAATTAATGCCAATTTTTACTTACCGTTGACAGCATTTCTTAAATAAGAATGTAAAAATATTGTCATGTCAAATATTAGATGGTGGAGCTAACCTCGACCCTCACCCCCAAAGTGAAACTACTTATCTTCCCCTTTAGAAGCAACCTTAACTTTAACTGAACAACATTTTTATATATCTATTTGCATATAAACAGATTGAAACGCATATTAGCTTCCTATTGTTGCTATAACAAACTGCCACAAATTTAGTGGCTTAAGCAACATAACTTCATTATCTGACAGTTCTGTAGAAGTCTCATGAGGCTAAAATCAAGGTGTCAGCCTCTTCCTGACAGTTACAGAGAAGACCGTTTTCTTGCCTTTTTCTGTTTCCAGATGCTGCTTACTTTCCTCGGTTTGTGGCCCCCTTTCTCCATCTTTAAAGCCAGCAATGACTAGTTGAGACCTCAAATTCTATCATTTTTGACCTTCTGCCTTCCTCTTTCCTTTTGAAAGACCTTATTGGTTACCTTGGGCTTGTCCAGATAGTCCAGGATAATCTCTCTAATTTAAAGCCGATTGATTAGCAGCAACCTTAATTCTATCTGCAACCTGATTCTACTTTGCCATGTATAGTAACATATTTACAGGTTCTGGGGATAAGGACATGGACTTCTTTGGGCATCTTGCTTGCAAAAAAATTTATACATATATATAAACTTATATATGTATATCTTATATACATATGAGATAAATACTGAACTCTAATTTCTACTTTACAGCAAAGTGATTCAGTTATATATATATATATATATATATATATATACATACATATATTCTTTTTCATATTCTTTTCTATTATGGTTTACCACAGGATATTGAATATACTTCCCTGTGCTATACAGTAGGACCTTGTTGTTTATCCATTCTATATATAATAGTTTGTATCTGCTAATCCCAAACTCCCAATCCATCCCTCCACCAGCCCCATTCCCCCTTGGCAACCACATGTCTGTTCTTAAATAGATAATTTTAAGTTGTGTTACTTTTTTAAAAATATGCTTCTAAATTTTAAAATAAAATGTTATAAAAATACTAGATGTTTGAAGTTATGTTTTTAGAACAAGCTTCAAGTTTAGAAAGGTTTGACTTTCTTTTAGAAATATGCAAAAAAAAAAAAAAAAAAAAAAACCAAACCCTTTCTGCTTCTCCTTTTGTCTATCTCTTAGTGTTTTCTGCTTTTGGTATACTTTTTGCATCATCAAGGTATATAACACTTAAACTCAGTCCCCAAAACTGAATTTCACAATTGGTTATCTGACGTTTATATTCAAATATAGTCAACAGTCACTATCAATCATTTCTCCATTCCTGAGCTATTTATTTTAATTCTTCTCTCTGTTGCCTGGTATTCACCTTCCTATAGTTCTTAATTTCAAGATAGGTTCACAGATGTTGTACTTCCCTAGACCTTCTATGCTTAAGAATATCTGGTTTTGGTTTTGATACCTGGATGATAAACATCTTGAGTCACACTTCCTTAACAGTAGGACTTTGCAGGAATTTTTCTATGGTCTTCTGGAACTAAATGTTGCTTGGAGAAGTCAGAGGCCAGCATGATTTTTTTATATGATAGTATACTTTTTTTTTTTCCTCAATGAATAAACATTTTTTTAATTACTTGAAATTTAATATTTTAACCAGGCTAAATTTTATCAGTTTTTTTTTTCTGGAACATAATATCTTTAAATGTACTTAATCAGTTTTTCCCTTAATTTCAGAGAAAATTTCTCCTATTACATGGTGGAATTGTATGTTCCTTTTATAGATTTTCAATGCTAGGATGCACATTATAAATTGCATTAAGTCATCTTAATCTTCATTCCTTTGTAATACCTTATTTCTAATTACTTTTCTTTCTTTGTCTTTTCCCTCTGCACTTATTGTGAATGTCTTAAGACTTCTTATGTCAGTACTTGTAGAACAGCTGTGTTTACAGGTCTGCGGGATGGGTTTCTGGAAATAGGGAGGCTAAATTGTGGCCACCTACCTAAGGGAGTCATGGCATAGTACCTATGAGGCTGTGTTCCCATATCAACATTGACAATCTAAGCTATGTTTAGTTCTTTATAGCTTATAGAGCAATTTCATGTATATCATCTAACGTTCACACAGTTCTGACACAGACAGGGAAATATTATTCCCACTTTTCAGATGTGTGTAAGCAGTCAACTAAATCACTTGCCTATAATGAGAATATTAGATAATGTTAATATAAAACCCAGTGCTGTTTAGCTGACTCAGTCTTTTTCTTCCTTGCCTATCTCCACTATAAAGGAAAATAACTCATTTTCCCAGCTATCCTTGCAGCTGGAGGTGGCATATTTCTGACTGATGAGATGGAAGATATTCTGCTGCAGGGGTGGATTGGGGGAAAGCTTTTGCTTTTCTGATAAAGCAGTGGGCAGTGCTGATATCTGTCTCCCCCATTCCATCTTGGCTTGATGTGAACACAGTGCCAAGATTCGGGGCAGTCATTGTGGACCCATGAGGAAAAGGCCAGGAGCAATTCAGTTGACATCAGCTTCAACAAGGTTGAGCCATGGAACCAATGTCATCAGCCCCCTGCCTATCTCTAAACCACTTGTTACGGGAGAAAAATAGGCCTCTCTTTGTCTAACCCATATTAGTAATATTTTATACTACTTGTGGCCAAAGCATTCCTAGTACTATCAACTGATAGTGTTGTAGATGCAAGGAGATGATTTAAGCTCAGTATCATGTATAAATGTATCTTAAATTTGAACAATAAAGAAAGAGTTTATAAGTTATAATCATTTTTTTCCTGTTATTAACAAGATTAAGTTACTCCCATAAGGAACAGAGACCTCACCTGGGAAGAAAAATTTTAGCATTTTAACTCATTGGGCAAGCATTCAAAATAAATTTTTCCAAGAAGCAAAGTTAATTTATGCCAGTTGAACAGAAAATAATATTAGTTTAATTAATTGTGTTTCCAAGTAAACCAGAAGAATATGAATGACTAAAAATTCTCTGTGTATGAATCTAAATATGTTTACTGATTTGCAAGACTGTGCTAGACACTGAATGATTATTTTCATTTACATAGTATAAGCAATTCACTTTCTCATACATCTTAAAAGTCTACCTACACAAGAGATAAGAATTATGTTTTTTTATATTAAAATTGATATAATTTCATGAATCATTTTCATTGACTGATGATTTATAAACTATTCCCCTTCTGGAAAAACCATTATTTTTTGAAGCCTCTACTAGTTTCCAAAAAAAAAAAAATCCCAACTTAATAAGTATCCTACCATGTTGTGACAATTTACAAGTTATGGGTGATCTGGGCAAATCTCTTAATTGGTTTTGAATTGTGCAGTTTGTCTCAGGATTATACAAACATTAAATAATTCAGAGTCTAAATGAAACCTTATAATGGAGCACACCAAAGTTGTTTAGGCAAGTTCTTTTTTTTTTTTTTTTTTTTTTTATCAGATAATTACACATTTATAATCAGATAATTACACATAACTAGTCATCATTACTTTAAACAAATTACGTTCTGTTGAAGCATGAAAGAGGTTTCTTGGCACTAGTTTAACTAATCTTATTGACAATAGGTGCCTGTTGGCAAAACCTGTTTATTGGTGTTATGGTTTGGTTATACAGCATGTGTAGTTACTGCTCTGTAGTGAGTCCCTCTTAACTGTATCATTTTTCAAATAAATATTTGTATCTTTTATTTTGAAAAATCACAGGTTCAGTCAGCTTGGCAAATGTGTGTATATTTTGAATACAGAATGCTTTGTCTTTTATTCATTGTAGATTATCTGTAATAATACACTGCTTCATGAGACAGCACTAGTGAAGAAAAACAGGCAAGCAGTTATTTGCTGTGCATTTAAGTACTTAAACGGTCACTCTGCTTTCAGACATTCTTGCCTGACTAATTCACTGGAGTCAAATGGTTTAGAGTGCTGTGTCATGCCAATCGAGAGCATTAGCATCGTTTGCGCACTGGAAAAGCTTGTGTTCTGAGGAGGGAACCTTTCGCTCTGTCTACAATGATTAAGTAAAATTGAAAAATAAGGCATTTATTCAACTAATTCTGGCGAAAAGAAAAAAAATGTGGGGTTAATTATTCAAGTAGTTGTAAATGGTAACAGAGTTCAGTAGATAAGTACCACACTATCTTCCCATTTTCTACAACTGGAATGTTTTTCAGTTTCTGTAGAATGAGGGGCACACTAGGAATACCATCATGGAACATCGCTTAGGGGATGGTCAGAGAAAAGGGGACAGCAAATTTTTCCATCTCTCATTGCTTTACAGGCTTAGCAGGTCTAGGTAGGATGATGATAAACCATTTCCACATAGTTGAATATACACCTAAAAGATCAGCAGCCTTTGGCCACTTAACTTTTTTTTTTAACATCTTTATTGGAGTATAATTGCTTTACGATGGTGTGTTAGTTTCTGCTGTATAACAAAGTGAATCAGCTATACATATACATATATCCCCATATCCCCTCCCTCTTGCATCTCCCTCCCACCCTCCCTATCACACCCCTCTAGGTGGTCACAAAGCACTGAGCTGATTTCCCTGTGCTATGTGGCTGCTTCTCACTAGCTATGTACTTACATTTGGTAGTGTATATATGTCCATGCCACTCTCTCACTTCGTCCCAGCTTACCCTTCACCCTCCCCGTGTCCTCAAGGCCATTCTCTATGTCTGCATCTTTATTCCTGTCCTGCCCCTAAGTTTTTCAGAACCATTTTTTTTTCTTTTAGATTCCATATATATGTGTTAGCATACGGTATTTGTTTTTCTCTTTCTAACTTACTTCACTCTGTATGACAGACACTAGGTCCATCCACCTCACTACAAATAACTCATTTTCGGGTTTTTTTGGCTGAGTAATATTGCGTTGTATATATGTGCCACATCTTCTTTATTCATTCATCTGTTGATGAACACATAGGTTGCTTCCATGTCCTGGCTATTGTATCTAAATAGACCTGCAGTGAACATTGTGGTGCATGACTCTGTTTGAATTATGGTTTTCTCAGGGTATATGCCCAGTAGTGGGATTGCTGGGTCATATGGTAGTTCTATTTTTAGTTTTTTAAGGAACCTCCATACTGTTCTGCATAGTGGCTGTATCAATTTACATTCCCACCAACAGTGCAAGAGGGTTCCCTTTTCTCCACACCCACTCCAGCATGTATTGTTTCTAAATTTTTTGATGATGGCCACTCTGACTGGTGTGAGGTGATCCTTCATTGTAGTTTTGATTTGCTGGTTTGCATTACTCTAATAACTAGTGATGTTGAGCATCCTTTCATGTGTTTGTTGGCAATCTGTATATCTTCTTTGGAGAAATGTCTATTTAGGTCTTCTTCCCATTTTTGGATTGGGTTGTTTGTTTATTTGATATTGAGCTGCATGAGCTACTTGTAAATTTTGGAGATTAATCCTTTGTCAGTTGCTTCATTTGCAAATATTTTCTCCCATTCTGAGGGTTGTCTTTTTTTTTTTTTTTTTT
>NW_006769660.1:552310-567310 GCF_000442215.2 Lipotes vexillifer
TCTCAATGTTGTGGCCTCTCCCGTTGCGGAGCATAGGCTCCGGACGTGCAGGCTCAGCGGCCATGGCTCACGGGCCCAGGCGCTCCACAGCATGTGGGATCTTCCCAGACCGGGGCACAAACCCGTGTCCCCTGCATCAGCAGGCGGACTCTCAACCACTGCGCCACCAGGGAAACCCTGAGGGTTGTCTTTTCATCTTGTTTATGTTTTCCTTTGCTGTGCAAAAGCTTTTAAGTTTCATTAGGTCCCATTTGTTTATTTTTGTTTTTATTTCCATTTCTCTAGGAGGTGGGTCAAAAAGGATCTTTCTGCGATTTACGTCATAGAGTGTTCTGCCTATGTTTTCCTCTAACAGTTTGATACTGTCTGGCTTTACATTTAGGTCTTTAAACCACTTTGAGTTTATTTTTGTGCATGGTGTTAGGGAGTGTTCTAATTTCATTCTTTTAAATGTAGCTGTCCAGTTTTTGCAGCACCACTTATTGAAGAGGCTGTCTTTTCTCCATTGTATATTCTTGCCTTCTTTATCAAAAATAAGGTGACCATATGGGCGTGGGTTTATCTCTGGGCTTTCTTCCCTGTTCCACTGATCTATATTTCTGTTTTTGTGCCAGTACCATACTGTCTTGATTACTATAGCTTTGTAGTATAGTCTGAAGTCAGGGAGCCTGATTCCTCCAGTGCCGTTTTTCTTTCTCAAGATTGCTTTGGCTTTTGTGTTTTGTGTTTCCATACAAATTGTGAAATTTTTTGTTCTAGTCCTGTGAAAAATGCCAGTGGCAGTTTGATAGGGATTGCATTGAATCTGTAGATTGCTGTGGGTAGTAGAGTCATTTTCACAATGTTGATTCTTCCAATGCAAGAACATGGTATATCTCTCCATCTGTTTGTATCATTTTTAATTTCTTTCATCAGTGTCTTATGGTTTTCCGCATACAGGTCTTTTGTCTCTTTAGGTAGGTTTATTCCTAGGCATTTTATTCTTTTTGTTGCAATGGTAAATGTGAGTGATTCCTTAATTTCTCTTTCAGATTTTTCATCATTAGTGTATAGGAATGCAATAGATTTCTGTGCATTAATTTTGTATCCTGCTACTTTATAAAATTCATTGATTAGCTCTAGTAGTTTTCTGGTAGCATCTTTAGGATTCTCTATGTATAGTATCATGTCATCTGCAAAACAGTGACAGCATTAGTTCTTCTTTTCCGATTTGGATTCCTTTTATTTCTCTTTCTTCTCTGATTGCTGTGGCTAAAACTTCCAAAACTCTGTTGAATAATAGTGGTGAGAGTGGACAACCTTGTCTTGTTCCTGATCTTAGAGGAAATGGTTTCAGTTTTTCACCACTGAGAATGATGTTGGCTGGGGGTTTTTCACATATGGCCTTTATTATGTTGAGGTAAGTTCCCTCTATGCCTACTTTCTGGAGTGTTTTTATCATAAATGGGTGTTGAATTTTGTCGAAAGCTTTTTCTGCATCTATTGAGATGATCATATGGTTTACTTTTGAAGAATGACACTCAGGGTTTATAAGCTAATTATTGTGATTTGGCATGCTAAGTTATTAGACACTTTCTTTTTTTGAGTGTTAGGAAGTCTGTACCCTTCAGCTTAAAATATTGCAATATTGGGCTTCCCTGGTGGCGCAGTGGTTGGGAGTCCGCCTGCTGATGCAGGGGACATGGGTTCGTGCCCTGGTCCGGGAGGATCCCGCGTGCCGCGGAGCGGCTGGGCCTGTGGGCCATGGCCGCTGAGCCTGTGCGTCCTGAGCCTGTGCTCCGCAACGGGAGAGGCCGCAACAGTGAGAGGCCCGCGTACCGCAAAAAAAAAAAAAAAAAAAAAAAAATTTGCAATATTTATATACTTCCAAAAGTTAAAAAAATATTATGCTACAAGGAAAAATGGGTCAAATTTTTCTATTATCTTCTAAATTTTATAAAGCACTTTTATAGGATAACTGCTTTTACACTCAGAATCAGTTATCAAAGTCTTTCCTCTCCCTGCTAATTTCAATGCTAACTCTGTTATAAATGAAGTTTGCTTACGAAGGTGGGCCTTATTTATGTGGGCTTCCTGTAAAGGTGAATTTTCTCTTCTGTTCCATTAATCTATTTGTCTAACCCTGTGGCAATGTCATCTAGTTTAGTTTCTATAGCTTTATGAATTATTAAATTTTTGATATCTGAAAAGGAAAGTCTCCTCACTTTGAGTTTGTTTTTTTTAATTCAGGAGTACCTGTTATTTTAGAATTAGCTTACAGGTTAAAAATTTATAGGAATTTTAAATAGCAAAAATTGACTCTTGTTATTAACAGGTATCTATTATTTTGTTATAAATCACCCTAAACTTAATGACATAAAAGAATAATCATTTTGGTTTTCATGTATCACAGTTCTGGGGTCAGCAGGGATCAGCTAGACAGTTCTTTCTTGGGATCTTTCATGTGGTTTCAGTCTGATGATGATGGAGGCTGGACACATCTTAAGGCCAGTCATTCACATGTCTGGAGGTTGAAGCTGGATGTCATCTGGGACCTCAGCTGGGATGGTGGCTGGAACTACTCCACACCTCTTCTCCCTGTTGTTTCTCTACTTCCCCACGACACAGGGACTAGATTTCTAGGACAAGCTAGTGTCACAAGAGGTCCAGGCAGAAGTCGCATCAACATTTACAACTTAGCCTCAGTATCACATACCATCATTTCTGCCACAGCTTAACCAATTAAGGGAGATGAACATAGACCCCTGCCCTCACCTCTCTGTGGTAGAAATGTCAATAAGGCATTGTAAGGAGAATAGATGAGAAAGGAAATCTTACTGTGGCCATATTGGAAAAAAATGACCTGCCACAATTCTATAGATCAATTTAGGAAATACTAACATCTTCAACACTGTTGAATTTTCCTATCCATTAACATGGTAAAACTCTCTTTATTTAGATTTTCTTATTGTATTTAAATAAACTTTTATTTTTCCACAAATATCATATACATATTTTGTTAGAATTTTCACTAGGCACCTTATTT
This sequence comes from Lipotes vexillifer, assembly GCF_000442215.2. Taxonomy (NCBI): domain Eukaryota; kingdom Metazoa; phylum Chordata; class Mammalia; order Artiodactyla; family Lipotidae; genus Lipotes; species Lipotes vexillifer. The sequence goes on from NW_006769660.1 coordinate 555,336, forward strand.
ACCTTTTATGTCATTGTAAAGGTTATCTTTTTTAGAATATGTTTTCTAGCATTAGTTATTGGTATGTAGTAGTATTGCTCATTTTTATATGCTAATTTTGTATTTAACAAAACTGCTATACTATCTAATTAGTTATAACAAATTACATCTATATTCTACTGAATTTTCTACATAGACAATCTTGTCATCTCTGACTAATGATAGGATTTTTTTTTTTTTTGATGATAGGATTTTTTTCCAATTCATTTTAACACAAACTTATACAGTACTTACCACATTCCAAGCACTGTTTTAAGCACTTTTAAATAATAACTAATTTAACTTTCCTCCATCAATGTAGGTATTATTATCTCCATTGTATAGACTAAAAACTGAAGCATATAGAGGATAAAATACTTAGCTAATAAGTTTAGTTATTGAGCTTATTCATTACTTAGTTCATAAGCAATACAGAAATGATTTAAACCTAGGCAGTCTGATCCAAAGTCTACACTCTTAAACATTAAATCATATGGCCTCTATATATATTTTCTTCCTTTTTCTTCCTTTACTGTACTAGCTGAAGTTTATAATATAATGTCAAACAGAATTGGAGATAGCAGGCACCCTTTTGTTTTTTATGATCTTAAAGCCAATGTTTTCATTATTTTATAGATAAGTACTATGTTTTGTAGATTACTGTTCATCAGATTAATGTAATTCCTTTCTATTTTTACTTTGCTAAGTTCTTTTCCTTCCTTCTCTTTTCTTTCATCATTTAAAAAAAAATAAAAACTATCAATGTATGCTTAATTTATTGAAGGATTTTGCTAAATCTATTAGGATAATCATGCTATTTTTGCTCATTCATCTCTTAGTTTGGTAAATTACGTTATGTGATATTTCTAATGTTTAATCAATATTCCCTCTGGAAAGAATTTCATATTATTACACATTGCTAGATGTCAGTGTTCTAATATTTTGTTTAGGAATTTTGAATTTTAGTTTAAAATGAAATTGACAATTTTTTGTCTCATACCTCATATCACGTTTAAGGTTGACTGAAAAAGAACTGAAATGTATTGATATTTTTCAAGTTGTCTTTTTATAAATTCCACTTGAATTTCCTACTGATAATAGAGGTAGCTGGTATGATAGCAACTTTTAATAAACATTTATGTTTTGATACTTCCTTTATGGCAAAACGTGTTGAATTTTTACAAGTATTCTGTGTACTTGAAAATAATAGGTATCATTTTGCAAAACCTACTGAAATAGTAGATTCAGACAACGGTTATCATGGATAAAACCATTAGGAGAAAGGTTGATGGAGAATGAAGCCTGGAGGAATCAGGCAATCACCAAATGAACCAGCTGATTTTTGCATTACTAAAGGAAGGACAAACAGAATTGGTGCTATCTCATTGCAATGCAAGAATGTTAAGTAATTCCACCCTTTCCCAGTCCCAAATTGAGACAAAATCTATACAAGCCTTTAGAGTTAAATTCCATTTATAGAGACTAAAGAAGAATGAGGAACAAGTTAATTAACACCACAGTGAAGCAATCAGATAAATCCAGAATGTGAGATCTTTTTAGAAATGACCCAGTTTCTTTAATCAGTCAATGGCCTAAAGAAAAACAGAGGCAGGGGGTTGGGGGGGGGGGAGGGGGGGGGACTTCCCTGGGGGGGCAGTGGTTAAGAACCCCCCTGCCAGTGCAGGGGACACGGGTTTGGCCCCTGGTCCAGGAAGATCCCACATGCCGCGGAGCAGCTAAGCCCATGGGGTTGGGGGGGGTGGAGGGGGGGGTACTTCCCTGGTGGTGCAGTGGTTAAGAATCTGCCTGCCAATGCAGGGAACATGGGTATGAGCCCTGGTCCGGGAAGATCCCACATGCCGCAGCGGAACTGAACCCATGCATCACAACTACTGAGCCTGCGCTCTAGAGCCCGCACTACTGAGCCCACATGCCACAACTACTGAAGCCCATGCTCTGCAACAACAGAAGCCACGCACACTGGAACAAAGAGTAGCCCCCGCTCACCACACCTAGAGAGAAAGCCCATGCACAGCGACGAAGACCCAACACAGCCAAAAATTTGAAAAATAAATAAGCAATTAATTACTTAAAAAAAAAAAAAGAAAAACAAGGGGGAATAAAGGAGAACAGCTTCTTTGACCTTATTTCCAATAAACCAAGTGCTAAGACACATTCTTAGACAATCAGGATAATTTTAATATAGTGTGGACTGGATTTTGGATGATATCAATAAATTATTGATAATTTTATCAGAAATATTTATGTTATGATTATGTATAAACAAGTTCATGTTTATTAGAAATTCTTGCAGAATTATGAAGAGATGGTATAATAACACAGTCAAAATTTGCTTTAAGTTTTGAAGGAACAAAAGAAAAGAAGAATATGAAACATGTTCTATATATGTTCATTAGATCAAGCTTGTATAAATTTTTTCAAATAAATATCATGATTTATTTTTCTCAATTAATTATAGTTAAATGTTCACTTATACTCGTATTTGTCTTAATTTCTGTTTTATATATTTTTGAGGATAAAATCTTGCTTTATATATTTTAGGTGCATAATATTTTAAAATTTTTTATTTTCCATTGTACTGAGTCATTCATCATTACCTAGTTATCTCCTTTAATCTAAGTAATCCCTTTTAGCTCAGTGTCTACACTGTCTGATATTAATCAACTGCACTAGATTTTTTTTCTTTTCTTTTTTTTTGGGGGGGAGTATAGTATTAGTGGTATACCTTTTGCATTCTTATACATTCAACCTATTTGCATTTTAATGTACTATATATGTCTATTTGTCTTTCATTGTGTCATTTACTCCATTTAGATTTATTATAATTATTGATTGAGTCAGGCTTATTTCTACCTTATTTTGAAGTACAGATTGATCACACCTTTTCTATATGTTTCTGCTGTCTTTATTTTCTTCTTTTGAATGAAGAGAATATGGTCTCTGATTATATATTTTTTCTTTTTACTTAATACTCTATTTCTTTTAGTGATTACTTTAGGAATCTTAACATGCATACTAATTTATCAAATTCTAAAGCTAATCATTTTCTTTACTCTCCTTCTGAACAAATGTTAGAAAACTATAACTTTGATAACTCCCCTTTTCACAATATTGCTTTATGGATTTTTATGTAATCTTATTTTTTTCTTTTACAAACACAAAAGTTTAAGTATTGTTTTATACAGTCAATGTTTGTTTAGACTTCCCAACTTATTAGTTACTTTTTTTGATCCTTATTCTTCCTTGCATCTCAGACCTTTCACATGGAACTGCTCTTATTTTACCCTTACTCTTGAAAAATACTTGTTGAATATAGAATTCTAGGTTCACAGTTATTTTCTTTTAGGGCACTGAAGGTATTCTATTGTCTCTGGCTTCCACTGCTACTGATAAGAAGTCAACTATTAATTTAATCATCATATTTATTTAGACAATTTATTTTTCTGTCTGATTTTGAGATCATCTCTTTGTCTTTGGTGATATCCAGCTTTAGCATTATATATTTAAATGTGGATTTTTAAATTTATCCTACTTGGGATAACTCAATCATGTGTTCTCTCTTTTTGTTTTTGCTGTACTACATTCCAGATAATTTCTTCAGATATATTTTCCAGATTATTAACTCTCTTTTTATCTGTGTCTAATTTGATTTTATAAGTAAGTACTGAGTTTTTAATTTCAATTATTATATTTTTCTTTCATTGATCTCTTTGGTTAATTTTATACTTGCCTGGTCATTGTTCTAAATAAACTCCCCTCTCTTACTCATTTTTATCCTATTAATTTATTAAATATACTAAACCTAGTCTTTTTTGATATTTCCAATATAGGAAGATTTCGGGTAACATTCATTCTGCTCATGTTTCCTGTTGCTTTTTGTGTTTTGTAATTTTTGAAATTGAGTTCATATTCTTTGAAACTTTACTTACACCAATTTGTTGTGGCTTGGATGGAAATAAGCTCCTTTAGATAGAATTTGCATTTACTCTGGCTAGGTGCCTGGGGACACTAGTAATTCAGCATCACTTTAATTGATGCATGGCCTGAATTTTATTTGAACATATCCAGGCACTGTGGATTCCGTCTGCAAACCCAGCCAGTAAAGATTGGCTTGTGGTATGAATTCCCAAAGAAGAGGTCTTTCCTTTAGTCAAGGTTCAAGATGAGCAGCTTATCTTGCTGATCCCTTGGGAAAAGGTAATATTTCTACTTACTGAGAGTGTGGCTCTTGAGGGTCCCAGCTTTATGGAGAGGGTCACCTTTAGATGCCATATTCTTCACTTGTGAGCACTGCATATCAAAAGGAAACAAGTTTAACTGGGTTTGATCATTGCCCTGAGGACAAAAATTATACTGTTTTACTTGCCTCTTGGGTTCTTACTTTCACTTCGTTTTTGACCTCTGAGAACTACTAACTTTCTTCCCATGTTACTGATATACCTAAAATATGTATTTTTATATTCAAATCAATACTTTTAGTTGTTTATGTGGGAGGATTCATCTCTGTTAAACTACTGGAAGAAACAGTTTCAAGAACTCCCACACCACCTTTGTCTGAGTGAATTACTTAAATGACTGGAAGAACTATCTTAAAACTAGAGAATCATGTGCCTGGGTTTGCGCTAACCACATTACTCACAACAGGCAAGATGCAATGCAGCTACAAGTGGTTCCAATGGTCAGAGTAAGTAAGTGTAAATACCATAACATTCTCAGAAGGCTCATATGATACCACATTAACCTAAGAGAAGACACTGAAATTCATTAGGTAGTTCCTTAGAACTTAGAATCTTAATTTAGATGGCAATAGTGGTGACTACAATAATAAAGTCACTTGGCTGAGTCAGTGAAGGAAACTGGAGATTTGGGTTTGGAGTTAAAAGTAGTGAATATGGTTCTGGATTGTCTGACCACAGGTGTGTCTTCTAAACTCACCTCTGCCATTAATGGTTTCTGTGAAGCTAGGCAAGTCGCCTCTCTTCTCTGGGCTTTATTTTACTTATCTGTAATGTGAAGATGCTGAAGGCATGTGAGACAAAATCTGTGGTCTCTCAACCCTCAATTACCACTTTATATCTCCTCTAGGGTCACCATATTTCTTCTGGTAATATGCCCACTACTCCTAATGTTCGAAGGGTTTTTACTTAGTGATTCTGAAATGTTTCAAAAGATAATGAAATTAAGAATCAGCTGACTCAGATTTTACTGGAATAAAGGAAAAAAGAAAACCAGATTACCCTACACAAGAGTTATTTATGAATACTAGGTAGCCAAAAGAGATTTAAATGTAAGATATATCATAAATCATATTTTTTATGGTGAATTGTTTTCCGTTGGTCAAATTCCAGGTAATTTTCTTTCTTTTTTTTTTTTTTTTTGCGGTATGTGGGCCTCTCACTGCTGTAGCCTCTCTCGTTGCGGAGCACAGGCTCCGGACGCGCAGGCTCAGCGGCCATGGCTCACGGGCCCAGCCGCTCCGCGGCATGTGGGACCCTCCCGGACCGGGGCACGAACCCGTGTCCCCTGCATCGGCAGGCAGACTCTCAACCACTGTGCCACTAGGGAAGCCCCCAGGTAATTTTCTTATTGTTGTTGTTCTAGTATATTCTGTTAGCCCATTGGCTATGTTGTGAAGCTAATGAAGCTCAGGGTTTAGGGTCCCTGATTTGTATGTGACTCTTCCAAAGATCTTTTTCCTCTCATTTTAAATAACATTAATTAAACTAAATTACATTAAAACGTTCCTCTCAAATAACATCAACTTTTGTACTTAATTTTTTATTTGTAATTTTATATATTTTTCTAAAGTGGGTCACCCAAATTGTATAAATTTCAGGGCCCACAAAACCTGAATCTGCCCATTTTATCCCCTTGGTTGATAAAAGAATACATATTTCCTCCTCAATTTCTTTGACTTATCACTTCCCCTAACTTTCATTAAAGAAAGAAAGAAACAGGCAAACAAAGGGATTTTGATTCAGGTGTATTTATAGAGGAACATGTTTCAATATGGCTCTGACCTGTTAAAACCAGAGAATAATTTTATCATTATGCAAAAACTCTTTTATGATTCATTTCCCTCCAAAGCTCAAACTTTCTCTCTTTTTGTAAGCCTATGTCCTTAGAAGAAATCACTGGTCCCTATAGTGGCTGTAACATTATAAGATGTGACAGTTCTATTGAAGAAAAATACATGTAATATTTTAATTCATTTTCCAATTTTGACTGAACATTCCTACCACGATCACTAGTATCTTATAATTTCAAAAGCATTTATGTACAGCTGAATTTGGAAAGGGATGATTTATTCAATTGCTTCATGTAGTTTGGAAACTATGATAACATGAGTAATTGTTAACTTCAAAATAGTCTATTCTGTTTGTATTGTTTTTACATTAAAATTATACTCTCTCACATACAAACATATATATATATATATATATATATATATATATATATATATATATACACACATATATGTACTATGCCTGGCCATTTCTAGGAATTTGGGTATTTTTGTCAAAGAAAAGAAGCCTATTTTAAGATTTTATTTTACATATTTTATTTTTATTTTGAGGGGAATCCAAATATCTACACCATGAACTTAGATTCCTATAGCTGCCAGAACTGACAGAGAATTAGCAAGGCAGAGCCAAGTTCATGCAAGACTGTCTACGGCACTCTTATAGCTAAAGACAAACCAAAATATTGACTAGTTCTTCTCAAAACAGCATGTATAAGTTGTGGCTGAAATAAGCCTGATGTAAGAAAGAATACAGATGGCAGTATAATCATAGGCTGGGTCTACACAGTGCCAAACAACCCATTCAAAAGTGAAAAACTCAGTCGATCACTTGGTAGTTTTGTCTACATGCCACCAAGCAACAGGCTTGACTGACTTCTTCCCAAAATTAACTGAGCTTCTGACTAGACTGAAGCAGGTGTTTTATCACTATGTATAGTCAGTATTAGTTATCAAATCTATAATTCAAGTAAGTTTCTTGATGAATGATGAATTTCTTTCCTACATCAGAACAACGTGAAAGTGGTAAACAAAGATCATCTGCAGTTTTTAATAATTTTACAGCCTAGATTAGGCATGTGCTCTGCACAGTTTAGAGTATGACTGACAAATAGGGTCTCTTCACTTACATGCCTATCTTTAATATTTCATTAATTTACTTGGCATCACTGCAACTCAAATACCCCTCAAATGGTAACTAAAATTCAGTTTCTTCCTTTACTCAACAATTTGCCTGGTATATACAACATATTTGCCATGACTATATCAAAGGACTACCTCCATTTACAATGACTGCTTTTGACATCTTTTTCTAATTCTTAAAAAAAATGCCTCTTTCACTAAAAAGTAGATCACAAAATCCTTCAAGTATTTCATGATTAAAAATAAAAACAATGAAAAAAAGCCACTTTCAAAATGAGTTGTGTGAGCAGAGATCTCACGCCTTTGGTCTCTGTGGTGCCTCCCCGCGTCTAGAACAGATTGGGCTTTGATATCTATTTATTTAATGAATGATTAGATGAATTGGAACACACCATGGTGGTAGCCATTGACAACCTGTGGCCTGGTAAGAAGGAAGTGGGGGAATAAGGGCTTTAACTCATTCCCCTCCCGTCCTACAAATGTACTGCCCGTGCAGCTGTTGCCGAAACCCCATTGTAGACAAGAAGTTGAGGGAGTCTGTCGAGATCAGAGCTGGGTGGAGAAGAATAGGCTGTGGATCTAGAGTGAGGCAAAAATATAATATTCACTATCCGCACACTACTGTCCTAGTGTGGAATTACTGAGGATAAAGAGTTTGGCATACATTATAATTCTTACAATTTTCACACATAACACACATGAAAATTACATATGTGTGTATATACAGCTGTATGTATAGGTCAGCAGATAGATCGATGGATAGATCGATGGATAGATGATAGATGAAAATGCTCAACACCTGAAGTCAAGATAATTGATTCCTTCCCACATCCCTTGAAGATGTTGTGTCAAATAAACTTTAAGTTTCTTTCCAACTACATTATTCATCGACATGGGCTAATGTGAATGCCTTGAGAGACCATTTACTTTTAAAAAATGAAAACTTTTATTTAATTAAAAATGTACAACATATTTTAGAGAAGCTGGAAAATACAGAAAAGGGTAGACGAGAAGTACACAAGGGCATAAACAATGCTTCCAGGAATTATTCTCTCCTCAGCCTCCACAAGGCACTTGTCAGGAAATAGGATGGTTTTCTGGGTCCATCTCTAGTCACTTCCTTTTCTTCTGACTCTGTCCATCTTCCACCCACTATTTTTTATATACTGTTGGTTCTCTTCTTTTCAAGCACAAACAACAGGCAGGAGAATGAATGGGGAAAAAGCAAAGGACTCCACTCTGGGAAAGCATCTCTGGAAATGTTTACTGCATCAGTATTAATATCTTCCACAGAAAAGAGGACTTGCCTGCCTTCTGAGACCACAGAAGCAACTGCCTTTATTCCAAGTTACCTGTGACATGCCCTAGGGCACAATCTCTATGTGCTTAATGCACAGGTCCTTTGCAGTGTTAACAGTGGGCTGATGGGGAAATTGTACTTTTATCTTTATAAATTTATATATTTCATTATGTTTTCAGCTAAGCAATGGATGGAGTCTGACTTAGCCCAAGGACCTCTCTCCTGTTTGTGGGGATTTTTTTTTTTTACCTTCACTTTAAAACCAGGAAGAGAAAAACTTTCTAAACTTACTCAAAGGATATGGAAAATATTTCTTCAAAGCTCTGAATTTCCTGAGCCTGACTTTTAAATAAAACCCACCCAAACAGAAGGAATTGAAAGATTTAGGGGAAAAAATCATAAAGCACTTATTTTCAGGTTGGCTAAGAAATTCTGTTTGTTTAAACAGAAGCAAACTTCCCATAGCCATTCCCTACCACCCAAACCCATAGCCCTTTCTTTCTGGAAGCATGCATGTTTGCCCTGACCATTAAGGAAGATAGATGCAAATACTTTTTCTATAAGAGGTAGGTCCTTCTTTTGTACACTATGTTAATAACATACACAAGTCAGGGCTACCAATACAGAGAACACTCTTAGGACTTTCCTGAAATCGTTCACCTGAATATCATGTTAAAACAAAAACAATGTAGGTCTAGCAGAAGAAAACATTAGGTTCTATTACCACTATCTTATTTATCTGTTTATTCAAACTCACCTCATTGAAAAAAATTTTTAAGTATTTAAAGCAGTGATCCTGCAATATATCTTCTTTGCTCAATGTGGTAAGAACCAAACAGAGCTGCTTTAAAATCAAATGGGGGCAATTCTTTCTTTTATTTTTCCCAGGACATTTATGCCTCCAGAGTAAACTGTTAATAGATGTAGAATGTTTCTATTGATTAATTCAGTGTGCCAGCTATGATACGATTCACAGAAGGCAAAAGAAATGCCAATGCTTTCATGACACAAAGACACATTATCGAGAATACTGTCTTTGGCTCTCTCACAACTGGTAGGCAATTTTTACAGAAAAAAAAAGAGAAGCCTTTACACCCAAAGTGGTGCTAATGCATAACTTAGGAGAGCGGTAATTGACATATTCATAACTCTTTTTCCTGTTAATGTTAGGTTAGATATTATTTAGTAATCCTTTACTATTTCAGAAACTGGGTGAAGATTTGTTTCAACTAAAGAATGAACTGAGGTACAAATGATTTTACGTTGGGACAAGAAAATCTCTTAGGTTGGATAAGGTATCACAAATATTTTGGCTATGTTGATACACATAAACAAATGGTAAACTGAAGTAATTAGCCTTAAAAGTCAGGAAAATAAAAAGCAAGAGGTTTTAACATCCATTACAGGAATTTTAATGGTTTGTTTGATTTTGCTGGTATACCTGTTTTGTATTTTATTGGACTCTTTTATTTGGATAATTGCCTTGATTCACCGTTTTACATGCCTAGACAGATAGTTAATAAGCTTATATTAAGCACCTACTCTGTGTCAGATTTGGAATTATATGAGTAAGGATCCTATTTAACCTCAAGATCTGCAAAGGTGCCAAACAACTGAATTTTAACAGGAAGATAGCAAGTATTTCTAAAAAGACTTGACAGTCATAGCACTTTCTGAAATGTTGAAAATGAAACTCTTATCTCATGGCACAATCAGCCTTGTTCCAAACCCAAAGTGCATTGAAAAGTGTGCGTTGAGTGGGTCAGGTTTTTATCCACCTGGAAACTTTGTGAACCATTTCAAAACAGTGAGCATGTTCCTTGCTAACTGCTTTGTCCTTCTGTGTCTACAAACTTCTGATGTGGACTCCATGACAAAAGCCTTATCACAGTCTCCTTCCTGGGTAGCCAGAATCTGGCAAAGGGGACCACAAGAGACTTTCTCATCTTCTGAGAGCTTGGGGACCATGTTGGCTTCTTCCAAATTCTTATTTTTTTTTTCTCAGCATCAGAGAGGAGTGAGTATCCTAGGAATAAACCCAGCAGATACAGTAGATCATGCATGACTGGGTGAGGAGAGATGCATACTTGGTCCAGGATATTATTCAACTGGCTTTTCTCCGTGTAAGAGAAATTCTGTGTGACAAGCAGTAAAGGAATACCAATCTCTGGTCACTAACAATAAAAATAGTATCACATAGACAGAAGTAGCCTTTAAACCTCACGGTTTCTCTATATTTTCCTCAATTGTCACTTCTTTGGACACCATCTGTATCAAAGTATAATAAGAAAGCAATTCCAGGAGACTATCAGTTTAAAAGGAAAAAAAAGTAAAAGAAAAGAGAAAAAAAACAGGCCTGGAGAGGGGGCACCGCTCGGCATCAGGTCACTGAGTGTATTCATTATTTGTTCCCATTACCATGTTATGTCTTAATTACTCTGGTTTGGCTTCCCACCCAGGGTCACTATGTCACAGCTGGTTTTCTGCCCATCTCTAATTAATAAAGCCTCATTTAGTATCCAAGTTTTTGAAATAAACCTCTGCTGAAGGATACAGCAGAAATAAAGAAACAAAAAGCAAACCAGAAATGATCAGAGTTGCTCTGACAGTAACCTTGTAACATAAAGAGGCCTTTGGTTCAGGCCTTCTCTGGGTTACTTTTTAACCTGGAAAAGAGGTCCATTTGATTTGATTTGGAATTTCTGGCATCATTTGTCAGTGGTCAGATTTCACCCACAGGAAGAAAAGTGACCAAGGTTGCTAAACGCTCTACATCATTTGGGACTTTTTAAAAATGGTTATTCGTTCATGCTTCTGGCGTTTAAATTAATATTATTTTGCAAAACACAAAGAAAAACTTAACGCTTTCAAATGGCAATATAAAAAAAATAACAGGCATTCATCAAATGATCTTATTTTGTTTCTGTGTCATTGCTTCTTTGAGTATTTTGACACAATAAATAAAGACAAATTATGTAAGAGCCTTTTCTAATTTGTTAAATATAATTCCAGCCAATAAAATTTTACAAATTTAAAATACTCACTTCAAAAATCTCAGTACAATTATGTGTAAGCCTCTGTCTCTATGTCTCAGTCTGTCTCTCATTCTCACATATGCACACATGCTACCAATTCTATTTATGAGAATCCACACAGCTCTGGAACAGATAGCTCATCTGCATTTTATCAGGTGTCTCTATAATTAAAGCTTATTGTAAAGTGAGATATTATTGGTATATTTTATTACTTGTCTATGAGAGGCTGAACAAAGTAAGAGGCATAAATGAATTCAGTTTTACAGTACTTTGTTTTAAACAAATGTCACTACCTACACACACATACCTAATTATCAGTTCTTACACATTCTGCCAGATATCAAACCGATAGTTCATAAGCCACACACACGACAGGCAGTAAATATATTCCCCCTAATTTAAAATTTTATTGCAAAATACCCTCTGCACTATGTTA
>NW_006769660.1:569810-574003 GCF_000442215.2 Lipotes vexillifer
TTGATAACCTCTTTGGAGAAATTTGCAAGATACAACTTCCTTTTGCGTGCTTAAATATATTACTGTGTAGGAGCCAAGGAACCCCATTATGGATGGATTCTAATATTTGGATGGATAATAGGCAGCTGAAGGAAATTCAAATAGCAAAAAGCTTCAGTGAAGACTGTTTTCTCTCCCGGTTTCCCTGACAGCACCTCAGTGAGGGTGATGTTATTATTCCTCACAGCCCCCCTCCCGCCACCACACACACACACACACACACACACACACACACACACACACACACATATCCTTTTTAGGAATCTACACGGAACTCAACTTGTAGTGATGTAACACCACTGCTGATACCACGGGTATGTGAAAATAGCGTGCAATATTACTTTCTTCCTTGCACTGGATCAAGACGGGAACCCAGCTTCTGTGAGACAGTGACCTCTTCGTGGCCAATGACCCCACACAACACACACTGGAATGTCTTTGGAGGAAAAATAAAAAAATTGTGGGCCCATAGAAAACTAGGTTATTGATCCTGGAAAAAAATTTCCATATTATTTTTTTTTAAACACCCAAAGACAGTCTCAAAAATGACTGCCACAGGGGCAATTTTGAAAGTTGCAAATAAACACTGGGTGAAACCTTTCCTGTTCAAGTGCATTCCCATTCCCTCCCTGATCATCTTCTCAAAGATTCTTGATGCATTAATTGTTCCATGATGGTAGATGATGCAACATAAAAGGAAAAGGACTGATTGGAAATCAATATCTGACGTATACGTTTTGCAGAAAAATAATACGAAGACTAAATGTCAAGAGGCATTAAGAATAGAAAACAGAGATATGTGAGTGGGAATTTTACATTTTAATTTAATTTACTTCACGTGACTTTTGTATTGGAGCCCATTGAACTGACAGGAAATGAAGATAGCACCTATCTGGCCTGAGATATGTGAGGCTTGTAATTGAAATTAATTATATGTTCTTTACTTTTTCCATTTCCCTTTCAAAGTTGGACAGGTGGGAATGCTTTAGCTCTTAAGCTACAGAATCGGGTTCAAGCTCTGTAAATCCTTTACAGTCAACCCTCAGGCTTCCAGAGAGCCCCTCCACCTCCCTCAGCCAGCTCTGGCCTGAAACATTCCTTCTCGACCTCACCCTGCTTAAAATCAACTGGCCCCATCCCCAGGTCACCCTGGCTGGCTGCCCATCCACACATTTATGTCTGCCTTTTGAGTGTTTTCAGAAGTCCATTAAATTGTGCCTTGGCAAGCCAGACACCTTCACCTTACCCTGAGACCCAAAGAGAGTGGGTTATCAAATTCCCTCATCAGACAGGCAAAGCCTGCATTCTTGAGCCCTGCAAAGAAGCTATGCAATTGCACAAAGTAAGATGTTAGGACTTGTAAACATGTCATACAATATTATAATATGCCTGTGGGAGCAGGGTTAAGTACAAAGGTTGGGCGGGCCTGAGGATACAAAGTCTGGCCTTCCCATGGAGCTGTCTTAATGCACATTATTTTTTGGAGACAGGCACAATATTGCATTAATGTCCATAAAGGGGCTGACGCCCATTCTTAAACCAGCTGGCCCCTCAATGCTCCTTGAGATGGCTGAAACTTCAATGGCTAGAATGTCAAAGTTTAAGACCCTGACATCCTGAGTAGATCCAAAAGCCAAAATAATTGGGGTAAAGAAACAAAAGTTCTGTCTTGGCCTTGCCTCCAAATCTTCGGGCAACTTGAAATAGACCTAGCTGATGATCCCTTTTCCTACCAAAAATTACCCCCTAAATGTTGCTTTTGTAACAGTTGGACAGTATTTCTGGACAAGAATTTCTAACCCTGGCCTATTGCTTAAGGCAGAATTAAGATGAAGTAATGGCTGAGTAATAAGAACCACTTGCATCAACCTTATTTTTTTGTCTTAGAAATCAGATAGAAATTGCTGAATTGGAGGAGGTAGATGCAATACTGGGGAAAAGCCAAGATTTTACCACACAGAACTAAATGCCTTTCTTCTCCCCTTCCCCTCCTTCCCTCCCTCCTTCCCTTCCTCCTTCCCTCCCTCCCTCCCTCCCTTCCTCCCTTCCTTCCTTTGCCTTAATCACAGTACCATTTACCTTCTACAAGAACTCTGATGGAATTTAACGCACAACACGGTTCTAGACCGGAAGTACAGCTGCATAGCAGAAAGGGGCAGTGGGGGTGGGGTGAGGTGAGGGTTAATATTTTCTAACACGCAAAACAGGCAGGACTGCTCTGGACAGAGGATAATGCAAACTAGCTTTGCTGGAAATGAGCTGCAAAATACCTTCATTTGCTACTACGCTGAAACCCTGATAAAATCACAACTGTTAAGGTCATACAGTATATCAGGTGGAATCACAGTCTTTAGAACTCCATTATTAATGCAGACAACCTCACAATCAAAGAGGATGAGAGCACCATTTCCAGATGCCAATGATTTGATCCTATCTTATTTGGCTGTTTACATTTAAATAATGTGACTGTATAAATTTAAATAATATGAACCACCAACAGATGGATCCCGGTGAAAGACTGCGCCTTCTCTGAGACCCTGAATGTACACTATACGGTGCTTTACAATGTATTTGAGCAGAGCTCATATGTTTAAAAAAATGGGGTGAGGGGATCAAAAGAGAGAGAGAGAGAGAGAGAGAGAGAGAGACTCATTTCTTCCGCCATCACCAAAATAAAAGGACCACAGCTTTAGCTGGTATCTCACTGTACCAAGGAAATGTGCAGTCCCCTAACCTCCAGTACAACGGACCCACAAGGTACCAGGCATCAAAGCATATTAAACGATATTAACTGCGTATTTGCTTATGAACAAGATAAAAAGCTGTAGGGCCTCCAGGTTCTCAAGCTGTGAGTGGAACAGCTTTGCAATTTGCCTGCAAAACTGCATTTTGATCTTAATGAATATAAAATGGCTGCCATTAAAAGTAAAACAGATTATTTCGGGTCTTCCAGGGCCCATAGCTCTTTGCCGGCCTTGGAGGGCCACTATGATCTTTCATTAAAATCTCACAGCAGGGCTCCCTCACCAGCAAATCAAGCCTTGCAGTCTAGGAGATTGGCTACATTTAAAAGTAATTTTCAGAAATCTACACAGATTTTCAATTTGGTAATGAAAGCCATAAGAGAATGCAGGCGGCATTTCGTCGAATATTGTTACTGATCCAGCACTCACATTCGTTAGGAATTAAACTGCCCCATAACTACCGCACGGATGGCAGCTTGCCATTTCGGCTGCGTTCTAATCTCTGTTTGTTAATGAGTAGCATGTGCTAATTGTTGTCGTCCTGACTGTCGAGCACTCCTTCCCTAACACACATATTTTACCTGCTCAGAGGTAGAACTTTTCACTTTGTCATCAACCTAGTTGGAACAGTGCTGGAGTTACTGTTGCTTTGTAAAGAGAGACAGCCGAGCGTCATCAGAAAAAGCAAGAGGGAATCAAATCGGAAATTGGGTGCTCTTATTTTATTTGGACTCATCTGTTCATTTTTAAGTCTAGCCTAAGTTTTCTAAAGTCCTTGAGTAGACACGATGTTCATAGCTTCACATTACTCCCCAGAACAGTCTGGACAAACTAACTCACTGAGGATAACTGTGGTACAATCAATTGTAGTATAAAACGAGGGAGGGGCTTACAGTAAGGAGGGATGGAAGGTGTGAAAAGTCCAAAGGATCTTATCTGCTATCCAAAGCCACACCTAAGACCTGAAATAGAAGTGGGGCTGCCACTGGCTTTCAAAGGAAAGTTTGACCCTTTAACTCCATTCTCTATGTCCTAAAGTCTAGGAGGTGCATTACCCCAAAGAGGATAGTGCTATGGGAAGAGTCCTAGGACCCCACAACAATGTGGGGAGAGAAGGCAACAAAGAGAGGGAAAATCTAATAACTTCAGTATCCGGAGGTGTGATGCCGGCAGACATCTGAATAGATACGAACACAGAAAATAATTATGAATGAAAACATGATTGAATAGAAAAATTACATAAATGCATCATAAGACAGAGTGGGCATTCTTGCCTTTGGGTTTCCTTATGCTTTGTATAAGAACTGAGCAAAGTTATTTTACTGAGATTCTAGAAACAAAAATGTCAGATTATGCTTCCCTTTTGGAAATGCATTCAATAAATTTTCTTTACTTGGCAATTCTCTTTCC
>NW_006769660.1:574189-617244 GCF_000442215.2 Lipotes vexillifer
CTTTCCCTGGAACCTTTAGGGCAAAGCACTTTCCTGCACTAAAATGTGAATGGACAACAAGAGCTGCTCTCCACTTCCTCACTGACTGGGCATAAATTCTTCCTGCTGGTACAGAAAGGGTCTGCATTTAAAATAGCAGTTCTCCTTGGCAGAGCACTGGTGGCTACAGAGCATACATGCAGAAGATGTGTTTACTTGCAGGGGCCAAAGCAGGAGTCTTGTGGTTCGGTGCAAGTGTGTCTTTAGTTCCTCGTATCATACCAGAGTTTTCTTGGAGCGCCTGGGCTATGCTCCTTTGGTTTCCACAAAGTGTGGTTTTAATTGGCTGGCATGTCTATGATTTTTAAGGGAATGACACAGGGGCACCTAATAAGGTGCCAATGCTAATGTGCATTAGTTTTCTGAAGAGAAAACTCAGGCCAATTCCTTGTCTCTGTGGCTTTAGGAGACCAGTGGGAAATAGGTACAAACAACTTGGTAAGCAGTTTTGAATCTGTTCCACCTGTAGTTGCTATTCTAATTGCAGGAAGCATTCAAGTAATATGTTTGAGTTTTAAACGCCCAAGTGACACTAAGGGAAATTCTGCTGAATCCTCCTGAACTCAGAGAAGTCTGAGACTTGTTTTATTTCACCTGTCGTCAGTTCTTCTAATATTCTCTGAGAGCTTCCAGCTACATTTTGATAACTGTGTACTGTAAGGTCTCTTTTACCATTATTTTGACATGTGCTAAATTGTGGGCAGAGTGATGGGACATTACTAATTCTGACTCTCAAGTATTAAAATATAACAGATATTAATATCCCTCTAATTACCAGAGTGGGGAAAAAACCCCTGCACTTTAGGTCATAGAAGTTAATATAATCAGTCTTCAGATAATCTAGTTAAGTTTTACTAGTTATAATAAAGTGTAATTATTTATTTGTTTTATTCCAGAAATAGAATTCTATGGGAACAAGCTTGTCCTTGCTTTGTTGCTTTGACTTTACTAATTCTGCTGGGAAACATATTTATATGATATGATATGATATGATACTATATTATATAAATGTATATATATTAGATGCAGGATTTTATTTTACAAATTGAATGAAAGATAAAACATTTATGGCCTTTTAAAGGGAGATAATAAAAATTTTCAAATAGTACTTTTATTGCATTACGAACTAGTTTTTTGCCGTATCCCTACTTTGGAAAGTGCAGTGATATGCCAGATATGGCATTTTTAGCTTTCTATTACAATTTTTTTTTTAACTAAATGTTTAAAAAAATAATTGCCAGATATGGCATTTTTAGTTTTCTATTACAATTATTTTTTTAAACTAAATGTTAAAGCTAAAACAAAATTTAGGGGGAGCAGAAATATGTAGTGGTTGTTTGAGAGCACACATCTAAAATTCACACTTCTCTTAAAGTTTCATTCTTTAATATAGAGGTCTAAGACAAGATTTAAGGTCTACGCCAAGATTTAAGGTCTACATAAAATTTTGCTCTTAAAAAACTTTTAGAATATTGTAGACTGTTTTGATCAAGTAAAGTTTTTTGTTTCTCCTTGACAATATAATATACTACATTGTAAGACTGCTCTAACAAATGGCTTGAAATACAACGTTCTAGTACATGCATATACTTTTGTATTTACTTAAATGGACCTCATGGACTCAGTCCCCAAGTGACAAGTGTGTTTAGTTCCCAAAGTTAATTGGTAAATTGCTTTAGAATTTGTAATTAATTTCTCTACTAAAACAATACTTAAATAACAGTTTGGTTCCAAAGTCTAAAAAACAAATTTGTCATCATGTAGCTGAGCTAAAATTCAAACTGCTTTGTCTTTGTCTTACGGTTCCAATAAACAGAAAAGTCTGAAATAACTGGATGAGCTTATAAGGGACCAGTGAAAGGAAGATGTGGAGAGGAGCATGGTTTCCCATTTTCCTGTTCAGAGCTTGAGTTCTCCCAACTGTACAGACAAAGGACCCTAGACCCAGGCCCACCCCCAGATACCTATGGCCTCACACTGCCCCCAAATCTGTAGCTCCTGAACCAAGGCTGTGCAAATCCACAAAGTTTTCCTGTTTCCAAAATCAACTGCCTCCCATCCAACCTCCCAGCCCTCTAATCACATTCCAAATGCTTTTAACTAGATGTTGGGAGGAATGAGGAGCAAAGACAAGTAAGAGGCAACGAAGAACCCACGTTTCCAGGTGGGCTCTTCTGCTTCAGGTTTGAACAAAGAAGCTCAGTAACTGAGCGCTCACTACAATACAGGTATCCAACCCATGCAGAACACTGGTTAACGGCAGCGTTACTAGGCACTCCTGTCCACCCCACCACCACCATGCACGATCCTGTAGTAGAAGCCTAATGTGACCATGAAGAGCAAGTAGGCAGTTTACCAAGGGAGCTGTGACAGGCAGCAGTGAGCGTTGATGCCTGGGCATTAGGGCCACAGAGAATCCTGCTGAATATTTTTACTATGTTTGTTCTCCTGCCTGAGGTTCTCAGTAATATGCATTCTATAAATGCAGAATGGACTTCTGTCTTGAGCAGAAATTTTTACTATTTGTTCTCCTGCCTGAGGTTCTCAGTAATATGCATTCTATAAATGCAGAATGGACTTCTGTCTTGAGCAGAAAGTAAAGCACTTGAGATGAGTGCCATTCTATGGTCCCAGCTTATCAGAGCCAATAAAGGTCCTAGAAGTGACATTTAAATAAAATAGAACCCAACGAGAAAGACAGAAGGAAAAATATTTCTGAGGAGCCAGAGGCAATTAGAATCTGGTGCCAAGAGGGTAAAATGAAGGAATTTGGGGCTGGCAGGATCATGTAATACATATGGAGTTACTTCCATGGACGATGAATGCAGACTTCCTGTAAAGGCGGTAACAACCTCCCTCCCATTCCACACAAAATAAGAAGAATTCTCAGGACAGTCACATTGGAAGAGTTTTATCAGCTGCTCCAAGAGGCAGAGGTGAAGGGAAGGAGTGGTTGGCTCTCTACTAAGTGGTCCATGGGTTTATGTTTAGACCTTACGTGACTAAAAGGGATGCATTTTTTCCCCTGGGATTTAAATGCAAAATGTGTGGAAAGATCCCACTCTCTTCTGTGATTATATGTGATAATCAATGCTGCCTCTAGGAGATCTGGCCACTGCTTACCCATGGCCACAAAGACGGAAGCAAGAAGCTAAAGGGCCTGGGCATACAGGTGGTAAACATCTGTCTCTAATTTTTGTTGAGAATCCAAAGGGGCTTTAGGAAATAGCCAGGTGACAGGAAAGAGGATTTTTTTTTTTTTTCTACACTTTCTAATGGTAGAAAGAGAGTCTTCTGCACAGGGAGAAGCTGTCCTTTGAAGACTGAAGAAATGCATGTGGACAAAAATACCATAGCCAAGCCAAGCATGCTTAAACTTGAATTCAGAAAGGTAAAAACTAAATGAAGCTTTAAAACCTGGTATTGGGCTGTATTGAGAGATGTGATTTGGAGAGTATTAAACTGTGAACGAGTTGGCCGGGACTTTTCAGAAGAAAAGAGCAAAGCTGGGTAGACATCGTGTATTTGTCCTATATGTCTATATATAACGTTTAACAGACTAAAAATAATACCTTGAATGGGCGACTTTAATACGAAAAGCTAAATATGACCCTAGACCTATATCAAGTCTTGTGAGATGTGGGGCTCTTGCCTAGTAGTACCCACCAAATTATCCGTGCTCCTTCCCCAGCTCCCTTCTTTCCAATCTGCTCTAGACCAACACTTGTGATTTACAATGCGATAAAAAGAAGTTACTAGAAAAATAAAAAAAAATTTAAAACATACAAAATTCAAGCCTCAATTTTTATTATTAGAGTCAACATACATAAAATTATTTTTGTCAAACTGCTTTAAAAGTTTTGGCGGGCTTGCTTTCCGTTTCTGTACTCACCTTTTTGCAAACCAATAACACACAGCTCACAGACCAGCATTGTTCTGTCAGCCACATTTTGAAAGAGTTTGTAACACAGATGTGGTTTTAGTACTTTATACCAAGAAGGAATGGGCATGAATGGCCCTGATGAAGACCTCTGATAGAATACATTTCAGTGAGGTTAAAAGAAGAGGGAACTCGAAGTGGCAAGGAATGACTACCCATCCCATGAACACAGACCACAAAACTAACACAGAGTAATGGGGAACTTTTCTCTCAAAGAGTTGCCAGAAGACTCTTCCAAATGAAGATCTTCTGATAAGTTCTTGGCTTGCCTTCTGCCAGCCGCATCCCTGAGAAGATGAGAGATCAATTTGCAAATACTTTATTTTGAATTTATTTTGACCACCGAGGAAGGTTTGGTCAGTGAGCTAAAACTGATGAGAAAGTTGAAAGGAAGTAATGTGTCATCTTAAAGTCACAGAAAAATAATTCTGGTCATAGATATTTTATATCCTAGAATTTAGGAAAGCAGGCATCAAACTAGAGAAAATATAGATATGATCCTATGGCTAAATAATTTTAAAGGGAAAATAAGCCTATTTTAAAAAGTCTGACAAAATAATCACAGATTATTTCAAAGGTATTTAAAAAAACAACATAACAGGAAAGGAACATTCTTTTTCTCTTTTTAAAGCTATTGAACGCAGAATATAAAGGGACATATGCCCCAAATGGAAGGCTGAAAACATGATGGGGAACCAATATAAAAAGTGCTTTAAGAATGTTGTCAGGAGGGCTGAAGCTTGCCTATAGGTTGAAAAACTGCCAAGGACAACAGAAAGCTATTTTAAGCTCTGTTTATAAAGAAGAACAAAGGGATAGGTACATTGATTGGGGCACACAGCAAAATGTTAACAGATGTCAGTGAGAAAACAGAACCATTCAACTCCTATTTTGATTCTATGGTCTCTATCACAAAGAATGATCTTCAGGCTGGAGAGGGCAGAGCAAACAGAGTTAAGACGGAACCAGGGCCCAAGATAAGTTAAGACTAACTAAAATATAACCTAGCTGCTTCAAATGAGTTCAAGGCTCCAGGTCAGACAAACTGTCTCTCAGGTTACTCAAAGAATCTAAAAAAATCTCCATATGCAATTGCTGAAATCCTACCAATGGTTTATTAGAATTATGGTCTAATCATGGATGACCAGGGATTACTGTGATCTACAAAAGAAAAAATAACTTTTAGTTTGCAAAACCAGAAAAATATCCTGAATATGGATAGCAAAATCCACAGAATGTGACTCTAGCAAAATTCTAGAACAGATTATCACACGCATAGGTTGTAGTGATAACCTTAAACTAGCACAGGCTCATTCCAGATCATATTAATCTCTTCCTCCCTTCCTTCTTCTTTCCCTATGAATCTCTCCTCCTTTTTTCCTTTCCATCATTTTTCTGGGCTTCTTTTCTGTTTTATAGAATGATTAGCCAAATAGTTTGGGGAAATGATTCTGTTTCATAAAGACATTTAACACATTACCGTAGAGCATAGTAGACTGAAAAAAAACGCCAGTGTAATTAGGGTGACTCAGAACTGGTTAAAGAAATGTTCCCAGAGAATGCTTGCTAATTAATTGGGGGCAACCCGGAGAGTTCTCTAGTAACGTGCCCTTCGGACTTCATTTCACCCCTTTGTTCTTTCTCTTCTCCTTGTAAAAAGCTTTGCTCTAGGACTTGCCATATTCCATGAAAATATATGCTCTGATGTTTGTCTCAATTAGATTCCACAAATATGCATTTGGTGGAATGTATGAATCCAAATGGGTCCCGGCAATGTGAGCTGGTAAGATCCAATACCTCCCTTTAAGAAGCTTGTAGTTTAATGGGGAAATAAAGGAGTAAGTCAGCGGTTACAATGCAGTGTAACTCAGAAAGAAGGGGATAAGCATTTGTCGTGTCCCAACTTTTCTTCTAGACACTATGCTAAGGGCTTTACGTATTTCATCAAATTCCCTCAGAAATGATATGAGGTAACTTTGATTATCTCAGGTATTGATGAACATGACCAAAGCCCAGAGAGATCAATTAACATGTCCCAGCTCAGACCTCAAGTCAGACATGGAGCCAGAATTCAAAGTCAGGCCACTGGATTCCAAAGCCTGTGCTCTGTTATACCCCACAACCAAAGCATTTGAGTCAGGAAGAAGGTAGGCTCATTTCCAGCAAAGAAGGTTTCCCTGAGTGTTCTGGAGATGGAATGCCACCCAGGAAAATTTCCCAGAGGAGGGGAAGCCTAGCCTGAGAGAGATACAGATGTTAGCCACAGAGGTTGTCAGAGTGTTGAGGAAGAACTTTTAGGCAGACAGAATGACATGTATGAAATTAGTAAGGCTTGAAAGCATGGGAGTGCATTAGGGGGCATGTTAGATGCATGTGCCAATATCTGGGGAATGTGGGAGGAGTCAGGAGTCACAAAGCCAAAGAGAGAGGTGATAGCAGGCTCACATTCTCTGCCTCTGTTTCTATCTCTGCCTCTGTTTCTATCTCTGTCTCTCTGTCTCGGTCTCTGTCTCTCTCTGTCTCTCTCTCTCTCTCACACACACACACACAAAGAGAACAGAAATTTTATAAATGTGTATTATTAAAAATTCGTGATTACAAAATGTGAAGTTCCAGTGCATCAAGTTTCCTCACTGCTTTATTTTTCCTACGTGTTATTATCTGACATATTCCTAACTTTCAGTGTTCTCCTTCTCTCTATTTCAATTTTTCCTCTATACATTCAGCAGATGTGCTTCTATTTACACATGAAATGAGTTCTTGCAAAGTTGTGTGATTTTTTCTTTTTCAGTAAATGAAATACCACGTTAAAGATACTAGGGAAGTTCCCTTTTAAAGGAACCTTATGCCAAATTGCTTTGGAAAGCAAATGATGACCCTATAACAAATCTTTCTCTAAACCTAGATTTCCATATATCAGATTTGACTGAAAAAGATAACATCTATACTTTATTTTTACATCTGTCTGCTTGCAGTACTGCAACATAATAGTATGCCAATTTGAAATAACGTAATTTTTATACTTTTTCATTTCTCACAATGCAATCTTAGAAAATCTATTATATTCTATATCATACGCATACATGCTTTCTTTTCCTTAGTGGAACTTTAGAATTTTCTTCCCCCTGAGTTTGGGGGGAGGTTGGCAGTAAGCTGCAAAGTTAGATAATCATCATGTACAGGGCAATTATAACGTGCTGTGTCTGGTGCAAAGTACTTTGTATGCATTTTTACAAGGGACTTCTGAGGTATGAAAAGTTACCTTGACCACTTCACAAGTTAGCAAACTGAGGATCAGAGAAGTTGAAGAACTTCTACAGGTGTCCAAGCTGTGCTCCAATCCAAGTCAGTCTGACTTTAGAGCCACAAAAGTAACTATTATTGTATGTATCCTCTTATTATTGGAATGATGAATATGAAAAAAATTTTGTTCTTACAGGAGGTGACAAAGCTTTTGCTGGATGTTGGTGGTAAAAAGAGCATTTTTATGAGAATTAAACTAGATTCTAGCAATTTCTCTACTGTCAGTTGCCTGGACAAAACATTGGCTTGCTCGGGCCTCAGCTTTTTCATCTGTGAAACGTTACTCCTAAGTTCTTCTCTGCCAGGCACATGAAGGTTCTACTGTCCTACAATGAGACACTGCATATATCCAGTGCCCGCCCCCGCCTTTTTTTCTATTTGTTTTACTAGAAAGTGAGTTCAGATTAACATTTGTCTAACAAGGAAACCCTTTCCCTGGCGAATTAAAAATTCAACAATTTCAAAGAAGAAAATGGGGAAAAAGAATTAATCCTACCTTTTTGGCTGCTATGGGTCAGGACACTATCCCCAGGCAGCATTGTTTTTAAACCAAAGACCTTTCATCAGTGAAAAAAGACTCTTAGAGGGAAGACTCACATCTTTTCTGATTTGGCCAGACCCTGGTTTTGAAAAAGCATGAAGAGTTTCAGAGATGAAAGTCTTGAGCCCACTCCCTGCTGTTCACCAAGTCAGTGCCAAGGACAACCCCCTCCCTCTGTAACATGCCCTTTGTCCCCAGTACCTCAGAGCATAGGCCGTCCCAACTTGATCATTCACCAAGAGAAAAGAACAGCTTTTGATTACCTCTCTTTTGCCTCTTTTCTTTTATGATCAAGGTGACTTATAAACAGCTGCAATAAAAATGATTTTTTTTTTTCATAAGCGCCTTCTCAGTAATGTCTCCGAGAAAGCAGAGGCTAAAAGATACGTGACATTCATAGATTTTTGTCCCTGAAGCCACAAAAGCCATACAAGCAATTTCTTCATTTGACCAAAATGAATGGTCACCACAAAAACAAATGTAACTTTGGTATCCCTGATTTGGCTGAGACAGCTTAAGGGCTCAAACTTAATAAACGTCTTCTGACCGATTAGGATCTCAGTACGGGCTGCATCATCCTGTCAGAGCTGATAGCCAAGTCCAAACCACAGGCACAGAGCTGCCCTTGATCCATGACCTTAGCATACAAAGTAAGGGGATAGGGAATGTCATAGGACTCCCAAGAAAGGAACTCTGAAGACAGCGTTTGTTTTGCTTGGTGGTCTTTTACAAAAGACAATTAATCATTAAGACTAGATTGATGCTAAATAGAACACCCAACAGTAAAAGCACATTTCTGTATTCCAAAGGCCCAAGAAAAGCTGTGCCGAAGAAAGGATTAGCTACTATCAGATGATATTATGATTGGATTAATGATGTTTCACATTCACTATATTTATAAAAAAGAAGGGAAAAAAAAGAACACGAATCTTTTAAGGAGCAGTAAGTGATTTCTATAAACCTCAAAAGCTAAAAGAAAACTCATTAAAAAGAGGACCGTAATTACAATAGTATATTATTTATAAATCCTTAATTGGAGTATTTTTTCTTTTAATAATAGCTCTGGGGCTTCCCTGGTGGCGCAGTGGTTGAGAGTCCGCCTGCCGATGCAGGGGACGGGGGTTCGTGTAATGTCCTGTCTTACCTGGGATGGGAGGGGACGGTTTCATGGACTGCTGCTTTGACTTTCCTATTACAATAGTTCTTACTCCATAAGTCAAGGAACCAACGTGAGGGTTCTGCTAAGAATGTCTATTCTGATCATATATTTAGGACTCCCATCAGTTACCTGGGTCCCATGTGTGCCTATTCTAGCAGGGGTGCCTGATAGTGCTTAGTACCAGGCCACTGGGTACCAGTGTCTGCCACGGCCCTGGATCTCTGGGGCTTCCCTGGTGGCGCAGTGGTTGAGAGTCCGCCTGCCGATGCAGGGGACGGGGGTTCGTGCCCCGGTCCGGGAGGATCCCACATGCCGCGGGGCGGCTGGGCCCGTGAGCCATGGCCACTGAGCCTGCGCGTCCGGAGCCTGTGCTCCGCAGCGGGAGAGGCCACAGCAGTGAGAGGCCCGCGTAACGCAAAAAATAAAAATAAAAATAAAATAAAAATAGCTCTACATTTCAGGTAAGTTGCTGTTAACATATTCTGTGGATTGTGAGCAATGTGTGTGTGTGTGTGTGTGTGTGTGTGTGTATGTGAGTGTGTGTGCCTGTGTGTGTCAGAGAGACACAGAGACAGAAAGTTTCCTGTTTGGATGCTTTATATTCCACAAGGTATTTTAAACCATTCTTATTTTAGGCAATTGTTTTTGTAGTAGATACACTAAAGGTGATCATTTTATTTTATTGCTAGTCATTGCTGACTGAAATATTTTGCCAGATGAAAGTAATTACTATGACTACATTACTTTTCTAACCTGTCTGTGTATTGAATCCCAGGTACTCTTAGTACGAAATTCTGTTACCCTGTTTAAAAAGAAAAGCCATATGATACTGTGCTCTGATCTTAACTTATACAGAGACATACAACGGTTATTCAGGTTTTTTTTTAAATGTCTGTATCTTTACATCACCCGAGATTGCAGGAAAACTCTAACCTTGTGTAGAAATATAAAGATAAGAAAAACGGAATGATGCGATAGCAAACGTCAGTATTATAAGAAAGGAAATGCAACAAATCATTTTAGGTCAATGATAATAAAGAAAAGTGATCCATATCATATCTAATAAAGGAAGGAAGGACAGAAGGATAGAAAGAAAGATAGAAGAAAGGAAAGTAGAAAGAAGGAAAGAAGGAAGGAAAGAACGGAGGGAGGTAGGAGACACAGAGGAAGAATCAACAAAGCAGAGCCGGTATTAACAAATTCAATTCCACCAGTAAATCATTGGCCAGCGTTACACATGGCTAATATTTACATATTTGAAATCATGTGCTACCTTGCTACTATACTCTAGAAATCACTCATGCAGACAGAACTACACTGCATTTGAGAGTTTTTATTTGGAAACATGGTCAAAGGCAAATACTACTAGAAAAAAAATGATGTCTAGTAGCTTTCTGTTTCGACCAACTAGTTTATCACCTAGCAAATCCGATCAGAAGCTTCACATCTTAACATTGCAGCCAGACAGAATAGCAGCATTAGACCCAGAAGCACAGATTACTACAGCAGCAGGGCATGTAAAGTGATGGTAGTTGCGTTTCAAAAATGAGAAGAGAGATCTTGTTTCCTTGATTTTCCTTCACAAACCATAATTCCTCCATCCTCCCCCCACACCTGCCACCCCATAATCCTACCCTGGATGGGTACTTAAGTTTTTCCTTGAGAAAAGCCCTTCAGCCCTCCATAGGGATTTGGTGTCGATCCCAGAAGGTGGTTAGGAGTCAACCCATTTCACGTGCCAAGTTCAGAGAAAAGCCACGTCCTCCATGACACATATTAGACCTCTGTGATCCTGACCTGAACTTGTTTTAGTGATGAAAGTCAGCACTAGGTAAGATTCTATTCTCTCGGGGGACAGATGGAAACTTGCCACAAAGTACTGTGGGTGTGACCCCACCTGAGGGTCATAGT
Organism: Lipotes vexillifer; assembly: GCF_000442215.2. Classification (NCBI taxonomy): domain Eukaryota; kingdom Metazoa; phylum Chordata; class Mammalia; order Artiodactyla; family Lipotidae; genus Lipotes; species Lipotes vexillifer. The sequence goes on from NW_006769660.1 coordinate 585,083, forward strand.
ACATTGTGATTTTTTTCCTTCATTTTTTTCACTTTAAAATTTTTTTAATTGAAAGCATAGACCTATTGGCCTGGGTTAAAGTCTTCCAAAAAGGCTGGCTCGTTGGAGTCTTGCCAATGTTACTACCAAGAGTTCTAAGAGCTGTGTTCGCTGCTGGAAAATAAAAAGGAAAATCCTAATCTACAAAGAGACTAATAGACGTGTCAGCTCAGTCATTCTAAAAGTCTTCAGTGCTGTCAGGGTATCCCCTTCTGTCTCCACCTCCAAAGTCCTCAAACCATGCTGGCCAGTGGTAGATGGCAGTGGAAGGCTCTTTCTGAACCCCCAACCTTATGATGAACAATGTTTAATAGATGATTTCATCACAAGGCTCCCACATTTCATGAAGTCTACTTGATTCTACACCAAAATCACATAAAATGAACACCTTTACAGTTGCTTCAATCTGCAAGAATGAAGACCCTAAGTCACCCGACTCTAAAATAGTAACCCTAAGTCACCTGACTCCAAATCTGGTCACTCTGACAGCTACAGTAGCTCCTGCTGGTTGCAGAGCTCTGCACAGCTGCAGCCAGAAACGTGTTCCTTTATGTTCTTCTAAAGGGCTAGGATTCGAGGCTTAACAGGGAGATGGGCAGAGGCAGCAGTAGCCAGCCCATCTCCGAATGGACAAAGCCTCTAAGGGAGGGAATGTGAAGAGAGAAGAGCTGAGGGCTCTGGCTGAGACCATGGAGCATGCAGTCCAGGCAGTCCAGGCAGGAAGAAGTGGAGCACAAAGCAGGAGTGGGTGGCTCTCAAGGAGCATGGTGTCACAGAGGTCAAAGGTTGGCCTAAAGCTCTCGTGAGCTGGCCAAGTGCCGCAGACAAGTCAAAGGCATGGTTTGCAGAAGGTACAACTGGCCACTGAGGACTGATACAAGGTCGATTTCAGTAGAGTGGCAGGCACAGAAGCATGAGTATGAGGAAGTTAAGAACAAACTAATGGGAAAGCATATGACTGGTACATCACCCGTTTGAGGTGTTGGGAAGTGAAAGGAGAAAATATGAGGTTACCCAGAAGAGGCAGCAGGGCCAAGCAAGGGGAACAATTTAAAGTACAAATTATTTGCATAGAAGAACATTACAAATATGTTCCTAGCCAGTATGGGCTTAATTCAAAGCAATAAACAGTTGCGTAATTAAATATTACATATTTTAATACTTATGAATGAAAAAATATTGATACAAATATGATGGGAAAATTTGGTGAAACAAAGAATTATAATAAATAACATTTTTAGCAGGTGCTTCTGAAGTTTACATAGTTGTTTCCTGTACCCTTTAAAAGTCCTATGAGATGGATCTTTCTGTTATTCCTATTTTCCAGATGTAAACCAATCTGCCCTGGGGTACAACAGTAGTGAGATGGAACTGGTGTCTTCTGGTAGTACCCTCCTTCCTTTTTTTCCTTCTATACCAAATCAGTTCTTCAGTAGAGAAAAAAAGTTAACTGAAACTTACTTTTAACAAGACTTTTAATAAAAACAGAAGGTTTTTTTTTTTACGTAAACATATCTTCCTGCCAACATACCCCACCAACCATACACCTTAGCTTTATCTCAAAAGTGTTAAACTAGCACCAGCTAGCCTAGAATTACCCTTCTCTATTCTAACAGTTCCAACTGCAAAAGTTGTGCCATTCCCCAATTATCCATCGCAAATGACAGCAGGAAGGAAAGGGCTGCTAATATATAAATATCTAATGCCTACTCCAATATTGTTCTCCTATGTAACACACATGAAGACAATTACTTTTCAAAGATATTAGTCTTCTCCACACACCTACACATCAAGACTGACATACACACTGCTCGTCTGCTGGAATAATAAGAGCTTTTTTTAACACCAAAAAAAAATCGAATGTAAGGTTTTTATAAAGGATAATTAAGCAAGCTAATATAGTAATAAGTGGAATACACAATAAGAATATGTACTAAAATATCTGCTCTGTGCAATGCAGAACTGATGTTTTAGGAGATTAACAATTATGATCGCCAGTCCTCTTCTGATTCTATAATACTCCACACAATCTTTTTTAAATTACTTTATTAACCTTTCCTCCTAGCACAGAAGTGCCCGATTATAGATAATATTTCAAAATCATCTGAGGTGTAAGTGTGTTTGATTTGCTCGGTAATTATTTGTCTACTTTATTACACTGGCCGAGCACACAAGCTCCTTGACCAGCTTTATTTCAAGTCCAGTTAAGAACAGGGTCATATCATCTTGTGGATCACTCCCTTTGGGCCCCGACGTACATGAAATTTTCATATTGGAGATGGGAACAGTACATGGAAACATAGTACATTTTAAACATGGAGAAATCATTCCCTGCCATGTCATTAAAGGTTTCAGGCCCTGGGCTTAATGGAAGGAATGTTGTTCACAAGCAAAAGGAAGGTATTTATTCCCCGCATGACTAGGATGTAGGGCATGGAAGTCTGAGTGTGCAAATGTCCGTTGATAAAGTCTAAAAGCTTCATCACTCACATCGCACTGGTGGCCTTACCCAGGGTCTTTATAATCTGTTCCTTGTCATTCATACCACTCAAGACAACACTTCTATTTTGATCTGAATCATGAATGCACTTCCAGCGTGTATTTTGATTCATCAAGGCAGAAATGAATAGGGAGCGGGCAACCGCAAGGGGTGATCGTAAATCTTGTCCTGTTAATAGGGGTCTGGAGGAAAGAATAACATCTGAAAATCACACTGGGCTTGGCAGAGGGAAAGTTCGCCTTTTCCAACTTTACAACTCAGGGTAAATGAAACTGATACTTACCTGTTCTTAAAGATGAAAATGCACTGAGATGAAACAGGGTGCATGGCTTATTCTTGTGGGCCACCACCAGGATAAAAGGACAAAGATGGAGGACGCTATTGTCCACAATCAACGAATTCTGAAATTTCCATGTGTAGCAGGATTCCAGGGCCCTGTTAGTAAGACAGGATATGGCTGGCCAGCTCAGTCACCCATGGAATTACAGCGTAGGGTATGGATGCCAGTACTTTAGACCCAAACCGAGCATAAAAAAACACAAAGTAAAATTCAGTGTCAGCACAAAGTTGACAGCGAATGATTATAACAGCTTCGAAGCTTGAAAAAGAGTGTAAATAACTAGGATCCCCTGCGGGCTCACTCAGCCTGCATACATAACAACCCTGATGGACAGCCTCTGTGGTAAATTCAGGGAACGAGGCCCCAGGAAGATGCAAAAATTCTGCCAGCAAAGAGCCTTAACTGTCACCTTTCTGACTAAATCAGCTACTTTCATAGAGGGAGAGAAACAGAGCAGTAGGCTACGCCTTTGGAAGACCAATTGCCTCTTTGCCTGGGAAGCAAGGATGTTAATTACCGGCTCATCTGTGGTTACCAAGGCTCTGCAACCCACCAGCTTTCGCACTTTACGAACGCTCTTCTCGCTGATCTTTAATCCTGGGCGCTTTTAGTCCACAAAAGATTGTTATTCAGAACAACTCTGCCATTTAGAGAATGTAAAAATAAAGGCAAAAAAGAACAGTCTACCCTCCCCCAAGTGAACGGTTAACTTACTGGATCGCTTTGACTTGAAATTTGATTTTCTTTTCCTTCTCTATGCTTATGCACATACATGTGCCTGCATCCAACAACGGATGGGTTTCAAGTACTAAAACATGGCAAGCACATCACGGCGTGCAGCCTCCAGTCTGGTGTAAGAGACACCAGCCAGCCCTGTGAGTCCAGAGCCTCATCATCCCTTGTACTTATAAACTCAAAGGAGAAAAGAAAGCAGCTGAGGTCTTCTGCACACACCTAGCTAGCATGCCACAGGTTTGTAATTCATTTACAAGATAATTAATCAATTAGCAAAATGATCCCTTTCCCCTTTGTGATTTATGCTGCATGAGAATTGCATCTCCAAATGAAATGGCAGGCCACTTGTATCGAAACTTTGCCCTTTGAACACATTGGTCTTATTTATCTGAATTGAGCAGATGCTTTGCACTGCCAGCCCATTGTAACTGGACTGTTTGCTATTAGAACCTGAGTAAGATTTAAGCTAAACAGAAGAGCATAAATATGACATCCTATAGACATTCATGATGATCTACTGTGCTGTATCATCACCAGCCATTGCTACTTACTCATATAGGAAAAGAGGGAGGAAATACACTTGACATTGCTAAAAGGGGAACCACAGCCACTGGAAGGAAAGGTGAAGACGGAACTTACAGTTATTGGCTCTAGAGTACAACTCTGGGGTCTTAAAATGCAATTAAACTGCTACAATGTATACATTCTGTTTACAGGCTCAACAGTTCCCATTTCTTTCAGAGATCCATATTCTACCTGGCACCTCTTCGGAAAGCAAAGATATCTGGCAGCTTTTGCTTAGGGACCAGGATGTTTGTTCATTGTGTCTCCCAGAGAAGCATCACTGAGGAGAAGGTCTGGTCAACAAGGGTCTGATGGAATCCCATCAGAGCCTACTCTGATCTGGGATGGGCCAAGAGAAAAAAAAGGCTGTGAAACCCCTTTACCACTCAGATGCCTCCACTGTGAGAGACACAAGTTGAATTATGTGATTTTTTTTTTTTTTTTTTTGGTTCTTTGCACGCTATTGTATTATGAATCTCTGCATTCTTCCATATTTACCCTGCTGCCAAGTGGGATAACAGAAAACATCTTCTCCTCTAGCCAGGGCAGGGGTCTAAAAATATTTTAAAAGCAAACAGGAAGGTCCCCAGAATCATACAAACATTTCAGCAGCCAAATTAACAGAAAGTCTGTTTCTGTTGCTGTGTTTTAAACGCAACAATTATGTACTAAATTACTCCTGTGTACACAGAACAACAAAGGCATTTTGGGCCCATTTGTACAGGTGAGAAAATGGGTCAGCTATGTAACACTGAACCCCAGGTGTGCATATGGCAGAAAAATTGTCATCTATTTCTTCCACGGAGGACTTCTGGGACAGGCTCGGAGCCCCATGGAACCACTTGCCAAGGCTTTAATAATAAAACAGCTACAAGGAAAACTTCCCTAACCCTTTGCTCAGTGGAGAAAGGACTTAAGAATAAAAAGCATTTGAATGTGTTAAGAGGAACTGTGAAACTTAGTCAATGAGAAAATTAGAGAAACGTCATTATAATATGAATGAGTACCCTTAAAAACAAACTAACCCCAAACCTTACTCTTTTTATCTTTCTCAAAAAAAGTACGGTCAAATGTGTACAGAAGCAAACTCTACTTGTTAGCCATGCTGAGCAAAGCTGGATTTGCTCACTCGCAGGAATAAAAAGCACAACAGTGAATCTTGGAGGAATTATTTCTTAGCAGAATTAGCATAACCCAGCACATCAGAGTATTAAAATTTAAAAAGGATTTCAAACTGTCCTCGTATCATCAGCAGAGTCATGTCACACATTTTTTTTTTATTGGTTCGGCAGGCTAGGTGTAATTGTATCAATATTTTAATGCTTGATGCATATTGTCTGTGATACATTGCTTGCATAAATAAAAAGCACCAATATTCAATTGCCAATGAAATAATCACACACTCTAAATCTTTACTATATCATGCATTATTTAATTACAATAATCAGAGTCCTTTTGAAGGTAAAACAAGATTTAAAAGGTTTTGTTTTATTGGATCTATATATTTGATTTAAACTTTACATGTTAGCTTTACATTAAGAATTTATAAGGCATCAGTTCAAATGGTGCTATTATAAGAGTTTATTTCTTTTATAATTAGTACAGTACTCTTAAAGTACTCTGACTACAAGAGATAATATTTCAGTATTTTAATGAGCTTTTTAAGTGTAATTGATGTAACAATCATTGAATTACACATTTCTACCTGAAGAATAATGAAGGAAACATTTTAATGGGAAATTTAATCATTATTAGCAAATGATCTACTAAATTGCCATTTGCTGACATTTCAAAGCTTAATAGCAGAAACTGTATTTTCCTACAACTGCATCAACATTGATGGCGATTACTTTTCTGTTACTCTGATTTCCCAGGTTAACTTTCTATCATTACTAATTTATTTATAAATTTGAGAAAACTTCCTTTAACCCCCAGTTGTCAGACCCTTCCAGAAAGCATGGGGCTTGACACTTAGAGGGATAATTTAAATAAATTAGCCCCTTTTCCAGCCTTCAGCAGTTTTCAGCATAAAAGGGCTCTTTCTTGTGAGTATTCATGCTTACATCAGCTTGATTTTGATGAATGCCCTGTGAATTCCCTGATAGTACCTCAGACAGAGAGATCTTAGACCCACGTCAACAAGGGTATTTAAAGCTCCCTCATTTCCAGAACACATCAGCATTCAGAGAGGCACAGATGTGAATAAGAGGAGCCTACTATGCAGCTTTGCCAATTTCTGGGGTTGGGTTTTACAGGAACTCTCTGTGCCATGGGGAAAGAGATTAGAATGGGGGGCATGAAAAGAACCACAAGATAACACCAGGGAGGCACAATTTATGTAACCTCTTGTAGGTAAGCAGAGTTAGAAGGCAAGCTCAACCTTCTAACTGAAGAGCTGGAAGTGCCAAGTCTGAATCAGCACAACGGTTGGCACAGGTGTGGCAAAGGCTAACACAAAGGACCATGTGCCTTATTAGCTCTGTAAAGGCCAGCCATTTCCAGAACTCCTTAATGGGGGTGCCGCTTCTCTCGCTGTGAGATTTGTCTGATGTGAATTGTCAACCCAGAGGACAGAAAGGGGTTTGGATAGAAACATACTGTTATAAATCCAATGCACAGTGAGATCTTTTACTTTTTCTTTAGGTTTGAGTTCTGATTTGGAGTTCTGGCAGTGAGTGGGCAGAAGGAAGGAAAGAGAAAATGCCAGCATTTGATTCACACCAACTTCTTGATGATCACGAAGGTCCCTTTCAGTCCAGACATACTAGGTTTGGCCCAGCTGCCAACTTTTTCCAGCTCAGAATTCTCACAGCCCTTTTTTTTTTTTTTTTTTCTCTTTCTCTCTTTTAAAGAACTTGCTCCTTTTCACTTTGTATGCTGTTATGGACTAAATATTGGTAAATGTGATGATATTAAGAGGTGGGGCTTTGGGGAGGTGATCAGGTCATGAGGATGGAGCCCTCATGAATGGCATTAGTGCCCTAATGAAAGAGACCTGAAAGAACTCCTTGGCTCTCTTTCCACCCTGTGAAGATACGATGAGAAGACAGAAGTTTGTAACTCAGAAAAGGATCCTCACCAGAACCTGACTGTGCTGGCCCCTGTTCTCTGATTTCTAGCCCCTAGAACTGTGAGAAATAAATTTCTGTTGTTTAGAAGCCACCCAGTCTACAGCGATTCGTTATAGCAGTCTGAAGCGACTAAGACACATGCTCTCAAAAAAGATCTTTAGAATTCTTTTAAAACTCAGAGAGTGTGGCTGACTCTCCACAGCATACTGCCAACAGCTTGGAAGGCTCCTGCCCTGACAGGTTGTGTGGGGCACCACACCTGGGTGCCCGAAGTCCTCTCTTCTTACTTCTTGTGAATGAGAAGACCATGATAATATTAGGAAATGACCTACTGGGGTTAGAAAACTCAAGGAACTACTGACAGAACATCTTTAAAGTAAGCTGAGAAGAGCTGAGAAGCAATATCTCAGTGTTGTTTTGTGGTTTGGATGGTGGTGATGAAGCAAGTGAATGTTGATACTGTTTATTATGGAAAATGCAATCGCCAAAACTCCAAAAATCAAGGCCGATATACTGTAATGAACTGTATTTTAAAGTTTATTCACAAATATCTTCTGATCCTATAGTGAAAAGCAAACTTGCAACAAACCACAAATAAAATGAATCTCTTTTGCTAATTACAATAGTTGCCTATAAAGGTGGCCCAGGTGTCACATCAAGAAAGGATGCAGGATGACACTGACATTTATTTATATTATTTTTAAAATTTTATATTTATTTTTTAAGATTTGGATATCATTTCATGACACAGGGAGGGAAGAGAGAGAGAAACTATAATGTGCAGCACTAAGCCAATGCAAAAGAAAAATGAAGTGTTTTCTAGAATGTGGAGGAACTTTGCATCCTGAGAGCATAATACAGTAGCCCAAGGCAATGAGCAGCTTTACTTAAATAGCAACACATTGATAAAGGGCAACCACCTGAATTGCACGATACCTGTGGATGCAATTTAATTACTCAAAAGTGTGCCATTCATGCAAAAGGTATATAGGTGGTAGTAGGAGAAAACTAGAACAAGAATTAATTCAAATGAAAACTACTGTTTGAACAAAAGCATCAGTATTCTTGTAAATACTTAATGGTTCTCTTTTCCCTAATCACTTCGGTTTCATCCATTGTATTGGAATCCCAAAGACACTAACTCATCCAGTTAGCAAACGAGATATAAACAAATGCTACTTTAAAAATGCACTAAAAATGCACTAAAAAGGGCTCCATCTAAAGGTTGAGGGAGCACGAGATGAAAACCATTGAGAAGGTTGACAGTGCCCCCTCAGGGCAGCGTCATGTTGCTGCCAACAAAGATGGTCAGTGACAAGTTCTGCCAACAGCTGCTAGGGCCTGATCCCAATTCAGGAGATTCTAGCAATTACATAAAAGCTTATAAGGAAGATCAGAAAGCATGTTCAATGTCGTGAGCTTTCCCTTTTTTTGCTATCATTCGAGGAAATATTTTTCACAAAAAATGTGAAAGCCCTCTATGTAATCCCAAGTAAATATGAGTCCAATTAAGGCTTTGGAACTATTTCATTGGTGCATCATTCCCAGCTTTGATAAAATATTTGAAACACCTACACATACACCTACACTTCACACACGTCACGCGTGCGTGCGCGCGCATGTGCGCGCGCGCACACACACACACACACACACACACACCCTAAATCCATGCTAATTTGCTTGTTACTCACACAACCAATTCTCTTTTTGGGTAAACACCTGTCCATTTACTTGTAAAAGAATCAGAGCTCAGACTTTCCTCACTCTTTTGCTTTAATTTTCTTCTCTTTATCTAAATTATTTTCTCCCCACTTCATCTCTGCCTCCTCACGTCCTATTTTTCTTCTTCAAGGCAAACCCAAATCACACCTTCTCAGTGAAACATTTTGGTCATCACAACAGTAAAGGGACTTTCCTTCTTTGGCAATACCATAGTACATGTGGTCTGTACACTTTATACAGACTGCCCACAACAGTTACTATTTTTTGCCTTGTATCAATCATGATTTTTAAAAATACAGGTATTTCCTGCACAGCTAGATTGTAAGCTCCTAAAGGGCGGGTGGTGTTACATATTGTAACTGTTAAGGGAAAGGAATCCACTAGCTCCACTGCCGTGTGAACTGAGTAAATGCCCCAACCTGTTTTGTCATCCGCAACTGGGAGTAAGAGGATGCACCTCATCAAGCTGTTCCGAGAATGAAGTAGGCAGTTGCATGTGGCATAGTGCCTCGTGCATAGAGAAGGCGCAGTAAAAGCTAGTTATCACTGTTATTGTCCGTTACTCTCTGTTCGCTCCTGTGTCAAGCGCTGTACCTTGCACAGGACATGTGTTCACCGCTGGTAGTTTCGATTGCCCAGTAAGTACATATCTATGGCTTTTGCCATGCAACATCTATCTCCCACTCCGTTAAACGGTTCCCTAATTTCTCTATGATGAAACTTGCCATCCCTCCCTCATTAGCTCTTCCTACAGCCTTATCCCACCCTGACTACATGTGGCCCAGTGTAAGCCCATCCTCCCACTGGCCAGAGTGAAGGTATCAGACCCTATGCGATGCTAAGGGATTACCTAACAACCAACCTTCCTTTCAACGTTATTCTTATCCAGGAGTCATTCTAGGAAACCATGTAAGCCTGTAAAACTACCACGATCCCTTTCTAGATTTGGCAAACCCCAGGGTACTGAGAGAACACCCCCATGCCACCCATGGCACCCCAGCCCCCGGGAAAGCTGACAGCTCTAAGGACCTGTCCAGATGGCCCTCCTCGTCGTAGGCTGCCCCAATTCACTGTCATTGGGAATTTAATCATTTCCAAGATGACTCCTAGTAAAGATATTTGTTTGCAGAGTAGCAGGAGTTCTATTTGAACCAGAAGTTTGTTCAACTGAGAAGTCGGGTCCATTTAGGTCTGTTTAAGGACTGGCGGTACAGCTTTCTTTCCAGTGTAATCACCAGAAGAAGCAGGTCCTCCTGGGAAAGCAGAGACATTTGTGTTGGAGCGGTGAACTCCATCAAAGTGGGGGCTTTTCTGCCAACGAGAACAACTGGGTCCCAGGATCATGTGGCTACTTTATCCCATATGGGCTCCAGTCACATGGGCCTTTCCGTAGTTCTGTGAATAAATCCACTTTCCTCTATTTGTCCTCCATGTATCAGCTCAAGTGTTAACTTCCTTTGAAACCTGGGGTGGAATGACTGCAACGGGAGGGTAGGCAAAAACAGAATGGGCTTCGCAAAATCTCACTGAGTTATTCAGGGTTTACGACGCCAGCAGCGGCGGGAACAACGTCCTTATCCTGGATTATGCTTCCCTCAGCAAAGGGCATGGGGAAATCTCGGCACAGGTACCTGGTCAGCTGTCGTGGGGGTATTTCTTCAAGAGGTGAAGATGTCCTGCCCTGGTGCTCTTCATGTATCTAGTGGTACCTTAGACATCAGACATGGGGAAGATGGATGCCTCCATCAACGGGCATGAGAACTGCCATCTTTACAGGCACCAGCGATTAGTCACCCTTTTAGCAGTGGCAGGAAACATAACCAGGGGAAACAGGAGTGGAGGAGAGAAAAACAAAGATACCTTATTCTAAGAGGACTAGTTTAAGAAGCATAAAGTGAAGTGCTCCCTGGAAATTGCCAGCAACAGACATGTAAGGAAGCCTGAAATTATCATAAAGCATACAGGGAAGCAATCCAGGAAAAGTCTTTGGGGATTTTTGGGGTGGTTCTGATCTTCCTCTGGACAGTCAAGTGTGGCAAGTGTTGAGTTACATAAGCCTGGGAAAGCAGCATGTTCGGAAATGTGTGGAGGCACGGCTCTGCTAGCCCTGAAGTGAAAACATTAATTTTGAGCTAAAAAGAAAAAAAAGTGCTTTTTTTTTTCCCTTTTCCAAACTTGACATCCATTTCAATGTTAACAACCTAAAGCCTTTCAAAACACAGTGTGAGGACTTAATACTGTCTTTTATAAAGGCTGAAACTTTTATTGAAAATGTTTGGTCCTAGACTCTGCAAGATCAGTCATACAAAAGTGAGCAACACATTTAAAAGGCAAATGATCCTGCGAAATGTCAAGCCCAGGAACAAATTTTGGAGCTGCAGTTGGTAAAAACTGACAAAAATAAGTATTGCACGTAAGCAGTAAAACTTCTCACCAAGTCCTCAAAACTTCATACATGATTTTTGGAGCCTCAGATTGAATTGTTTATCTTTCAGATCAAAGCCATGGATCTGTTAAGGAAACCATAGGTCCTATTTTTATGGCATGACTTTTTATTATAGAAGCAGAGTATATGGTGTGCTCTATATACAGCTTTAGCCCTAAGTGCTACAGAATGTAGCTGGGATCATGGGGTAGGTTAGTATTATCAGGATAGCCTCTCTAGAAGCTTTCTTTGCACACCCCATTTCTGCCAGAAATCACCAATTTCTTATTCCTAGCTAGTGCACATAGGTCCCTGAGGTTGAGAAATCTTCTGGCCCACTAGCTTTCATAGTTCAAAACAGAACATTCAGTTTGGGGGTCCTGAATCTTTGTCCCCAACACGAAGCCCCTAAGTGAGCAACAAGAATGTTAACCTGACATTACTTCTGACCAAGATGGAGTAAAAATGACCACATTTAATCTCTGCCTGAGAAAACTAAAAACTCCAGACAATAATAATGGTTTTCAAGACACTAGGTATCAGGGACTAGACAGTGATCCCTCAGGGATGGGAACGAATGAGGTGAGCCCTACAAGTGCCATGAACATAGGCTTTGAGAGCGTTCTCAGGCTGTAGTACAGGGAGGGAACCCAGGTGGAGCCCAGCTGGATCCGCAGTTGAGTAGACAGAGCTGAGTGTGGGGAGACACAGGCAGCTAGAACTCGCAGGACAGGGTACTGAAGAAGAGAGGGCTGCACAGGGAAGGAACCCTGGGGATCTGTAGGGGCAGCCCTTGAGAATTTAGCAGAGTGTACTTATCAGCACAGGCCTGGAATGAAACTACCTGAGGCTGGGGAAAGAAGTGACCCAAAGATTAGAGAAAACACTGCCTGCTGCCCATACAGGGCTGAGAGAGTGCCTATTCCCACCAGCAACACTGAAAACCTCACAATTCACAAAATACTGTGAAGAGTACACAGAAGTTTCTTGCCTCACTAGTGGGAAATAACTAGCCCTAGGTTAAATACTCCTCTGGACTCTTCAAAATTCAGCTTTCCAGGTAACTTAGCGGTGATCCAAAACGAAAGACAAAAATATGTACGGAAATACAAAAATAACCAGGACCCAACAGGGTAAAATTTTACCAGATATGCAAAGAATCTAAATGAGTGAAATCAATAAATTAAACCCAAAATTGACACAGGAGTTAGTATGAGAAGACAAGGACATTAAAACTTATTATAACTGTATTTTAAGTATTCAAAGAGTTAAGAAGAGACATGGAGGATAAAAAGACCAAAAACTCCTAGAGATAAAATCTTACCTGGATGGGATCAAGAGCATACTAGTCATTGTAGAAGAAAGGATTAGTGAATTTCGATAAAAATTATTATTTTATTGAAAAACTGAGTTTCAATAAACTCAGCTTCCACCACACACAAAAATATACCAAAACACACACAGAAAATAGAGTAAATTAAACAAAGTAAGCAGAAGAAAGGAAATAATAAACATCAGAGCAGAAATCAATGAAATGGTGAATAGGAAAACAAGAAAGAAAATCAGTGAAACCAAAAGTAGGTTCTTAGAAAAAAAAAGTCAATAAAACTGGTAAATTTCTAGCTAGTTAGTAAAAAAGAGAGAGACAGAAGACACAAATTCCCAATTTTAGAAAAGGAAGAGGTGACATGACTAAGATTTTTAGTCTATTGAAAGGATAAGGGAATATTATATCAAATTTATATCAGTAAATTCAACAACTCAGACAAAATGAAAAAATTCCTTGAAGAAACAAACTATCAGAGCTCACTCAAGAAGGAAAAGATAATCTCAGTAATCCTATTATATATATATATATATATATATATATATATATATATTTAATTTTGAAGTTTAAACTCTCCCACAAAGAAAACTCTAAGACAAGATGGCTTCACTGTTGAATTCTTCCAAACATACATGAAAATAATACCAAGTTTACACAAACTCTTTCACGAAATTGAAGAGAAGGAAATAATTCCCGTCTCATTTTGTGAAGCCAGCATTACCCCAATAGCAAAACCAAAAGCAGACATTACAAGAAAACTACAGACCAATATCCTCTGTGAACATAGATGCAATTTTTTAAAAAATTCCAGCAAATGGAATTTTGGCCTGGCAAGATTTTGTTTGATGAACCAAATACATCAAAGCTAATGAGACATCAGAGAGTTAGGGACTATGATTGTATCATGTTGTCAACATCTCCAGTAAAACAGCATTTTAAGTGACTAATTTTGTCCTTTCCACAAAGTCAAAAAAGCAGTTATTCCCTTTATTCACTAAAGTGAACATGGTTTGGATACAGAGAAGGTATAAAGTAGTGCTTCGTGCACAGATTCTGGAGTCAGACTGCCTGGGATTGAGTTTCAGCTCCACCTCTTTCTAGCTTTATAACTTGGGAATATGATTCAACCGCCCTGTGCATCAATTTCATCTGCTGTAAACTGGGGTTGATAATATCTCTTTATCATAGGGATGCTGTCAGGAATAAAGGAGTTAATCCTTGTAGAACATATAGAACAGTAGAGTGCTACATGGAGAACTCAGTCAATGCTTTACCAGGTCTAGCAAGAAGCAGTAGTAGAAATAGGAGTGATTGTATCGTGTAAATAGCCATGAAAGACCTAACGTTGAACTGAGTACTGAAGAATTTTATGCTTGGTGGATACATCAGGAAGGAAGTGAGGGACATGCATACCACCAAAAGCCATGAGTACGAACAAGCACTTAACAGCCATAGAGGTTACTGGTATTTTTCAGAAACTGTGATTAAGATAATCTGTGTTGAATGTGGAATATATTTTTGTGGAATGTGGGGAAGGGGAAAAAAGAGGAAGGGTTAAACAACCTAAGAGTAAAAGCTGGAAATTGAGACCAGATGATGAAGAGCTTTGTGTGCCATGAGAAAGCAGTAAAATTTGATCCTGGTTGAGATAGGAAACCATTGAAGAATTTAATGCAAGAGAGTGTCACAGCCAGATATTTATTTTTAAAGATAATTTTGGCTAAAGTATGGAGAATAGATTGAAGAAAAGGAAGCTGAAGACAGGAGAACTTGCTAAGAAGCTCTATTAGTTTCCTATTGCTGTCATAACAAATTACCAAAAATTTAATGGCTTAAGACAACACAAATTTATTATCTTTCAGTTCTTGGGCTCCAAGTCTGGCACAGGTCTCACTGGGCAGAAATCAAGGTATTGGAAGGATTGCCTGCCTTTTGTAGGCTCTAGGGTGAATCCATTTCCTCATCTTTTCTAGTTTCTAAAGGTCACCTGCGTTCCTTGGTTTGTGACCCCTTCCTCTGCCGTCAAAGCCAGCAACAGAAGGTTGAGTTCTTTTAACATCAAATCACTCTGGCCTCCTTTTATGCCTCCCTCTTCCACTTTTAAAGACCCCTGTGGTTAAATTGGCCTCACACCCGTTATCCAAGATAATCTCCCCATTTTGGGGTCAGCTGATTGGCGACCTTAATGCCCCTTTGCCATGTAATGCAGCATAATCACAGGGTCTGGGGACTAGGACATGAACACCCTTTGGGGGCCAGTACAATTCCTATCACAGAAGTTATTACAAAATCTCAGGTAAGACAATGATAAGGGTCTAAACAAAGGTTATGGTAACAGAAATAGACAGAAGGGAACATATTAAAGAGTGTTTTTAGATGCATAATTTAAAAAGTGCATAGATTCATATGGTGGGTTTGGAGGGGACAGAGGACATGAGGGAGAGAAGGAGACTAAGGACAACTCCTAGTTGTTTAAATTTGAAAAAACTTGGAGAACGATGATGCCATTAACCATTCTGAGTTCAGTTTTCAATATGTGAATATAAAGATCTTACAGAATATTATGGGTGAGATGTCCAAAAGGTTACTGGAAATTGGATCTGAAGTTCAGGAAAGCAGTAATGCTGATGATCAAGATCTGAGCATCGTCATGTAATATTTGAAGTCTCCAAGTAGCTTGCTGTGAGTTACAAAGCTCACTAAAGACATCTGCACACATACTCACATTCAATATTCAGCAGCTTTCATTGGTACAAGCTGATGTTTAACATGAGAAAATAAGACGTATCTTATACATAAATTATAAGTGACCCAATATACCCATAGCTGAATCTTGACTGGTCATTCATAAGAGAAGCAAAGACTTATGAATCTAAGGGTGAATCCCCACAGAGGTGGCAATCCCAGGCCAAAGGATGTGGAAACGATGGCAAGGATCTGTTCTAGCTTAAGAAGCAAAGAATTGCCACACAGGATGCAATCTGTGACTTCCCAGCCCCGGGCTCTCATGTTTTGTCTCTCACAGGAACACTTCTGAGAATATATATATTTATCCCACTAGAAACCAGGTTTCTATTTAAGATTTGGAGCATCTCCCTATTTTTGTGAGAGTCTTTAACTATATATATCTTAAAAAGACATGGTTGTATACGGGAAATCTCTACAACTTCCCTTCGAATTTGCTGTGAATCTAAAATTGCTTTTAAAAAGAGTCTTTTAAGAAAAGTAAATATCTGAGGCATAATAACATACTGCTTCAGCATATTTCTCCCAAAGCCCAATGATTTTTAAAATATTCATTTTATTAATTAAGAAAACACAGGTGGTATGATGACGGTAACATACCAACAAATAAGTGTGACTTTAAAACCTCTTATAGAAAAGACTGGAGGTATTATACAGGTCTGTTAATTCACAGCAATGCAAATTGTGCACTGTAGAAACCTTGAGTAATAAAACATCCTATAACAAAACCTCAGAATTCCATACAAATGGCTGTGGGGTGGCTGGGAAGGCAGGATGGAAATGTCCATTGAAATACAGGACCTTGATTAATTTTCTTCTATAGTGGAACCATAATAACCAAAAGTAAACTCACTGGTGTAGCTGTGGTGACATACGAGTTGGAATGCATGGCGTGTACAAAGGTGAGTAATAAGAGTGAAGCAAATGAGCAAAAATATATCAAAAGTGATGAAAATTATGTGTTCTCATTGTTAAGAGATGTAGTGAAATTCTCGTCTGGCGAATTCCAATTCAGCATTTCCTTGATATATCTTTTATAATTTTCACTCTAATTATAATGAAAATCATTTTTCAATGTAATTTTGCAATAAAAATGTTTTTTATTTCTCATTACATAAGAACATGATCTGGTACAGTTCCTGAGCAGGCTTATAATATGCACGCTGTATCTTCCCTTTCTTACCATTTAATCTCTTCATAGTCTACAGATGTCAAGAGGTTCAGATTAAGCTTGTTAAAGATCTGCTTCACTCGAACTCACTGATGATTATTTATTTAGCAGTTTTATGTAACCCTGTCATTGATAAGCACTCTATTAATTTGCCGAGGGACAAATCAACACTAGTTATTTTTCTACCGGCTATTAGACTCGGTGCTGCTGTTTGTTACAAACCACTTGCCAGTTAATTATAAATTATGGGTCCTCTTTGCCTATATTAATTGATATCTCCTCTGCTTTGTAATACTAGACAAATAAATTGAAGGCAAGATTTATTAAGCAGTGTATGTCTTGTGTCTCTTGATCAGTATTCTTTACTTTTTTTTTTTTTTTTTAACATTTTTACTTGTTTATACAGATTTGACAGACCAGTGCATTAGAGAAATGATCTTTGGGGTGTTTTGTAGTAAAGAGAGAAAAAGATTTAATAGGCTTCCTACAAATTTATTTCAAATGACCCACAATTCATTGTAAGCAATTCCTAAAATGCCTTTTGACTGGTGATGGCAGCTTCCCAATTATGCAAAACTTAATATTCAAATGGTTTGAAAGTCTATGAACGCAGTTACCATAAGATAAAATAATATGATGCATATATAACTTAAAATCTGTATCACTTTACACATGCAATATCTAATGTCTCTTTCCTTCATCTTATTGCGTGTATGCATTCTATTACACACACTCTTACATATATATGAGACCTTTTTCTCTACTTTTCTGATTTAAACAATCTGTAGGTGTAATACATAGTGACAAAACAATAAACAGTAGCCATTTTTAATTTTCAGGAGCAGGAATTATAGATGGCATTTGCCACAAGACATACACCTTTCCATGTGTAGCCCACAGAGAATCTGGAGTCAGAATTTAGGCCAGGTAGGGAGAAAAAGAACATTTTACAAAAGAAAGTCTTAATTTGTTTGCTCCCTGGACAGTATCAAACATGGAAGAACTGCAAATTTAATGGAAAGGATTACCCCAGAGGGTCATTGGACTATATTCTGATTTCAAAGGACTTTAGAACCTAGCTATCTGCCAAAAGATCTGAGTCTCTAAAATCCTAATTTTGTATATAATTTCTCCATGTAATTGACAGTTTTGACCCAAGTTGCAACATCTTGGATTCCTAATAAGTCCCTATCTGACATAAATCCAGAAAATGGACAGTTTGCCCATTGGAGTAGGCGGGTTGTTTTTCCATTAGTTCTCATAGGAAGGGAGAGATAGATTGGTCAAGCAGATCTATTCCTATTTTCAACTCACACATAATTGAATCCCTTCTCCAATATATTCATGTTTGAGGATTTAAAGACTCCCCAATTAGAATTTAGAGGAAGCCTTTAGAGTAAAATTCGTTAGCTCATTCAGAAAACATGTGCTCTGCTATTGTGCTGTGAAACTGACCTTGAGCCACTTTTTAATAATGAGATTTCAGGAATCATCTCCTCCTATATACCATGCTACCCTCTGTTAGCTGTTTCTGGGCACACCTCCCAATGGATGTCATAAGTGATAGAATTTCCTGATAGCCTTGATCCATTTGGGTTATGCAGAAAATATGCTATTAATCATCCCTTGTCAATTTATTATTTTGTCTGTATATCCTCCATGTTACCCTTCCTACCATTTACCATCTCACTGCTCAAAATCTCTGTCCTCCACAGACAAACAAGATGGGAGAGGAGTAAGATTTAAGTTATTAGTTACAACATGAAATTACTTTGATTAGCAGTGGATTGGAGTTGACACTAACCTCTCAAATAAATCATTTTTAATTATTCACATTTCATATATTCACATCACTTTTGAGCCCAACTACATGGTAATCCATTGTTTGCTGAACCACAGTGTACATTTTTTTTTTTTTTTTAATGCTTCAAACTATTTTACCCTAACCTACCCAGTGGCTCTCAACTGGGGGCAATTTTACTCCCCAGGGGACATTGGCAAGGTCTGGAGACAGTCATGGTTGTCACAAATTGGGGAGGAAAAGGGACTGCTATGGGCATCTAGTGAGCAGAAAACAGAGATAATGATGAACGTTTATGGCACACTGGCCAGCCCCCACCCCAACAAAAAATTATTGGTCCCAAATGTCAGTAGTGATGAGGCTGAGAAACCCTACTCTAACCCCTGAAAATAAATCCTAACTTTCTTTATTGAAGGAACAGTGGTCAGTCGAGCAAGAGTTTGAGGGGGGAAAGTTTAGAAACCTAATCGTGACTAGATTTTCTTACTTTGGGTGACCTATAGAGCTTGCCTCATGTGCTCACTGATAAGGAGACCAACCAACTTGAGGGGCTCAGATAACACTGGGTTAAAAATGCACACACTTAGGAACTGAATTGAAGCTCCTGTGAAGCTTGCTGTGTGTTTCCTCATGAAAACATTATCAGAAACACATTGAAGGGAAGTATTAAATTCAGTTCTATTCAAGTCAGTTGAACTAGGAGCTCTGAGTTGGTCTGCAGTATGAGGGGGAGAGGAGATGAGTTTTGGGCACGGTGGAACGGAGTGGGACCCTGTGGTCCTTGCCCCCCATGTTATCAGTCTGCCTTTTGTCTGTGGAAAAACTTTAGCCAAAAGAAAGTTTATATACATAGACAAAGGAATGGAATGATTATGGTAGAGTGAAACCGGACTGTGATAATATATGTAACATAAGGTTTTAATAATATACTATTAATAGTAGAGATTGATTCAAAACAAGAATATAAATTTAAACATCCTATACATCAACAAAATGCAGTCAAATAAAGTTGCACTAAGTTAAAGTTAAATATTACTACAAAGTAAAAGCCTTTACCAGAATAAAATTATAATAAAAAGGGGGCCTGATCACACTTTGTTGTTTATATCATTTAACTGTTCTCTAATTTCTTAACAACTAAACACACTGAATTATAGGCCCATTTTTCTTAACCAGAATTGTGCATTCTCTTGTCATCTCTAGTTATACTCAATAGGTTGATGAAAAAAAATAAGTTTAATGAGAGAAGTGAGAAAATGCAGAAACAAAGGAAAACAGTCAAAGGAGACCAAATAACAATAGTTTAGTCATTAAGCAAAGTCAAGGACCTTTTTGGTTTCTTCTCAAGGGCTATAGGTAATATTTGGAGCCGTATCCTGCGAGCTGTCTTATAGATACTGAAACCCCCCACCAGGCGGAAGAAGTTAACTACATGATGACCAGACTGTAGCCATGACACAAGCTGCCACAATTCTGAGAGCTGGCCTCAAAGAAGTGGGAACAAACTGACCCTGGAACTGAAGACCCTGGAACTGTACTGAAAATAATCAAGATGACACTGATCAGACCACTCCATTACTGATTTCAAGATGACTGTCAGAGCTGACTGTGCTGTTTCTACATGTAGCCCCCTCCCTCCATCTATAAAACCTCTTGCCCACTGACTGTCAGTGGCAGGGAGTTGGCCTTTGGACAGGAGTCCACCCTCTTCTCCCCCTCCCCCCATTGCTGACATCCGAAATAACGCAAACTTCCCTTGCCACCAACCTTGCCTCTCTATAGGCTTTTGAGTGGTGAGCAGCCGGACCCCACTTTCGGCTACAATAGAGGCAATCTGGTCACTGAGGCGACATGCAGAAGAGAAAACACAGGTGGACAAAAGGACAGGAAGTAGATTTTAGTGTACCTGGGAAAATATGAAAATTTACTAACTTGAGCTCTTAATGTTTCCATTCAACAACTGTTTACTGACATCCAGTGGGTATAAAGCATATGTACTGTAACAGTCGTCTTCCAGCGTTCATAGCTCCACCCCAAAAGTATTTTTAGCATATAATTATGCATAATGATATATATGTAGTACATGTAAATCCACATATTCCATATTAGTAAAATATAGTTTCTCATTTAAAAATATAGATGTTCTAATATTATCTAATGTTCTTATATTATCAAATATGCTCTGTCCAACCCTCAATGTACACATGTCACTTTGGAGACTGCTGCACTAGGAGATACAAATTCAGTTCTTCACACGTACACCACTAGGTGGTGGTCTTCATGAGGTCAGCAATTATGTCTTTTTTCTTTTTCTTTGTGTTACTGGGGCTCACAACAAAACAGGGATTCAGTACCTGTTTTATTTAATGAATAGAGTTGGTCTATAACAAGCTGATCTAGTAGGATGGAATACGAGAGGTGCACACATAACTAATTATACTACAGGGCAGAATTATAATGCAGTAGTGACTAAGAAAAAAGCAGATTTGCTTCTGTCATAGACTTTTCCAAGACCTACTCTGAATCTTGGCCAAGAAGCGCACAAATTTTCCTTCTATTAATATTTCTCATTCTTAGGTGGTCCTTGGATGATGACCAAATTTCCTCTTGTGTAAGAGTGCTCAGTTAAGCTTTATAAGATTCAGTTAAGCTGATTCCATATTACAGACAAATATAATGCTGGACTCCAGTGGACTTCTAGATTCTTCCAGGATCAAGATGCAACCAACCAATTAGGAATCACATACAGCCCTCTCTCTCCAAAATGAGTTTAATTCTTTATTTAAGTCAAGCAGGATTCTTTGTCTTATTCCTTCTTAAACTAATTAACTTTTCCAACCCATCTATAACATGGTTGACTTATCATCTAATACATTTATCCTGCCAACATTTTAGTCATTATCTTAGCACTGTAAAGTTCTTTGGAGAAACTTGGTATGTCCTTTGGCACTGCTTTGTTTGTTGGAGTTTATGAACAAGTGGACCAGGCTGAAAGGTAAGTATAATCTCACTTTGGATGAGCAGGGAATTTTCTACACAGTGATAAAATAGTCATCACCACCCTACTTTTGCAACAAAATAATTTAAATGATTTATTCATTGGTTTAACTTTCAAGTGTTTTGTAATATGAAACCTCCATACTCACTATTAATACTGAAGGGAACCTGAGTAACCCTTGAATAATTGGTCCTCTATTAAATAAGTTGAAGGAATGACCTCTTACTGATGCAGGCTTCAGCTTTCGCTCTTACCTTAGAGGGCCAAGCCCATTATATGCCACATTCCCCCTTTCCCTTAATTCCATTAAACTTTTGTGACATTCACTGCTTACCTACTATGTTCAATGAGTTGCAGTTCTACAGAATCTGCCATTCCTGGAGAAAACTGCTGCCCCACAGGGTCTGAACCCACAGATATTGTCCAGCCAAGGAGCCCTGAGATAAAATCTCTTCCTTTCTATAGTTTGCTGAATATGACTGCTGATGACAGAATTGTGAAACGGTACCACCAAAAATTGCTGAGCAAGATCTGATCATTTACTTAACAAACACTAGTATGGATTGAATGTCTCGCACATAGTACACTCTATATAATAACCCACCAAGAGAAGATACTATATTATTATCTCCATCTTAAAGGTAAGGAAGTAGGAATGAGAGATTAAATATCTTGCTATAGTGGGTCACAGGTATAGGAAGGAGCAGGTACACTAAGGAGCAGAATCTGCACTTATTTAGAGATAAATATAATACTAAAGTCATTATTACATGAAAAACCGGTCCACTTTAAAAGCCAATGTACATCTGATGGAGCTTTAGAGTTTGATTGCAGAATTCTCTGAAAGAGGGTTATTTGGGACGTAATTAACATGACAAACAAAGGAAAGACACAAGTTTAGCAAAAAGCTCACTTTGAGTGGATAAATTTCTCTTTTTCCTTTTTTTAAATGAGAAAGGCTGGATCAAAAGCACATAAAATAACTGCTGACTGAGTGGAGCTCTTGAGCTAAGGGCTTGCGCTGTGAAAATTCTACTTTGTCTAGCAAACACTATCAGACAGAAACCTTGAAAGAGGAACATTTATTTTTCTCATTTTCTAAAACAACAACAACAAAACCACCAGCTCTGACCCCATGACTTCCCTGACAACGGGGAAAGTCACACATGGGAGGGAGGAATACAGAAGCAGGCTTCCACTCCGCCAGTGGGCTCTCCCATTCCCCGCTGCTGGGTTTAACTAGGGAAGCTGAATGGATGCACAGACAGCAGTAATGGAGGCACCTTTGGGTGGTAGATAGGTTCAGATGAGTAACCCAAATCCTCTGCCCCTCAGTCAATTCCAAACTCCTCCCACGGTGAAAGCAGGGATTTCATGTCACAGTCTCTTGATACAAAGCTAAATAGAATGCATGACTACATACCAATCCCATCATTTTCCCAAAATGGCCATATTCGAGAAGAAATCAAACACAGTGACTGGTATTAATATGATTTGGAGGGAATTGCAGTTGCTTCACAGGGGCTATAGTTGAGTGATGGAGACCACGGGCTCTGGGGTAGAACAGAATCTTCATATGGTAACTCAGCAATGTACTGACTGTGTAACATTGGGTAATTTTACCTCTCTGAGTGACTGCTTTTCCTCTTTAAAATAAATGCAATTCTTATGTCTCCAGATTTGAGAGGATTAAATGAGACAACATGGGAGCACATTACTTGGCATACAGTGGATCTTGAAAAAAAAAATGTGTTTTATTATTACATTAGTCCAGATCCTCTAAGAAACAGATGCCAAGATGGGATTCAACGTGTAAGAAATTTATTAGAGGAAACGTCTGTGAAAGAAAATGGGGAGAGAGGCAGGAGAGGCAGGGAGAGCCTTCAAGCCATGATGCTAGTGACCCCAAGTGAACGAGAGAGGAAAGGAAAGGAAGACGGAGAGAATCTGAAACCGCCATGCATCTATTTCTAAACAAGTCTGGTAAGGCCATCATGCAGTCCTTGAGCCAAATTTGCCCGTCAGAGGATCCTGACTCGCCTAGGAAAAAGCGTGCCTCATTAACAGTGCCAGGCTGACTCATAGGCTGGAAGCAGCCTGTGGGAAGCACAGACTCACACCGGGATGGGTCTCCAATGTAGCATGTGAGGCCCTGGAGCCCTGGATCAGTTATGTTCCTGCAGTCAAAGAGGTGTGTTCTCATGGTAACCACAAGTATTATTCAAGGCAAATCTTTGGGAAGACCACATGTTATTGCTTCAGAAAAAGCAAAGGAGTCAAAAAAAAATTAGAAAAATGGTACACATAGAGTACTATGTAATATAAAGTAATGACAAAGTCAGGGCATCTTTTAGGTTATGTATTTGTTACAGAAATGGAAACAAAATCACAGGAATGCAAAGGGATGCCATTTCAAATTCTAAGATGATTCTTACTCTGATTAAAAGCAAGTTATGAAAGCAAACAATTCTTAAAAACTGCTTTTCATCAATCCTTTCCAACTTAGAACTGACTTTCATGAAAAACTAGATTTCCTTAAATTTATTGTTTTTCATTCTTTCCTTTTCCTTCCTTTTTTTCCCTTCAGATTACATGATTAATTAGTTTTTAGCTTTTTTTATGGTCTTGCACCTCTTTGAGAATCTGAGGAAAAGGCTATCTTCTCCGGCACCCTCAAAATGCACAGACATCCATGCAAAATAAGGGGTACAATTCCAGAGGGCTTGTGTACCCTCTAAAATCCATTGATGTAAGGCTTAATAGGACTTAAACAGTGCTTACATCTATAAAGATACTAACCTACACGATTGTAAACAATCTTACAATGCTTGGACTATGTTCTTCTGTGGATTAAGATAATCAACCAGGTATTCATATGATGGCATCTTGCTTTTGGGGTTCAAAATCTCAGTGCACACTAAGGTGTCATTCAACGAAGCCATACTGAATGGGAACACCCTACGTGGACATATATTTAAGTACATAAGCAAAGTGCATATTTGGGTGAGGAGTTCTTTCTTATTCCTTTGTTTCCCCACACAAAGTTTGGGTCCAGTTTGGGATGGAGGTCCACATGTTCAAGGATATTCAATTATGTTTCAAGGTCCTTCATTTTAATATATTCTAATTTAATATGACACTACAGTTCTGGGTCTAGCTCTATAAATGTCTGTTACCTCACATTTGGCTGTCTCTGCCTTAGTTAAATGTTTATGTTTTATTAACTCAAAGCTCCTTCTCCTCTCCTTAGATGCACAAGGTCCCAATTGCTCTCCTGTAGCTCATCAACGTATCACCTTTCCAGGAGGAACTAAAAATTAGAGGGACAAAATGTGGGGGAAGAAAGGAAGACTAATGAAAATTCGGCCACTACTGTGAATTCACCCGAGCTTGGATTCTCAGGCAGAAGCCGTGTGAAAAACGACATTCATCATTATCTCTGGTGCTGGACCCACACAATACCTGTGCGCGAGGGGGTGAATTAATTATTTTGCAGGGGTCCAACTATTTTTCTAGCAGTGGATGCCTCCAATTACTGTGTCTCCAAAGCGCCTGCCCAGCCTGGCTGCCTTAACTCTTCGTTTTCTTTCTTCTGGGGGTTCGAGCCAACACTTCAACCTGGTGGTTTTTTCACTAAAGAACACAGGAGATGACAGAGGTCTGGAAGAATATATTTCCTCCGAAGCTGGTGACCAATTAGTTGCTTGCCACCGACTGTCATTTCACTGCTATGAGTGCTGTGTTCTTGTAGCCTGGTGATAGACACGCTGTTTATTTTCCACTTTACAGCCTTTGCCAATACTCCAAGTCCCACACAGCTGCCTTTAATGCTGCTCTTCTAGAAAGCTGGTGACAGGGGAAAAGGTAAAAGGTATGTGTGAGTGGCTAAATGGCAACCCTGAGCAGACTTATCTAGGGTGCAAAGTAAAAAGAAGAGTTATTTTGCTACCTCACCTTTTATTCTAATGCTTCCAAATGAAATTGTGGAAAACACCCAGTCCATGAGGTTAACGTTGAAAGACATAAGTGCTGTGGCTAAAGACTTTGTGAGGTTTGTTAAGCTGTTGACGACACGAGAATCAGACACATTCACCACTGATTCTGTAATTGCCTTTCGTCCCAGAGCAGCTTCCCCTCCACATTCTCCACACCCAACTTTTATGATTCATCATATTTACTTCTTGTTTCCTCAAGCAACGTCTTTTATTAGTTGCGCACCCACTGCAGAAATTTAATTTCTGCAAGAGGACAACAAAGCAGTTGATTATTATTATGGAGAATCTGGTACAACATCCGGTGAAGGAAAATCTATAAGGCATTAAAATGACAGATTAGGCAAGAGCTGTATTCATTTACAAGTGTTAGAACATCATGCTAATGCCTCACAAGCACAACATAAAATGAAAATCAACTCTTTCATGCTGCTTTACGGAGGGACACTGCGAAGCTCGCAGGAACAGAAGCCAGAGTCTCTGTTAAAGAGGCACTGTCCTTTTGTGGTGCGCTCACTGTTCATCCTTGACAAAACACAAATAAAAACACTCCTCTCATGCACAGCCGGAAGCGCTCCACGCTTACCCTTTGGTCAGCCCAAACTGAACACTGCCAATCCCGGTGAGATTTAAAGCATTCATATGCACCTCGTTTTTTAATGGAGAACAACACTTCACCTATTAGGCAACCTCCATTTTTTTATATCCCGCCTGGATACTAAAGACAAAGCAAAGAAGAGGGCCCCTGCAATCAGCAATTCAGGGTCATTATTCTACACAACAAGGCCCTAAAACTGAATATAAACTTTAATCACTCAGAGCCTATCAACTCTTATTTTAGACATAATATTTATATTGCATGTCATAGCTCAAGGTAGATAAGAAGGAAATTACAAGGATGCTGGAGAACATGAGGCCGAAACTTCTAAAAACTAGAGTAATTATCCTGATAAGAAAACAGACACAAAAAAATTATAGACAGAATGTTTCAAATAACCTCTAGGGTCACCATACCTGAGGGAATCTTTGTACAAGAACAGAACAAATAAATTCTGTTGATAATATTGACCCCAGCCACCTGAAAACAACTACAAGAGTTCCAGCTTTCTCTTTACGTCCTGAAAGGGAAGTATGTAACACGTTTCATAGGAAATTCCATCGAAACATTTAAAATACTAAAAACGTAAGTGTTTGGAAGCCAAAACTTCATATATGTGGAAGAATTTATTTCTGATAATATTGAATTTTAAAAAGTGTGGCTCATATATTTTATACATATAAATGTGTATACCTGAGAATGAATACATAATGCACAATGTATTTATAAAAATATATAGACATATAATGTACTTTACTATATGTTACTAATTATATGTGAAATAATCCCTATGTCAGAAAAAGAAATAACGTAATTTTTATTAGTGAACTTTTAGAGATTTGTTTCAGGTTGATTGAGTAGTTAATTCTTAGAAGGTACTATCAGATATCAGAGCTTCCTTTCCTTGAACCAGAAATGGAAAACATAGAAAAGTCTGATTTCTTGGTTCTATCCTGGGTGGCATTTAGGTGAGGAATATTAAAGTGAATCTGTTGAATAGCTCCTCTTAATACAGTAGACAGCAGTAGGTAATACAGTAGAGGGTTCTCAAATTCTCATCAACAAAGCCTCCCACACCATTTGCCTGCTACACCCATTCCCCTGGTTGCACCCATGAGATACGCCGAAGGCTCACGTGTCATCACAACTCCTAGTACACGTGTTGTATTGCTACCCCTTCTCCTCTGCTCAAGAAAGTATATTGGAATATAAGTGAGAAGTATATTTCCAGAATGGAAATCCGACTTGCTCTCATTTCTACAAATTTAGAAAGATAAGATACTGTTATTTTCGTTATTAATAACAAATTCCTCACGACACAACTTGGGCATCAAGGTGAGGGAAGAGCCTACCAGAAGGAAGGAGAATGCAGTTGGCGACAGGAGACCTGTCTTCCAGTCCTAGCCGTGGTATCTTGGGCAGCCCAGTTTCACCTCTAGGGACTGTAGGAGTCTGTAAAGAAGGGACTGTGAGAGAGTTCCAGCCTTAGACACCTCACAAGGTGCTGTAAGAACTAATTAAGGTCATATGATGTAAGAAGGGTACCATATAAAGGAAGGTGGTATTTCTATCAAATAATGGAACCTGATTTCCCATAGTCCTTGAATCAAACACCTTCTCTTAGGGCCTGGGACTCCCAGAACTCCAACAAACCCCCCTCACTTTGCAGAAAAGAATGAAATTGGGAATGTCTTGCACCTGTACATAAAGCATCCTTGGAATGAATGATGTGATATATCCGACATGAGGAGGCAAAGAATGAACTGCCAAGAATCATTAACTCATAGATTTTAGAGCCAGGATACAAGTCTGACAAACACAGCGTACGGGAAATGCCTGGAAATGGGAGGGAATATCAATATGGGAGGTACATATAGATCTCAGGCATATGGTCGCACCTAAAGATTTAATAAAGAAACCGCCATCCCCTGAGGTGGGGTAGGAAGGAAAAAAGAAAAGAAAGAATGTGAAAATACACATGAATTTGAGCTCTGGCCCTCTCCCCACTGACTGGCTGCTAATTTCTTGAACTTCACCCAGGCTGTGTGTCCAACAGACCACATGGTGATTGCTAAATTGCTCAATGACCACAAGCTACAACTATGGGGAAAATATTCATGAAAATTAACATCCCATTTAATACTTACCACATTTCCAGCCAACGCTTTGTGTACCAGAAAGTCCTCAAACTGGCTCCAAAACTTTTCAATTCCTGACAAATGCACTGGCCCCTCTCCAAGGAGCTGGGCAGCAATCTGTGCTTTGTGCTGGTGCGTGGTGGCGGCAGTATTGCTGGTGGGAGAATCAGTGGGTGGAGGTGTTCTTCTCAAAGAAGAGACAATCTGAAGACCAGTGGTCCTGGGGACTCACCAAGGCACCAAGAACTCTAATTCTCAGCCTGGCAGGGGGCAGGTCTTAAAAGCTTTCATTATTTTTCCCCCAAATGAATGGCATAAAGCAAAAGCTGGAATTTTGAAATAGTAACAAATACTTAATTAATTTTGTTCTCATTAGAGAAGAAAATGCACATTTGTTTTTAGCATATGAGGGCTTCCTTGGGAATAAAGTTTCTAAAATACGAGCCCTTTAGAACCTTCTTAAAAGCAAAAACGACCACATTAATAAAATTAGTCTTGTCTTCTTTTTATGAGCTTGTTCGTATGCTCTTATTTGTTGGCCTTTTCCTACATTCCTCACACCACATACAGTACTTTAATCATAACTTTATGCCAATAACTTCAAAAATCTGAGTTTATCCTATGAAATTCACCTTGCTGTGACCCACACTTGCAGGTGCAGCCACTGAATACCCACCTCCTCCTATCATTCAGGTGCTTATTTCCCTTAACTACTAGGAAAACATAGTTATCTGCATTTCTCGAATATTTTCAAAATTGCTTTACACACATGTTCTCATGAAAAAGTTGGTTTACAGGGAAGGCTGAACACATTGAAGACTGATTTGACTCCAGGCCTGATTTTCTTTAGGCTTCTTTATTGTTCTTTGAAATACTAGATTTGCATAAATGATTATTTTCAATGGCACAACCACAAAGTAAAGTGTGAACTGGTATCTCAAATCTCTTTACATCCTCTCTTGGGCTTAGTCAGGGGCTTTGCACATATGGTGTATTCACCCCACAGATTTAATGATGGTGATGATGCAGTAACAACCTGTGTTGAAAATCCAACCAATGCAGGCATTATAATGTCCGTATTTGGAAGCAGCACAGAGTAACCAGTGTCAAAGGTGGAATATTCTAGCCACCCACCCTCTTTTCCCCTCCAGAAAGAAAATCTGTAAAATGACATAAGAAGATTCAACCAGAAGCAGAAGAACCTTGTTTCACTGCTGCTTTTGGAATTAGCAAGTTGACCAAGACTGGCTAGGTCATATCCTCACAGGCACTCACCTGATAAACTAGATAATTTCCAATGTCTTTTCCATCACTAAATACCAAGCTTAAGATAGTCTTTTCATCATCTAAAATAAGAAATATCTTCAGCACGTCCAGGTCACTTCATCCCATCTGGGCCACTCACCAAGAACACACTATGGCTTTGTTCACCTGATACCAATGTTGAAAACATCTAGATGGTGAATATTAAAACATTTGTATGACTGGCTGAGTTTTTTACTTATTTTTTCTCTTTTTTTGGATAGTTAGTGTTTAGATCAGCTCTTAGAATGTTGCCAAGAGTTTCTTCGTCTCTTTCAGATCCTTGTGCCCTCTTTTTTAGACACGTTTAAGGAAAAAGGACTCTGTGGCTTCTGTGCAATTCCACAGTGACTGCAAACCTTGGAGCAGGAGGCCCTTGGGGAACCTATAAGCAGCTTGCTCTCCTCAAAGTGTGGTTCTCCAACATCATCCACTGATGACTCATCAGGCTTCATGCCAGCAGAGCACCGTTTTTAAAGGAGGCACAGAAGAGAGACATGTTGTTCAGGTAAGGACACCTCAAGCATTCTGAGTATGTAAGTTAAGCAACAAAGAGAGTTCTGAATCACAGTCCAAACATCATCCTTTAGAAACACCATAAAATGGACTCTAAACTCCCACCACCAGTTGTTATAGACATTATCCAAATGCTTGACTTGATACGTTTTAGAGAAATTGAGTCATTTTATGATCTCCAAGATAGGACATACTGTAAGAAATTTCCAGGAGACACAAAGGGGAGATAAATAAGCAATGGATTGTTATAAGATGCTCTGATAAGACTAGATTTTTAAGTGAATATAAGAAGCTGTCCTAGGGATGTAAGTAATTAAATCAAAGATAAGTTTGGCTCTGGTCAAAGAAAATGCTTAGACTGGTGGCAAGCAATTTCCCTTTAATTAGCTTTAACAGACTTTAGAATTTGTCCATTATTAACCTAAAGCCATGGGGCCCATTATAGGCAAAGCCAGTCCTTTATCACCTGTGTAGAGAGGTAACACAATAGGATGGTTACGAACTCGTACACTGGGGACAAAAAGACTCAAGTTCTAATCCTTCCTCCTGCTTCTGTGACTTTGTGCAAGTCATGAAATTCTAAAGGTCTCAGTTTTCTCCACCTGTAAAATGGGCTAATAGTCTCCACTGCACAATATTTGATAAAGCTTAAATGACATAAGCTTTGTTAGACATGGTACCTTGCACGTAGAAAATGCTTAATATGTGGTAGCCATTTAAATTATTATTACTATACATAGGTTTCGTATTATAGCTGTCTTTCAGATGAGTTAAGGCACTGTGGATGGCCTACTTACAAGTGAATTACAACCAAACCAAGTCAGGTTCTGGACGGAAAGAAGTAACTTGGGCTCATGTCCATGTGCCATTGGTATTGCATGGTAGCTGAGGATGAAGAAAAGCAAAACAGAGGCCCAGCACTTAGATTCAAAGACTAGCTCTCAGTCCCTAGGGGGAGTAAAGATTTCAAGGACCCCCAAAACTTTTTTTTTTTTAAGTCAGGCAAATACCAACCAAGCGTGTGGGGGGAGCAGAGACAGGAGAGGACATGCCACTAGCTTAACTCCAAAATATGGTCAAACCCAGATCAGACCAGTGGGCAAAAAATGTTAGTATGAGGGGCAAAATACCCTTTACAAAAAAAGGATGATGGAACACCTTCCTCTTTCTAGGAAAGCTCCTGAAATCATCTCGCTGGGAGAGGGCTCTTTAAGATAGCCGGTTAGTGGGTCTTTTTGGTCATGCAAGAGTAGAAATGATCAAAGTGCTTCCTGGGAAAACATGTATTCAACTGCTCAGCAGGATATCTTTACAGGAATTTTCAGTTTTCCTTGGTGGGCTGGGAGGATGAAGGTGGGGGAAGGCTGGAACTCTGAGGGGAGAACAGAGGCAGCAAAGGATTACAGTAGGAAGAGTAAGTTTAATGGCCCAAGGCTGAGTCCTAAGGGAGACCATGGCCGGGTGGACACCCTGCAGTGACAATGGTCAAGACCTATAGGAGCAGAGATGTCACGTAGTCAATTTAAAGTCGTTTTCTGTTCTATTCTGGCATCCCTCTCGACTACTGGAAACTGTCAATAAATGCGTATTATGTGTAATAACTCATTTTTTGTGGCACTTGAGGGAATGAAGACAAAGCTCATGAGTGCAGCTGAGCTTTGTGGAGAGAATTCAGAGAAAGTAAGAATTCTGAGTTAGAGGTGCTGGGAGAACATAGCATTTCTCATTCCCTCTCCAAGTCCCTGGAAACCTTGGGAAAATTTAAATAATGGGGGTTGAAGCCACTTCATTTTTATCTTAAAAGAGTGACACAGGAACGCAGGAAGTTATTTGTGGATCTCCAAGTTGTCTGTCAGGACGAGAGTAGGAGGAGGTGTCTCGGGAAAAAAACCTCACCCCCATGGTACACTTTACTGTATAAGATGTCCTGATGTCAAGGTACGTGGGAACCAAGGATAAGAGGTCTCAGAAAGGTTCAAGTCCTTAGGAAAGAAGGCCAAAAAAAAAAAAAAGGTGGGAGGGAAATGATGTCAAGAATTTCCTAAACTAGCCTGGGCAAGATACATCATGGACCCCCAATTTCAATATGGATGAGTCTCCTGCTGACAAATGCAGAACAGTTGGGACGCACCTAGCATATCTTGAGAACTCTGCCATGTCAGAAGCTGAGGAAGAGCG
>NW_006769660.1:617254-618183 GCF_000442215.2 Lipotes vexillifer
GCACAGGCTTTTAGAGGTGGGGACCCGGATTTGAATCTTGTCTCTGTCACTTGCTTGCTATGTAAACTTGGACACACAGTGAACCCTCCGTACCTCAGTTTGCCTATATCTAAAATGGGAAGAATATTCCCCATAATACATGGTCCAGTGAGATAGGGCCCAAAGCTTGTGCTTAATAAATTGTAGCTGGGATAATTTCTCCACAAATGCCATTCTAGCCTGCCCAACACACAGAGCCTTGTACTACCTACTCTAGAAATGGTACAAAGAAGACATATGCCCTTGGCCTTCAGTCAGCTCGAGTGAGCTAGTGATCAAAGCCTATCCACCAACCCCAGGGTCTTAGAGGAACAGAAACTTACCCTATTCCCCTTGTGCAAAAGCTTCTCTTTGCTTTCCTTTGCTTTGGCTTTCCTCGTTTTTGTTTTGTTTTTAAACAGTTCTTTCTAATTCCAGAAAAGGTAACAAACAGCACTGTTTGCTACATAAATTTTTAAATACACAAAAATATTTATCATATGAGAGAGCTATAACTTTTATCTGGAAAAATAAGCTAAATGCAAAGGAAAAAAAGAGTGCAGGGCACACAACATTTAAAAGAAAACTGTAGAAATGGCAGTGAAGGAGAGCTTTTCTTTTTTAATGTCATTTGATTTAGTAATTCGTTGAGAAAATTAATGATCCGAACTAGTAGAAATGTTAGCACTTTTTTTGACACTTTCCCATGCAAGCTCAGAGAACGTGTGCTGTCAAAGCTGGATATCACAACCGGAACATGCTGCAAGGAAGCCGGCTCCGAATGTGCCTGCCAGAAGAAAGCATGTTCCCTCAGCGTCCCACATGCCTCTGAAGGCCACTCCACGGACACAGATCAGGGGCCCCAAGATGGCCTTTGAGGAGGGCGAGCATCAGTGTGGGAAAGAGATGTA
>NW_006769660.1:618303-690867 GCF_000442215.2 Lipotes vexillifer
TGGCAGTGGCACTGGAACTGTGGTGCCGGGCCAGAGCTCATGAGGAAAAAGGGTGACCGTGGCACAATGAGAATCCTGTGGGCCCCAGAGCCAACCCAGGACACAGAGGGATTTGGCAAATGCTGGCTCTCAAGGGCTCTGAGGATACGCTGAGACCCCCAAGAGGAGAAGCAAGGCCTGGATCTGCCACGTAAACTCTGTAGCGTAACATTTGTAACAGGACAAGATTGTTGTTGTTTCAGTAATCATTACAGCAACGATTATATTCCCTCTGACTAATGGTGCCTGATTTTTGTCTGATACTGTTTAGAGAGTTTTTACCTTAAAGTATAATAAGCTCAACTTTCACACTGTAACGTGGCTCAGATGATGTTGTCAAACACCATTACTGCACTGAAGTTCTCATTATCTCCCCGTGACATACCAAGTATTAGGTTGGACCAAATGAAGTTACCATTTTTATAGATCTCTTACGGTCAAATACTGGCAATTTCATAGGCTCATTTAGTATTTGTTTAGTGGTGTCTTTCTCCCACCTTAAAACGTAAGCTGTGTGAGAGCAAGGACTTTGCTATGTTCACTGCTGTGGGGCTTAGAACAGCAATGGACACACAGTAAGCATTCAAAAATATTTACAGAATGAACAAATTCCACTGACACTTAATGGAAATCTTCTATCTGCCAGGCACTGTGCTAAGAGAGGGATAAAATTATGAAAAAAAATATCTTAAAAGAGCTTTGAGTTCTCCTGGAAGAAAGAGACTTAAATCAGCAGTTAGGAAATAGCAAGTAAATGTGTGACAGGGGGAAACAAAGGCTGCAAGCAGAGCCTGTAGGTGGGGAGCCAGTCTGGGTGTGGTTGGGGGCATGGCCTGTAGGGGGGGAGCCAGGCTGGGGGTGGGTGGGGGCGTGGGCGGTGGGGGGGGAGCCAGTCGGGGTGGGGTTGGGGCCAGGGCCGGTGGTGGGGGAGCCAGTCTGGGTGGGGTTGGGGGCGGGGCCTGTAGGGGGGGAGCCAGGCTGGGGGTGGGTGGGGGCGTGGGCGGTGGGGGGGGAGCCAGTCGGGGTGGGGTTGGGGGCGGGGCCTGTAGGGGGGGAGCCAGGCTGGGTGTGGTTGGGGGCGTGGCCTGTAGGTGGGTAGCCAGGCTGGGTGTGGTTGGGGGCGTGGCCTGTAGGTGGGTAGCCAGGCTGGGTGTGGTTGGGGGCATGGGAGGAGGAGACAAAAGAGGGCTGAGGTTTGGGTTCCCAGTCAGAAATGACACCTCCATTGACATCTGGAGAGTAAGTGAGACCTAGGCAGGTGAAAAGTGAATTAGTAAAAGTTGTAAAAACATAGCCAGATTTCTGATGCCAGACATGTTCACATACAGCTTCACCAATCCCAGAGAAACAGGCATTTGTCATCTACCATGAAGTTGACCGAATATACCAAAGCAAGCCTTTGAGTTGTTGCTATGTGGGTAGATTATTTGGACCTCCAATCTCCGCAAGAACGGAATAAATCAAAGTCATGGGAAACAAGCAAGAGTAATTGGATAAAAAGCAAAAGAATCATCGTTAATGCCGACAAGGGCTGGGGAGCCATGGTAGGAAGAAGCGTGCTTTTTCTTTCAACTTCCCGTTTACCTTGCATCTATCTGCATGGAATAAGAACTAGTGCTTGACACGCTGTGGATCTATTTGCTATCTTTACGTTTAATATCTCTTCTCTGCCTGTGTCTCTCATTCCAAACACTTTAGGAGTACAGAGATTTTCTGAGATCCAAGAGAAAAATCATCATGGTTACTAATAGCATTTGTTCTATCAAATGCATTCAATAGGTAGAAACCCATCTCTGCGGGGGACCACAGAGATGACGCTGTGGAGAGATATAAGATAGGATTTCAGGCTCCATCACTGGGAAGAGAACACAACCTTGCAGGTCTTGAGGTTACACAAAGAGGACGCTCTAGAGTGTGAAAAAAGAGAAAGTCATGGGAGAATGAAGCACTTGGCCATGAACCCCTAAATGCAAACTGTTTCTCCCCAGACTTCAATTTTTGTTCCTCTCCCCATCCCTCCCCTCTTCTGGGTAGTCAGGAGGAAGGACCACATCATCTCTGGTTGCAAACCCTCAAATCATTTCCTCATCGTGGCTATCCCAGCCTGGCAAGGAAAGGAGCTACTATCCTCACACTCTGCATTGCTTCCAAGCCGGTCCTTCCCTGGAATGGAATCTAACAGTATAAAAAGCAGCTTCCTCACAGAACAGCTTCAGCCCCGACTGAGCCTTTGGGAATGTAATGCTACAAATTGTGGTGCTTCTATTGTATGAGCAATTCAATGGGCATTTCATTTCCAGTCGAAATCCAAACTAGTTAAAGTCAGCCTGTACAAGCTGCCTTGCCGAGAAACAGCAGCTTGCATTAAAATTACAATTATGTTGTTTTGCCATGTCAGAAGCAAAGGTTAAAATCATATCCTGGCCGGACATTGTTTCTATAATATTGGCCCTCTGCAAAGCTGCGGTGCAGATGAGCCCAGAAATGATGTGAAATATTTCTAATACAAATTTTATTTTTATGTGAAACTATTCAAATGCTGCTGTACAACATGAACTACCTGAACCAAATCAAATCCTCAGGTCAATTCCTTCTTCCGAGTGCTCCTTAGATAACAAAGTCTTGTTCTGCGAATCTGTTCAATATATTAAAGTTGATTCACTCGGACAGTGTGTAAGATATAATACATTAATCTGGGCCATTTCAATTTCTGAGTCTGGGACTATAAAACTGGTGTGCTGCATATCTAATTTTTTTTGAATACCTGATTTATGCATTCCTCCGATGCCGAGTGTCGATGGTGTGGTGGATGCGGCTGCTACATTAACAACGGGCTGCATCAGCACTCAAATCTTATCTTGTTAAATCAGACAAATGTAGCTCAATGAAAAGGAAGGAATAAACGCCTGGGATGGTTGAAAGGAGTGAATTTTAATCCTGTTTTGTTAGGGGATGTTCATGGTTTGTACTGGATGACTGAGGTCGGGGGTCCCCCTGAGACTCTGGGTACCATGAGTTATATTTATATGTGATTCATATAATGGACATGCAGCACACATATGAAAATATACACCTTATGCAAATTGGCACACACCCTTACAGCAGATCCTGTGCTGCAAGATGCAGTGCCTATAATTTACAGATGCTGTAACATCTCTATTAGATACACAATTGGTAAAAATGGGTCCCTTTTTAATATTTCCATGACAAGTATGAAAACCTCCCCTTTGTGCATAATTCTCTATATTTTTCATCAAAAAGAAGTTACCATGAAGGCTAAATATGAGGATGATGGAATAGCTTATCACAATCATTATAAATATAATGTTTTCAGGAACTTTTTGTGGTGCACTGAATACTGCTACCATTCTATAGACAGACAATATTAATTTTCATTGAAGGGAAATGTCCCTGTGTTTGCACAATCAACAGCACCTTTAGAAATTACCTTTGTGCTATACAAGAAAAGTTTCATCCACATATTTGGCATAAATGGCCAAGGCATTTGTAATAAATGAAATACACTTTCAGAATTTAGAAATAAATTCTTAGGGAGGATCCTGCACTACTAACCTCTAATTTAAATCGCTTTCTCTTAAAATATCCATGTAGTTTAGCTTCAGAGAACGGAAGTCAAGTGAAGTCCTTTATCTACCCAAGAAAATATGTTTGGAAACATGGGAGTAGCATGGTACAGTTGTAAAAATGCATTGGCCATTAATATGCAAGTATCACAAAATAGAACAATTACAGAAGAGTCTAAGTTGGAGCTGGAATTATTTAATTGGCTCAAAGCTGAACCTACCTGCTCAGTGACACTTTGGGAACGTATTATTTAAACATAAATCAGTTGTGCTTTCATTGGCTTCTCCCCTTCCTTAGTGTTTAATTATAGAAGGTGTATGCGCGGAAGGTTGGTGGGGGGAGGAAATCTTGTAAACAATAGATGTACTCGCACCCCTCTCTTCCTTGTGTGCGTCAGGAGTCCAAGGTCTTGGTGCCCTATCTGCAACACTGCTATCAGTCACAGGGCTCAGAGGTGTGATGTGCAAAGGTTAAGTACTGCAGTTGATTAGGACATATAACCAAGTGCACTGGGACAAAGCTTCCATGCAGGTTTTGGAAACAGAGAACGTTATGGCTAGGAGGGATCAGAGAGAGCTTCTTGCCAAATCTAGTCATTTTGCAGATGACGACCTCTAGGCCAAGAATGAAAAAAAGCCTTGGCCAAGTTCAAAGCCAGGACTAGACTCCAGTCATCTGATATTCGGGTCCACTGCTTCTTGACTGCACCACTCAGCCAAAGCTCTCCACACCTCCTGCAGCTCCCATCCCCCCAACAGTAGCCTCAAGCCAGAGCCTTTCCCTCTTACACAAATCAATGTTCCCTAGACTTCTCATTAGCACAAAAATTTGGACTAGATGTGTCTGAAAATGTCATGAAACCTCAGCCTTATCTTAATACTAGTAAATTGTGAGTCACGTTTGGGCAAGATTTGGTGAATAAAAACTTGAAATTATTGAGCTCTTAATTGAATGAAATATCTTCATTATTCTCATTAAAGGACTCAAAACCCGGCTTTCATTTGATAGGATGTAAATAATTTCTTTAAAAGAATCAATACGAAGTTTGGTAGCAAGTAATGTCAGCAGAATGGGATCCAGGAGCATGGGCGATGGTGACACCGGTTCAGAGAGAGCAGAGCCGAATGACGGAAATCACAGGGCAGAGGCAACATACGCTCCGGCTCCGTGCTGAGTACCAAATGGCCCCTTGTGTGCAGCAAACGCGTGATGAAGTGTGCGGAACACGTGAGAAAGTGACTTTCAGGCTGGAAAAATAAACAGTCTCCACGCTAGGTGTTCAGGTTGTTTCTCTCAAGGGCCCTGCCTGGATCCCCACATGGCTGAAAATCGAAAGAAGATGCTACCTTTGCAGGCTGTCATGCCAGCCAGCAAGGAAAGTCTTGGACCTGCAACCGTTGTGCTCAGTGGACAGCGGGTGGGGTGAGACTTTGGCTGCAAGCACAGTCTGCAGCTATGAGGAACCTCAGCCATTTCCAAAACATCCTCCTTTCTGAGAGAAGTTCTGGGTCACAGAAATTGGCAACACTTGAAGGCTATGTAGACAGGATAGAGGCAGAGTGCACACATCCCTGGGTCCTTTTGACTATGAGAAGGAAGGGGTGACCTGAAGCTTGAGTTAACACTTCATTAGTACACATGGGATGCTGCAGATGTATTAAGAGCAAATAACTTGAGATCTGGGCCTTACTAGATGCTTGAATTTATGTCAAAGTAGCTCTGTTACATATGTGTCCCCCAGGGTCAGACTACATTAGCTGGTTTCCTCATTCCCCATCCCATACGTGGTGAACTGAAGAGTCAATGGAGTGTACTTCAAAAACGTCTCTGTAAAACATGTTTTTAGCGTCCACAGAACTTAGGTTCAGTTTAAGCGTGGATGATGCGTGAAGATTGCACGCGTGCGTTAAGTGCATGCGTGTGACAAGGAGGGGGGAATAAAACATGAAAATGTCTCTAAGGTCACAGAACACTGACCTCATTGGCGGGGCTAATTTGATTGTGCAGGAACAATAGCACCGCACTCCTCTGCCAGCGAAGTGCATGCTAATTATGAGATTTGCCCTTGATAAGACCTTGGTGGGTCATTCAGCAGTTGTGATCTGTCACTGACTTCTAATCATGTATTATCGTCTGGGTGAGTCAGAATGGGACCCTAAGCTTTCTGTCTTTACAGCAATGTGGCACTCTAATTACCTTATGCCAAGTGGATATGCAGCGACTGAATTAAGTGATCAGTGCGATTGCCTTCAAAATCTTCCCTTTCTCCTTTGTGTTGCTTCACGGCAATTTACATTTTAAGATGCTACGAAGCTTTTGGTGTGACTGAAAATGCCACTCTAAAAAAATAATTATTTTATTTTTAATTTGAGGAAGATAATATTAAATTCAAGCCATGCTAGTGTCTTACCTTATTTCTGTGGCATAAAACCAGATGCTACAATAAACATCCTGTGAGCAAACTTGTTGAAAGGCATCCTATGGGGAGTCTGGCTTTTGCTTTCAAAAAATAAACATAACGGAGGGGATGGGGATGGTTTGGAGTGTGGAGAGACCCCAAGAGTGACAGGACTTTCTAAGACCCTTAAGTTTTCACTGTATTAATCATTTGCAGTTAATAAGCAGACCTTAACATGAACCATTATTTTCTGCTTTTAAATAGGGCTTGGGGTCCACCGAAGGGAAATATATATGCTACAGATAAAAAATTAAAACTCAGGGAATAAAATCTCACCACGAAATATACTCATTAACTAGGGTAATGATAAACTGACCTTATAAGCATTTTAAGGTCAGTAGCAAATACCTGACCTATTGATTAACTTGCACCATGACAGTTTGAGGGATCAGTGTGACCCTAACTACGGTGATGCAGCTTGCATTAATTTTTTTGATCCTCTAAAATTTTGGTGGAGCTATGATATTATTCTCTATTGTTGCATAGCAACTCTCAAAAACTACAGAGCAATCTGTTATGCTAAACCAGTTGTACCAACATCTGCATTTGCCTAGAGAATGATCTAATGCTTTTTGCAAAGAAAATGCACTGCGACATTTATAAAATTTGATACGATACACTGATGTGGATGATCCTTGAAAATACGAACTCTGAAGTAGTCCTTGAAAGTTGTCATAAAACAGACCAAAAAAAAAAAAAAATACCCAACCATCATCACAACATCATAGAGCAAAAGTTACGGTGCTACTAACAGGAAATAGAAAAGGATTTTCAAAGCATTTCTGCCTTGTGTGTCAACATTGTGGCAGAATTCTTTTATAGTAACTGAAAAATCAAAACCAAAGAGGACAATTGAGAGAAAAATTGCAAGCCTTATTTTCCTTGAATCATATGATGTGGAAGGAACATTATTTGTTGAATCCTTGGTTTGTTTGGGTGGGAGAGGGGAGAAAAGAGGGGGCTAGATGGTGAAAGGAATGGGGTGGAGGGAGAAGGAGGGGGATGGAGAGAGCCCAGAGAGAGGGAGGGAGGGAAGAAAGAGAAGAGGCGAGAAAGAGAGAAACCTAGACTCAGAATATTCTGCATTCCCTGGGTGGCAAAACAGAAGAGCCCAAGGAGGAAAAAACAAAAAACAAAAAACAAAAAAACTGTGGAAAGTTGACACAGTCAAGAATAATGGCTAAATCTATCAAGTTTGATCAGGTCTACTATAATGAAGTGAGGCTTCGTATTCCAAGCAGAACAATGAAGACAGGAGTCAGGCTCTAGAAATGCACTGCTCACTTTGTGCTTGGAATATGCAGCAGCCAGCAGGGAGCCACCAGATAATTACACAGTATTTGTGCGGTTCCAGGAAGCTTCCTGCGCAGGTTGAATGCCCATGCTATATTAAAAGGCAGCACAGTGAAATGTTTTTAATGAATATTTTTGTCAGAGAAAGAAAAGGCATTTGAATGATTGTGTGTATGTGAGAGAGAGAGTGTGTGCGTGTTTACGCTTGCGCATGGGAAAACCAGAGGTGGAATATCACTGTCAAAATACAGGTACCGTTATTTATTTTTATTCCATTATTTACCGTTTCAAGAGTGTGATGTTCTTTCAATAATACGGATCACAACATTCGGTTAATGTTATTTAGGGCTAATTGTACATATAATCTCTTAGCTAATATTTGCTAATAATATCTTTCAGTGAAATAGTACATCAAACAGAGGCTTAAAACAACTTTAAAAAATTCCAGTGGTAAATGAAATGTTTAGACACATTGAATCAGGAAACCTAAGTAAGAAGTAACACAGATGTTGACACTTACTAGTCAGTAGCCTTTGGCAGTGATAGCTCTAAAACATAAGAATACATTATTTCAGCGTGCTTTCATTCTCACCTAACAGATGTGGATAATCCACTGAATTTTAAACCCACACGTTCTATTCACAATGTCCCTTTAAATTCATTTTTTGGGGGCAAGACAAGGTACAAAAACTAAGAGAATTCACTGTAAAAGGCTGTGATTTTTTTTTAAGCCCAGTCCCACTAATCTGATGCCTCCTATATTTCAGATTTTTAAAAATTTATTTGATGAGAAAGTATATAATTTCCTTCAATTCATATTCTACTGTTGGTACTACCTATGTAAGGGCAGCTTTTTAAAGGCTAAGTGACACTCAACAGTTAGCAATAGACATCACACAGTATCTTCCTTTCCTAAATTAAATAAATTCTGCATTTCAAACTCTGTAGCTAACAGAAGCATCTCAGATATTTTTCCCTGGAATCAAATGATTTTTCAGATAATGTAATGACTTATGTACCAAGGTATTAATTTAGGCCCCAAACCTCCACATTTTAAAAGAAAA
This sequence comes from Lipotes vexillifer, assembly GCF_000442215.2. NCBI lineage: Eukaryota > Metazoa > Chordata > Mammalia > Artiodactyla > Lipotidae > Lipotes > Lipotes vexillifer. The sequence goes on from NW_006769660.1 coordinate 626,743, forward strand.
TATTGCATTTCACATGGCTAAGTACCAACTGTGAACCATTATCACTTGTAACAAGTACATTATGATGAGGTAACATGGATCTTTATTTGAAGGGCGCAATCCTGCCACACTGCATGACACAGATGGTAGGGGTCAACAATCAAGTGAGAGTTGGAGGATTTGTTGGTTGAAAGATGGGTCTGATGAGGCAATTTTCTCTTTTTTTTTTTCTCCCAAAGAGTAATTTCAAGTAGATTTCTCAGCCAAGAGGCTTGCCACTCCCTCTAGCAACTGACTAAAATTTAATAGCTCTGACCCTCAAAAAAAAAAAAAAAAAATCACTGCATTCAACAAAAGTAGATACTGCCTCCAGATTATTGTAAGAGAAAGCAATATCCATTCCAAATTCTCAAGGATTCGTTTCAAGGTTCCTGTCATTGAAATGTTTCCTTTTGTAAACTGCATTATTAATAATTGCAAATACCTAAATGGAATCATTTAAATGAAAACTGGTTTCTTTTACCACAATGGGAAAAAACCTAACCCTTTTAATAAGTAGATTCAAAATGAGTATACATAAAACTCTGAAAAGGAAATTTCAGGAGGCATTTATGGCCATGTACATTTAAGGGGAAAGAGAGGCCATTACCTTGGCATGTTTAAATCAGATTATCAATCTGTCCTGGAAGACTTTCAATTTTAAAATATAGACAATGGTCGGATATGATTTGAATGATAGCTGTTTACACATAATACTCTATTGTCATGCTATGTTTTCAAACCATAAATAATGCAAGATGCTTTTAATCACTTTGTCTACTTCTAGCTTTTCATAAAGATACTCGACTACTTTATTAAGTAGTTTATACTCATCACAGAATGCATAAAGCATATAGGGCAAAGTGGTCTGGCTATCTTTTTTGGAAGTTTCTGTAAACAAAAAACTTCAATATCATTTGATCAAAAAGACAGAAAGCTTGGGAGAGTGGGGAATGGGCTTTTCTCCCTTTGTTGGAATTGATGGAAATATATACACAAGGACAGTGCTCGATCACAGGCAGAAACAAAGGACTCAAGAGAGATCATCCTTCCATTTTGGTCCTTTCATAATTAGTAAATATTCTCAAATTTGGGCCAAAACAGAGAACAATCACACTTAAGTTTTGTTCCACACCTTCCTCCCTTCTAGCTACCATGAAAATGTCAATTTACATATATCAGAATTTTAAAAGACTATTTGTTCTACCAACCCTCCAGTTTCAGTTTCCATCTTTGCTGTCAGTTGTCCGTACAAATCCTTCTGAATGGGGCACTGGGGACTAGACTGAGTGAAGGGACCAGCCCAAACACTTCTGCTGGCTTGGGAGAAGGTATGGAGGCTTGGAAGGAGGTAACCTTTGCTTAGGATATCTGCAAAAATGCTTCTGAAACGTGTTGTGTCATTTTCATATGGCCTGCTCTGCTATGGTAGCCACCTAGAAGTAAACTAGATGTTTTGCCTAGTTTTGCATCACTTCCATTGGACCTCCTCATTCTGAAGTCTCAGATTTCAAAGGTAGCTTTTGTGAAGTGAAGAGTAAGGTTTTCATTAATTGCCTTAGCCTGGGTATAACTGAAAAACGTTAATCTGTAAAAATAAATGAAAAGCCAATAGTCTTTTCCATGTAGCATATAAAACTAGCCCTTCCTCCCTGGAAGCTCACAGGTTGTTTCACCCCCATATACACAAATGCTGGCATATTCATAAGCGGTCTCCTCATCTTTAAAGGAATGGTACCCCAATATTAAGTAAGTGGTCCTTGGAAATGCCAACAGCGCTTTCCAGCCCTGTTGCCTGCAAAGAGCTTTGTGCCATAGAAAAAGGTTCCTCTCTACTTTCTAAGCTTCATTTTATTCAATCGACTCTTTTTCACATTGTTATAGCTAGTGAACATAGCAAAGTTGGATTCAGAAGTGAACCTGAAGCATTATCATAACGCTTAGAAGAAATGGCTTCACACCGTATAATCGATCAAAGGTGTCAGATTTACAAAATGCAGATTTTCTGTCACATTTGGGTACTCTAAGCACTGTATCTTTTCACTAAGGTGCTGACTGCTGTTTTAATGAGGCCCTTTGGTGGCTGTAAAAAACTGAAAGAAGAGGATTAGAGGGGTTACCCTAGATATTGTCTATTTGTCTTACAAATTTCACACTAACTACCAATTACATCGCCATAAACCTTTTGGCTACTTCCAGCTGTATGCCATATAATACATTAAAAATACGCTATGTTAACCTCTCCTATATTATACACATAGCTACAGCCACTGATGCAAGTAACATATCTAATGAAGCCAATAATGAGGCTCTTTAAAAGTAGTCTTGTTATAGGAATAATATTAGAGCAGTTCAGCTAGAGGCTAAGGTCCATTATGGAATACTTCCTATATACTCTGGTCCCAGGTCTGGAAAGATGCTGACACACTAATTCAAGCTCAAGAAGGGCATTAATCTTGCAACCTTCTACTTGTCATGCTTAATGGGACATCCTGCCTAGGTGAAATGAACCTGATGTATTCAGGTAAACATAATTTAATAAGGAAAGCTAAAAAGAAATAGACTTCTGGTATGACCCTAGGGAGATGAAAACATCTGCCATTTTATTCGAGAACCTAACTCACAAGAAGAATCTACACGGTGCCTGGTAAAGGGTTGTCCACAGTAGGCTCTCAAAAATATGTACTGCATTAAAGAATACATGGAAAAATCATGGTTAAAGTTTTGAGACATCATTGCTGTGTCCCTGCCCCCACCCACCACTGAACTTCCTGCAATTCATTTTGTTGGCGGGGAATGATAATGCCAGACAGCAAAGGCAACTCTGTTCATCTTCGGGAAGAAGACACATATTAATGTGGGGTTAAGCATCTGAGTGTGAAATCAAGAGCCGCAACAATACAGCATGAGATTTAAAAAGCAGGCATGAATGTCAGTAACCGAGCATCCTCTTTCGTTTGCAATCACTCTTAAGTCTAATGAGCTTCCAAAAATTGTGTCAAGGTTTCAGATAAGCTTATAAAAGGCAGCTGTTGGAGAAAGTGGTAGTGCATCCTGCCAAATCAAGCATTACATCAGCCTCACGCATGTGCACACGTGCGCGCACGCGCGCACACACACACACACACACACACACACACACACACACACAGTGTGTAGTGGGGCTTTACCTCCCTCATTCCATGCCTAGATCCTGGTCTCCTACTGCTTTGAGAGGGACAAATCTAAAATGGCCCCAGAGAACACTTACTGGCTTTAACTTTTAAAGCAGCTAGCATCAAGAATCCAGATATTTATATTCTGGGTGATGAATCATTGCTTCATGTCACTGAATGGAGTTTGCCATTAGGAAATTTGCCAAGTTCTCTTTGATTCAAAGATAAAATGAACATGGCATTTTTGGTCAAAGTTTAAAAATTAGACAAGTGGGAAATATGATTCAAAACTAACATCTAGAAACACCTGAAGACACTGTCTCCTCCAATCCTTCTTCCAGCTATTTTCAGAGAGGTTAAAATATGGTTAAGTAGATTATTTGGATGATAATGTGGTTAAATCCACTGTTGTGAATTTGAATTTATCACATTTCTATATTTAGCTAGCGAGGCACTTGTAAATCTACAGAGTTCATTTTATGGCAAAATCGATGCATTTATCACCCCCCCACGCCCCGTATAATATATGTTACTTGTGAAAATGAGTCTTTTACTTACAGTTTATTTCTAACAGGGACAGAGAGAAATGTACATGAATACTTAACGGACGAGTTAAAATAAAAGGATCTAGGGAGCCCTTAGCAATAAAAAGTCTGATCGGACAATTCAGAGATGATAGGTCTTCCTTAGCCTTCTCAGTTGTTGGAATATCTGCAGTGTGTCTTGCCTAGTCAAATAGCCTCTGCATATCACCAGCATTCATTTCCTAGATGGCAGTAAGTATCATCAATTCCACTAGACCATTATCCACGATGGTAAGAAAGCTGCCCATGCTAGAGGAACCAATCTGACCTGTGCTGATAATCAGAACAAATGTCAAAGAATAACTAACATCAAGGGAAGACAGTCACTCTCCTGGTGCATCTGAGTAGACAAGGGTACATGCAGAAAATCAGGTGTTTGGAGCACCACAGCTAACTTTTTATTCATAGTGTTATTTTCGTTCAAATCTCTTAAGTGTCTCGTTTACAAAGTGTCAAGAAGAGTTACTCGTTCATTAAGCACTTTGCATACTCGATATAAAAAGCACCATGGAAACTAAAAATGCTGTACTACTTTGGTCTTCTCCCCGGTTGAACTCAAATGACTTCCCATTCCATAGTCAATACAGGAGAAAGGAATGAACACAAGGAAGGTGACTTGTGAATATTTTCTTAATGATAACCGCCTTGGATTGGTACCTATTCATCTTTGATCCTTAAATAAGAATTGGGGATTCATGAGCTGCCAGTCTTGGCAGTAACCACAAGGCCCTCCAAATCTCCAAGGCATGCCTAATAGTGGCTGCCTCTAGACATCAATCCATGGGTAGAACCTATTCCTGGGGGTTTTGCTTTGCTTGTCCATGATCTTGAACTCCAGGCCCTTATTCTTGCCCTTAGATGCCACATAATTCTATCTAGATAGGTACAGTGAGGTGCAAGAGGAAGAAAATCTACCTGTAGAGAGTGTATTAGGGACATTTGGAATCTATGGGCCTGATTCCCAGAAATCCAAATTAAAATGAGATTTGGAATGAGAAGAAACCGTTGCTGCTTCTAATCATTCTAATAAAGTTATCTAGCTTTTTCTGGATCATTTTTTATACGAGGAGCTGTGCTCTATTCTGTATGGAATAGACTTCGCCAAGCTGGATAAAAAATGTCACCTTAGGCACCTGAATTAATAGTTTGGTTATGTACTCGGTTAAGTCTTTACTATAGATCAGCGTAAGTGTGCTAGACAGACAATTCTTTAGAGCTAACATTTTAAAAAGGTGCCAAAGCCCCTTTGAGAACTGTGTGAATTATCCAGATTCAGGAAGAAAAAAAGTTAAATATACAGTGCTTTTCTACCCCCCTCCCTCTCTTAGTTGCACTGAATAAGTAAAAGTGCAGCAAAGCTGGCAAGAATAAATACTTCCTTGGTTTTTCTAAAGCTGAAATTAATGATAATGAAGCTACACCTTATATGGCAAGAAATACAGTACAAATTGGATAAGTAAGAAAAATGATCAGCCATTGTGCGCCTCCGATACAGTACATCAAGGTATCGCCACGGTGAGGCTATCTTTATTTTAAACCATTAAACAAAACAATATAAATCTGCAGGCAGGTGTTTCTTGTTGCAGAAGTACTGAAAGTTGTAATGCAAACAATCTAATTTTAGCATCTATGTAGAGTGTGAAGTAAATTTACTGATCACTGATGCATTGAGCATGGGAAGAAATAATCAGCTGGAGCTTTCAGCGAGATTATCCTATTAAAGCAGGAAGACTTCATGTGGTTGTTAAGGAAGTAGTCAAAAGCAGGTGATGGAAGTGGGGGGTTGACGACTCGTCAGTGGGCCCAGTGTACATGTTAAGTTGTTGTTTTCTGCTCAGCTAAGCAGCAGAGAATTGATATGTTAGCAATGGAGTGCAATGACAATTAAATTGTAACTGACCTACATGTTACCATCATTACGCGGTCTCTTTTTTACTGCTTTCCCTCTTATTTAATCACACAGTATGGGGTTTTTATTAGGCTGTAATGTTAAAATCTTCATCCATTTAGCCATAAATGTGTGACTGGATATCTATCAGACTTCCTTGCACTGTACAAACAAAGCCATTTTGCTGAATCACTGTTGACTTGTTTGTGGCCTAATTTAATGAGAGTAATAACTTACATTACTATCCAGTTAACATTTAGGAGCCCAGGAAAGACCTGCTCGAATGCAGTAAGCTACTGTATCCATTCTCTATTCATATCACTCCCCTTTGCAGTAAATTGTATACAATAATATGCACTGCTTACAACACAAGCGAGGCTTCCCTCAGCTGCATGAGGGTGGTATTCTAGGAAGTTCACTGTGCTTAGGCTGAAATGCTTCTGACACACAAGAACCAGCCAGAATGATCCTCCTTTTCTGCAGACCACAGCAGCTATGTCTTAAACCTTTAAAAATAATAAACACACATTATAACCTGCAGACAAAGATAGCTTAATCCTTCCTCCTATTTTCTTACTGGAATTTTAAGCCTTTTCCTTCTCCCCAAACTCAGGGATAAAAAACAGTTACTCAGGAGAGGGAAAGAAAAATCAGTTAGTTAAATAAAATAAAGTTCCAGGATAAAATATAAGAGCAAAAGCCAACAAATAAAATGGGTTGTCTCTATTTATATTTATGTGATTAAGCTGCCTGTGATCTTGAATTATGTACCATTTTACACTTCTCTATGAGAAAGCTACCCTTCCTCCCTCTCAACTTGCACATATCTATATGTTATTAAACAATTCCTTTATACAAACATACTGTAAGCTATTCCATTACAGTACTTAAAAAAAGATTAAAAAAATCTTGGTCACCTCATCTGCCTTAGTCACTTAACTGGCAACTGAAAATTCAATGGATCAATTAAGTCGCCAGAAAAAAGTCTCATTATTTTCATACTAATGTATAGATGACAAAAGTAAAGCTCTTTACTTGCTTGAAATAGCCATTATTTAAAAAACAACACACACACACACATATACATGGAGTTGATAATTTATAAACAAGTATTTTCACATTGAGAGATTTGGAGCAGATGGACTTTCTTTTTTCTTGACCGTTTCAGAGCAATTTCACTGCATTGTTTGTGTCAAGATTTAAGTCTTTAATCACTATCTATTAGGAAATACCTCTGATTGACATTACAGTCTTAGAAATCTCTAATAATACTGTGGGAGCAAAATCATACATTGAAAGATACTTTTAAATTTTATTTCTTTCCATGAAATATACAAAGCCAACCTCAGGCTTCTTATCCCAGGGGAAAATGTATCACCCTGGACAACTAGGAAATTACTTTGGGTTTTTGGGGGGTTTTTTTCAGAATTCTGTAGGGAGATTTTATTAAAACAACAATGAGCCATTCAAATCACTCTGAGTCTTTATAAAGACATGGAATACATTATAAATTAAATGTTTAGGGACTTCCCTTTATTTACTTTACTTATTTATTTATTTATTTACCATCTTTATTGGAGTATAATTGCTTTATAATGGTGTGTTAGTTTCTGTTTTATAACAAAGTGAATCAGCTATACATATACATATATCCCCATATCTCCTCCCTCTTGTGTCTCCCTCCCACCCTCCCTATCCCACACTTCTAAGTGGGCACAAAGCACCGAGCTGATTTCCCTGTGCTACGTGGCTCCTTCCCACCAGCTATCTATTTTACATTTGGGAGTGTATATATGTCCATGCCACTCTCTCACTTTGTCCCAGCTTACCCTTCCTCCTCCCCATGTCCTCAAGTCCATTCTCTACGTCTGCATCTTTATTCCTGTCCTGCCCCTAGATTCTTCAGAGCCATTTTTTTTTTTTTTTTAGATTCCATATGTATGTGTTAGCATACGGTATTTGTTTTTCTCTTTCTGACTTACTGCACTCTGCATGACAGACTCTAGGTCCATCCACCTCACTACAAATAACTCAATTTTGTTTCTTTTTATGGCCGAATAATATTCCATTGTGTATATGTGCCACATATTCTTTATCCATTCATCTGTTGATGGACACTTAGGTTGCTTCCATGTCCTGGCTATTGTAAGTTGGGCTGCAATGAACATTGTGGTGCATGACTCTTTTTGAATTATGGTTTTCTCAGGGTATATGCCCAGTAGTGGGATTTCTGGGTTATATGGTAGGACTATTTTTAGTTTTTTAAGGAACCTCCATACTGTTCTCCACAGTGGCTGTGTCAATTTACATTCCCACCAACAGTGCAAGAGTGTTGCCTTTTCTCCACCCCCTCTCCAGCATTTATTGTTTGCAGATTTTTTGATGATGGCCATTTTGACTGGTGTGAGGTGATACCTCACTGTAGTTTTGATTTGCATTTCTCTAATGATTAGTGATGCTGAGCATCCTTTCATGTGTTTGTTGGAGATCTGTATATCTTCTTTGGAGAAATGTCTATTTAGGTCTTCGGCCCATTTTTGAATTGGGTTATTTGATTTTTGATATTGAGCTGCATGAGCTGCTTGTATATTTTGGAGATTAATCCTTTGTCAGTTGCTTTGTTTGCAAATACTTTCTCCCATTCTGAGGGTTGTCTTTTCATCTTGTTTATGGTGTCCTTTGCTGTGCAAAAGCTTTTAAGGTTCATTAGGTCCCATTTGTATATTTTTATTTTTATTTCCATTTCTCTAGGAGGTGGGTCAAAAAGGATCTTGCTGTGATTTATGTCATAGAGTGTTCTGCTTATGTTTTCCTCTAAGAGTTTTATAGTGTCTGGCCTTACATGTAGGTCTTTAATCCATTTTGAGTTTACTTTTGTGTATGATGTTTGGGAGTGTTCTAATTTCATTCTTTTACATGTAGCTGTCCAGTTTTCGCAGCACCACTTATTGAAGAGGCTGTCTTTTCTTCACTGTATATTCATGCCTCCTTTATCAAATATAAGGTGACCATATGTGCGTGGGTTTATCTCTGGACTTTCTACCCGATTCCTTTGATCTATAATTCTGTTTTTGTGCCAGCACCATACTTGATTACTGTAGCTTTGTAGTATAGCCTGAAGTCCAGGAACCTGATTCCTCCAGCTCTGTTTTTCTTTCTCAAGATTGCTTTGGCTACTAGGGGTCTTTTGTGTTTCCATATAAACTGCGAAATTTTTTGTTCTAGTTCTGTGAAAAATGCCACTGGTAGTTTGATAGGGACTGCATTGAATCTGTACATTCCTTTGGGTAGTAGAGTCATTTTCACAATGTTGATTCTTCCAATCCAAAAACATGGTATATCTCACCATCTGTTTGTATCATCTTTAATTTATTTCATCGGTGTCTTATAGTTTTCTGCATATATGTCTTTTGTCTCCTTAGGTAGGTTTATTCTTTTTGTTGCAATGGTAAATGGGAGTGTTTTCTGAATTTCACTTTCAGATCTTTCATCATTAGTGTATAGGAATGCCAGAGATTTCTGTGCATTAATTTTGTATCCTGCTACTTTGCCAAATTCATTGATTAGCTCTAGTAGTTTTCTGGTAGCATCTTTAGGATTCTCTATGTATAGTATCATGTCATCTGCAAACAGTGACAGCTTTACTTCTTCTTTTCCGATCTGGATTCCTTTTATTTCTTTCTTCTCTGATTGCTATGGCTAAAACTTCCAAAACTCTGTTGAATAAGAGTGGTGAGAGTGGACAACCTTGTCTTGTTCCTGACCTTAGAGGAAATGGTTTCAGTTTTTCACCATTGAGAACGATATTGGCTGTGCGTTTGTCATATATGGCATGTATTATGTTGAGGAAAGTTCCCTCTATGCCTACTATCTGGAGGGTTTTTATCATAAATGGGTGTTGAATTTTGTCAAAAGCTTTTTCTGAATCTATTGAGATGATCATATGATTTTTTTCCTTCAATTTGTTAATATGGTGTATCACATGGATTGATTTGCGTATATTGAAGTATCCTTGCCTTTCTGGAATAAACCCCACTTGATCATGGTGTTTGATCCTTTTAATGTGCTGTTGGATTCTGTTTGCTAGTATTTTGTTGAGGATTTTTGCATCTATGTTCATCAGTGATATTGGCCTGCAGTTTTATTTCTTTGTGACGTCTTTGTCTGGTTTTGGTATCAGGGCGATGGTGACCTCGTAGAATGAGTTTGGCAGTGTTCCTCCTTCTGCTATATTTTGGAAGAGTTTGAGAAGGATGGGTGTTAGCTCTTCTCTAAATGTTCGATAGAATTCACCTGTGAAGCTATCTGGTCCTAGGCTTTTGTTTGATGGAAGATTTTGAATCACAGTCTCAATTTCAGTGCTTGTGATTGGTCTGTCTATGTTTTCTATTTCTTCCTGGTTCAGTCTCAGAAGGTTGTGCATTTCTAAGAATTTGCCCATCTCTTCCAGGTTGTCCATTTTATTGGCATATATTTGCTTGTAGTAATCTCTCATGATCCTTTGTATTTCTGCAGTGTCAGTTGTTACTTCCCCTTCTTCATTTCTAATTCTATTGATTAGAGTCTTCTCCCTTTTTTTCCTGATGAGTCTCACTAATGGTTTATCAATTTTGTTTATCTTCTCAAAGAACCAGCTTTTAGTTTTATTGATCTTTGCTATCGTTTCCTTCATTTCTTTTTCATTTATTTTGGATCTGATCTTTATGCTTTCTTTCCTTCTGCTAACTTTGGGGTTTTTTTGTTCTTCTTTCTCTAAAGGCTTTAGGTGTAAGGTTAGGCTGTTTATTTGAGATGTTTCTTGTTTCTTGAGGTAGGACTGTATTGCTATAAACTTCCCTCTTAGAACTGCTTTTGCTGCGTCCCATAGGTTTTGGGTCATCATGTATTCATTATCATTTGTTTCTAGGCATTTTTTGATTTCCTCTTTGATTTCTTCAGTGATCTCTTGGTTATTTAGTAGTGTATTGTTTACCCTCCATGTGTTTGTATTTTTTACAGATTTTTTCCTGTAATTGGTATCTAGTCTCATAGTGTTGTGGTTGGAAAAGATAATTGATACAATTTCAATTTTCCTTAATTTACCAAGGCTTGATTTGTGACCCAAGATATGATCTATCCTGGAGAATGTTCCATGAGCACTTGAGAAGAATGTGTATTCTGTTGTTTTTGGATGGAACATCCTATAAATATCAGTTAAGTCCCTCTTGTTTAATGTATCATTTAAAGCTCCTGTTTCCTTATTTATTTTCATTTTGGATGATCTGTCCATTGGTGAAAGTGGGTTGTTAAAGTCCCCTACTATGATTGTGTTACTGTCGATTTCCCCTTTTATGGCTGTTAGCATTTGCCTTATGTATTGAGGTGCTCCTATGTTGGGTGCATAAATATTTACTATTGTTATATATTCTTCTTGGATCGATCCCTTGATCATTCTGTAGTGTCCCTCTTTGTCTCTTGTAATAGTCTTTAAGATAACGTCTATTTTGTCTGATATGAGAATTGGTACTCCAGCTTTGCTTTGATTTCCATTTGCATGGAATATCTTTTTCCATCCCCTCACTTTCAGTCTGTATGTGTCCCTAGGTCTGAAGTGGGTCTCTTGTAGACAGCATATATATTGGTCTTCTTTTTGTATCCATTCTGCCAGTCTATGTCTTTTGGTTGGAGCATTTAATCCATTTACATTTAACATAGTTATCGATATGCATGTTCCTATTACCATTTTCTTAATTGTTTTGGGTTTGTTATGTTAGGTCTTTTCCTTCTCTGTGTTTTCTGCCTAGAGCAGATCCTTTAGCGTTTGTTGTAAAGCTGGTTTGGTGGTGCTGATTTCTCTTAGCTTTTGCTTGTCTGTAAAGGTTTTAATTTCTCCATCGAATCTGAATGAGATCCTTGCTCGGTAGAGTAATCTTGGTTGTAGCTTTTTCCCTTTCATCACTTTAAATATGTCCTGCCAGTCCCTTCTGGCTTGCAGAGCTTCCGCTGAAAGATCAGCTGTTAACCTTATGGGATTCCTTTTTATATTATTTGTTGTTTTTCCCTTGCCGCTTTTAATATTTTTTCTTTATGTTTAATTTTTGATAATTTGATTAATATGTGTCTCGGCATGTTTCTTCTTGGATTTATCCTGTATTGGACTCTCTGCGCTTCCTGAACTTGATTGACTATTTCCTTTCCTATATTAGGGAAGTTTTCAACTATAATGTCTTCAAATATTTTCTCAGTCCCTTTCTTTTTCTCTTCTTCTTCTGGGACCCCTATAATTCAAATGTTGGTGTGTTTAATGTTGTCCCAGAGGTCTCTGAGACTGTCCTCCATTCTTTGCATTCTTTTTTCTTTATTCTGCTCTGCGGTAGTTATTTCCACTACTTTATCTTCCAGGTCACTCATCCGTTCTTCTGCCTCAGTTATTCTGCTATTGATTTCTTCTCGAGAATTTTTAATTTCATTTATTGTGTTCATCATTGTTTGCTCTTTAGTTCTTCTAGGTCCTTGTTAAATATTTCTTTTATGTTCTCCATTCTATTTCCAAGATTTTGGATCATCTTTACTATCATTACTCTGAATTCTTTTTCAGGTGGACTGTCTGTTTCCTCTTCATTTGTTTGGTCTGGTGGGTTTTTATCTTGCTCCTTCATCTGTTGTGTGTTTCTCTGTCTTCTCATTTTGCTTAACTTACTGTGTTTGGAGTCTCCCTTTTGCAGGCTGCAGGTTCGTAGTTCCTGTTGTTTTTGGTGTCTGCTGCCAGTGGGTAAGGTTGGTTCAGTGGGTTGTGTAGGCTTCCTGGTGGGGGGGACTGGTGCCTGTGTTGTGGTGGATGAGGCTGGATCTTGTCTTTCTGGTGGGCAGGACCACGTCTGGTGGTGTGTTTTGGGGTGTCTGTGACCTTATTATGATTTTAGGAATCCTCTCTGCTAATTGGTGGGATTGTGTTCCTATCTTGCTAGTTGTTTGGCACAGGGTGTCCAGCACTGTAGCTTGCTGGTCATTGAGTGGAGCTGGGTCTTAGTGTTGAGGTGGGGATCTCTGGGAGAGCTTTCGCCATTTGATATTATGTGGAGCCGGGAGGTCTCTGGTGGACCAATGTCCTGAACTTGGCTCTCCCCCCTCAGAGGCATAGGCCTGACACCTGGCCGGAGCACCAAGACGCTGTCAGCCACACAGCAAAGACATGTAATCAGGGGCCAATGGTCAGGTCCTCCTTCTTAGTTCCATCTTATCCAATCAAGTAGAGACTTGAGAAAACAGAGCAGCTCCACCGAAGAATAAAGGACTCTGTCAGAACCCACAAGCCAACCAATTACTTTGGTGTTCATAGATGATGGGCCACGTAAAATTTCTGTGTATGCTAATTAGAGCTTCTATGTCTGGAATTTTATCTTAGCTAACAAAAGAAAAAGCATTTTATGGATGAGTTTTTGTAAAGTAAGCCATCACGTCCTGGAATTTCAGGGAGAAAAGCAACCAGATAATGATTTTCAATATTGACCTCCTACTAAATTCCAGGCATTGGGAAAACGACTATTAAGATTTTTTTAAAAAATCAAAATCTTTGCTCCCATGGGGCATGTATTCTGATCAGAGGAGAAAAGCAAAACATGAACAAAATAAAAATTATATAGCATATTAGATGGTAAAAATTGCCAAGGAGAAAAAAAAGCAGAAAAGAAGAGAAGGGGTGCCACGAGGAAGGCTGGATTTTATTTTGGGTTGTCATGGGAGACCACACTGAGAATGTACATTTGAGCAAAGACTTGGAGACAATTTACTTACATTAATGTATAACCTAAATATATATTATATTTAATATTAATGTGTAGCTTTATATGTAACACATGTTATATTAATTAAAAAGTCATGTTGAATTGGATTTCAACCAAAGAAAGTTTCAAAGAGAGGACAGCAAAACGAACAAATAAAATAGGCTAGAGGTGGTATGGCATCGGACCACCTGGAAGACTGGTCCTTATATGTCTCTCACAACCTCCCCATTTTGAGTCCATAATCCATTATCTGTCCTTGGAGTAAACCTGTCACCTGGGGGCTCTGGAGTGATAGCAGTTCCGGCCAGGTTGTATGAAAATGCACCTGTGTTAAGATCTTGACTCTGTTACTGTGTAACACACAGATAATCAAATAGTCATGACCACTTTTTAGCTCTTATTTCCAGCCAGGCCCTGCCCATTAAACACCTTTGTGAAGTATTATTATGCCCATTTTGAAGCCGAGTAAAGCAGAGTTCTGAGAAAGTAACCAACATGGCAAAGTTCAGCCAACTAGTGAGTAGAAAAGTGAATTCTTTGACTACTGTACCACAGCTCTTTCTCTAGATGTTAGGACAAAATAAAAGCAGAAACCAAATCAAATCAATCTGTAGTGTCAATCAAGAATAGCAAATGTATGGGAGGGTTAACAACAATTTGGGGTAGAGTTTGAAAGCACCATTAACTTTGAAGTTAAATTCTACCATTTATGTATCCGGTGGTGCTTCTTGATGTAAAATGTGGAGACCAGATAAAACTTTTAATAGGAACTGCCAATTTATTGATGCCTCCTTCTTTCCCGATGGTGGCATCTGCTAACCTACATGGCATTTTTGTATGGATAGAAAAAATGAGGCCTTTGCTCCAAACGGAGACAGCTCAGCGCTGGGACTAAGCAAGTGGACTTCTGGTAAGATCTGTGTCCTCCCTGGGTGTCACTGTGCATGTATTCTTGGCAGCAATTCTTGGGAGCCCTACTTTCAAATTTTAAACAGTAGTGACCTGCCTAGTGAAAGGAGTGGGAGAAGCTCCACCTTGACTTGAAGTGTTCCTTTTCTTCACACTCTTGTGTGACTCCACCTTTAAACATCATGCTTCTTGACTGACATTTTAAAAAATTCATCATGGCAAGTGTAATATTAGGAATTCTAATAAAAATCTATAAGGAGGAAAATGTATTTTGGCAACAGGACAATCTTGGATGAGCAGGTGTGAAGCTGCTGAACACTTTCTGCTCACCTTCTTTCTATGCAGTTTCCTTCCAGTATATGGGAATGAGCCATTTCAAGCATAACATCTTGGGATAATAAATAAACGTGGGTTTTTGAGCCAGAAAAATGTGAATTCAAAGCCCAGCTCTGCCATTTACAAACTGTATGATTTTGGCTAAAGTCCTTCATCTTTCTAGCTGAACTTGTTTCCTTTTTGATGTAAAAGAAATGGGATAATAGCTTTATTTTTCAAGAGTTTTTTGGAAGATCAAATTTCTACCTGGACTTGTTTCTTCCTTGACTCTGCCACCTAGCTGATGTCTTTAGGAAAAGATCCGTTTTCCTTGGTCCTAGGCCCTCCAGAAGGTCACTGCAGTTCTATCTTTACAGCCCCATCTCCAGTCACTGCCATCTTCCATTCCTTCACAACCACAAATTCTCTATTTCTGCACTGTCCTTTATGCTTCCATAATACCAAAATGATTCTAATTCCCCCAAACACACCATAGTACTTCATACCTCTATACCTTTTATCACACTATTCCCTCTTCTTGAAGCCACATCTCCCCACAGTCTCTTTGGAAAATTCCTATTCGTCCATAAGTCTTGACTTAGTTTTTACAAAGATTAAATGAAAGAAAAAAAAAACAAACATGCTAAGTGCTCAGGACAGTGGATGGCACAGAAGATTTCCATAAATGTTTGCTCTCTCTTCCCTATGCAAACCCTTTCCATAAAATTAAATATGCTTCTTCCTCTGTGTAATTGTATCACGTATATCCTACCTTATTGGAGAGAGGCAATATGGATGCACATAGTGAAGAAAGCATGAGATTGGAACAGTCTCTGCTCTGACCTAGCTCTGCCACTTTACTAACTCTGCACTTTGAGCAAATTATTTGAGTTCCATGGCCTGTACATCAGGGATAACATTATTTACTTTTTCCAATGACTGTAAAAACTAGAATTAATGACTTCATAGTACATGGCCAATAAAAACAGCCACTATTAGTACACTATACAAATCAGCTGCTGCTATTCTACAGTGACACCCCTCCACATCTCTACGAATGGAGTCCAAAAAAATTAATTTTTGGACTTAAGTTTTGAGTGTAGGTGAGTTTGAAGCCAGGAATGAAATCCAGTATTCAATCATGCTATATTTGAATTTGCTCTGTTGCAGAGTGCATTATTGTGGGATTATTTTCACCATTACTGTGTATTTTCTTTCATGTCTACCTTATTTACTAGACTATTAGTTCCTCATGTACAGACCATATACTTTTAGCATAGTCTAGATTACACATGTATCATCTAATTCTGTGACCCTGGGCATACTACTTAAACTCCCTAAATCTTTGTCTCCTCATTCTAAAATGAGGATGATAATAAAAATAATGCCTACCTTATAGAAGATTCTGAGAAGTAAATGGCTGAGGCATGTAACAGATTCTGGCACTTAATAAATGCTCACTAAAGGTTAGCAATGATCATCATCATCTTGTTATTATCACTATAATGATTACTGTTGTTAGAGACCCCAGCACCTATCAAAGAGCCTGTTTATATATGAGGCTTTCAATAAATCTTAGTTTAGAATTCGATCAAATCCTCTAAAAATCTGGAAGTTGTCATTTAGGGTAGCTTCCCAATTATAGGCTCAGTCCCCTTACAGCCATCTCCAGATGGCTGCCGTGAAAGGATCACTCTCTAATTGGCCTGAATTCCCCCAAGTCAGCCATTTTCTCAGCACCATACTGAGGGCCTGAGGTCCTCTCACCCAGCTCTCTCTCCTTCCTCCAATTCCTTCCACAAGAACTGGCCAGCCTGGGGGCAGTTGGCTTCTGCCTGCCTCTCCCACCAGCCACTGCCAAGGATGGTAGCCAGTCCTTTATTGGAGCCAGGTGGAGCTGCCACAGCCAGCTGTTGTCCGCCTTGTGTTGCCCGGACTTGTGGATGCCAATCTTCCTCCTCTATGTCTCGGGATAAATCTTTGGCATCTTTGCTTTTCTCTGCAAACCCCAGGCAACAGGGTCCCAATACTCAGGATTTTCCTTGTGGGAATGGCACCGTTAGGAAAGCTGTAATCCTATCATTCATTTACCTACATTCACTTGTTTGTTTTACTGGAAGTAGATCAATGTAAATGAGATACAGTATGCTTTGACCTCTAAAATTCAAGGAAGGTAAATACACCGATTCAATAAAAAGAAGAAGGGGATTCCCCAAATATCTAAACAAGCAACTTCTGAATCTAGGTGCCTTACACTGAATCCTCTAACTCTGGGCGCCTCTTCTAGGAAGTTTCCATTTGTGATTATGCTGAGCCACAAGCTGATTGATCTCTCTGTAGAGGGGAAGTGGAAAAACAGAACTTAAGTGTTTTCAGCATTCAGCTCTCCTAACTGCTATAGCCATGGCAGACTTATCTGGCAGGAGCTAGCAGGAAGCCTATAACCGCTTCATCCTAACTCTCCAAATGCTGGCAACAATTAAATGAATTCTTAAGAAGAGAATCAAAAAAGCAGGAGGCAAAATGAATGGCTTATCCAAGTGCTAAGGAAGGAGAGGCTGTGTATTCAAGATGGAAAGAATATAAATACATACACACACACACATGCATATTATGTTACATATCTATAAAAATATGAAATGTTATTTATTTTGAGAATACCCAGTCATTTCCATCTGTAGTAAGAATCCATAATAACAGTCTCTGTTTATATAACTCTTTTCACCTCAAGAGATCCCGAATGCATTTCAGACAGCTCTACATACAAACAGAGGCCAGGAGCTCCACCATCTCTGCAACTGGTGACGGGAGCCAGGCAGAAAATGCGTGTGCGGCTACATGCATCTCAGAGACCGCTGATGGAAGACAGGCCAGTTAGTCAAGGACAACAGGGCAAACACACATTCTTAAGACAGTGTCAAGAGGAGCCTTCAAAGTCTGGGTGACACCTCAAATTCTGATAGCTAATTGAGAACAAAAGCTGATGAGGACTCCATTTATTTACTTTGGAAGGATGAAGGATGATGCGGGGCAGAGCAAGGTGAGCGAAGCAGTGAGTGCAGGGAGTAGAAATAAATCTGGGGCATAGATCACAAAGTCTTGCCCTCTGGCTTATATATTCCTATTATACCGAATACGCTTAAGATGGGAGGACACATAAAAAGGTAATATCTGTTGATTCATTTATACCCCTGTTTTCACCCACAATCTGCTTTCCCAGAAAGGACTGAGTAGATTGCTCAGAATCCCCTTCTTTTTCCTTCACCAATTCAGTCCACCACACAGCTGGTCTGGCTTCAAAATAATTCTCTTAAAAAAATGAAAAACAAGGTGGCAGCAATGATTTACAGGCATTCCTACCTCAGAAACCAGAGCTTGACAGAAAGTATATTTCTGCATGGCCCTGACAATAAGTTCCTAAGGCTGCTAAAAGCAATACAACAGAAACTTCCATCTATCCATAAAGTAAACTGGAAAATGGCTAGTCTCTGCCCAAGGAAAAGATTACTGACCAAGTGCCCAGTTAGCAGGATTGCACTGGCAATCCTTAAACCATGCTTGTCTGAGAAAAACCTTATACCAGGGGACAGAAGTGGGAGATGGAGTGAAGGAACACATCCTACTCTGGAGGAAGGAGAAGACAGATGCTTGTATAGAAGTGGCCTGCTAACAGCTCTTGGAGACCTTCCTTCCCCACAGCATCCTTGGACCCGCTGGTAACCCCTCCAGAGCCTCGTTGTACCCAGGTGGCATGGTCCTCCAATAGAGATATCCCATGCCAGAAAAGTCCAATATCTGAGCACAGCCAGAAGTTCTAGTTCCTGCCAAGTCAGACTGTAGCTTTTCTAGGTCCTGTGACCTCATGGACTTCCCACATAAACTCAGCAAAAAGCCCAGTGAAGGACAGAGAGATACTGAATTCCTCAGGGGCTTCTATCTGTAGCAGGGAGAGAGATGAACATGACCTGGCGCAGGAAACATGCTTCACTGTTACTCTTTGGAGTTGCATTCTATCAAGGGCTGTGGAGGAAGAGATGGCAGAAGCACAGGGCCGACTGGGGCCACCCAAAATGTTTTGGGGAAAACCAGCCCCTCCTAAAAAATATGCCTCTTCTACCTGTGTAGGATGCAAGAACAGTAATGAAAACAATTCAGCCCATTCAGAGCAGTCTCCTTTACAGGAATGATCCCACAGGGAATTTGACTCTCAGGGTCACCTCGGTGAGGCAGATCGAGCAAAAAATCTTACAAAACAGGGAAGTGAGGGACCTCCCTGGTGGCGCAGTGGTTAAGAATCCACCTGCCAGTGCAGGGGACAAGCGTTCGAGCCCTCGTCCAGGAAGATCCCGCATGCCACGGAGCAACTAAGCCTGTGCACCACAACTACTGAACCTGCGCTCTAGAGCCCAAGTACCACAACTACTGAGCCCACGTGCTGCAAGTACTGAAGCCCGCGCACCTAGAGCCCGTGCTCTGCAACAACAGGAGCCACCGCGATGAGAAGTCCGTGCACTGTAACAGAGTAGCCCCTGCCCGCCGCAACTAGAGAAAGACCGCACACAGCAACGAAGACCCCACACAGCCCTAAATAAATAAATAAACTTAAAAAAAAAAACACAAAAAACAGGAAAGTGAGGCTTAGCCAAGACAAATGGCCTCACTATCTCCAGAACTGGAGCTAGAACCTTCTTACTGCAGAATTTCAAGTTCTTTCTATTGCACCTTGCCCAAAGTTATCATCAGTAGGTAGATCAAAATGGTTTCCCCACTGAAATACCTGTGCTCCACTTTGGCCTTTAGAATCTTCTGGCTTCATCTCTCTAATATCCCGAATGGGGGCCCATGGAGAGGGGAGGGCCTAGGAGGTACGTAGGGAGAAGCAATAGGAATTTTGTTTTCTCTTTGTAGTTCCCATTTAGTTCCTCCTTGCCACCCTTCACACCACCCAAACATACATTTAGGCAGAAACAGAACAGGATATAAACAAGTGGATAGACAAGTGGATGGATAAATAGATGCAGATTTATTTTTTTAATATATAGTAAATTATATACTATTTCAATTCTAATGAATTATTAGGAATGTTTAAAAATCCTTATAAATAACCCCCAAATGGAAAAGCCTTTTCTCAGTAGGACAGGGAAGGTTCATGTAATCAAAGGTTATGGAGTTCAAGCCTATAAAATTAGAACACTAAAACCAGACACTGTTTCCTAAATTTTGGAAGACACTGTTCAGAACCAACAAAGGGCGCATTTGCACACTAGTCAATAAACCTTGGAGCTTACTCCCCCAGGTAAGGCTAGGCTTACAGAAAAAAGCTAAGTACACCAGCAAGTTCAAGGGGTTTGGATACATTCGCGCATGGCAGGAGCTCAATGGGAGACTTGAAGAACACCCATACTTGTTCCCAGAGGCCAACTCCATGGACAGCAACTGCACTCCCCAAGGCATGTGTCTTGGTGCCCCTGTTAGAAACAACTCAGGGCTAGAGAGAATAGCAAACCGGCCCAAGGTGACATACTCTTAAATAAGGCATGGGTCACATTGTTCTTTATCTGGCCTCAAGGCAGAGTTCGCTCTCTGCTCTGGAGTGCTCTGCAGCTGTTGGCAGAGCTGACCATAGAGATAATCATTTTAAGAGAGATTCTCTTACAATTGAGTGGAATGGGAACTTGTCGCGTATCTAGAAAACATACAAGCATGCATTAAATGGAAATTTATTCCAGAGGAAAAGAAGAATGAAGGCAGAGGAATGTTCTTCAAATGCCAGAACAGCCGAGTGGAAGCAGGGGTCTGTCAGTCAAGATAGACTGGGTTTGCAGCGTGAGCAAACAACCCTCAGACTTCAGGGGCTTAGAACGACAAAAACAAGTTCATTTTTCCTCACATGCTCTACAAGTCCATCCCTGATCTGGGGTGGGGGGTGACGGTTGGGACGTGCAACTCCAGTTGCCCTCACTCAGGGACACGGGCTGAAAGAGCCCCTTATCCGGAGCGTCCCCAGCCATGAGCAGAGGGAAGAGAGGTGAAGTGCTCATTTCACACTGATTCTCACAGATTCTCCCTGAAAACAGCACTCATCCCCCTGTGACCATTTCACTGGCCAATGCAAGTCACCGTGCCGTGGTTAACTATAAGGGCTTGGAAGTGAAATTCTCCCACAACCAGAAGAAGAACAAGAAACATCAGTGAACAATTCTAAGAACTACCAGCAGGATATTTGTTTGCTGGGCACCAGATGGCTGAGCCAATATACTTGTTTGTGAAGTGCTGAGGCCAGGTATCAGGTTCAGATGAGAAAGAGCTTCCATGTAACAGAATGGGCTGGCTAAGGAAGCAGCAAAGTCCTTTTCACTGGTTGTACTGGGAAAGAACATAAAGACTTTCTCTAAGAAATGCGAAAGGAATCCCAAATGACAATAGGAGCCAAATAGGTAGCATAATGTGCGAATCATCTGGGAAAAAAAATACACCTTAACCATATGGAAATAATCTATGGTTCCATAAAGACATTTGCTCTCTCCCATGTGTCTTCATAAGTGGAGACTTCCCAGTCAACTTTTGAAAGGGACAGAGAATAAAAGGACATTCATTTACTTCCAAACAAGAACTATGTGTGACAGATGGTGGCTGACACCACACCTCAGCCCAAGAGCCAACAGAGAGTGGAGGGGACAGGGGAAGCTGGGGGTGTATACCCCGTGAAAAAGGGGGTATAACTCAGGCTGAGTGCTCCCCTGTGGGGAGGCAGACCCAATGTGGCCAGATTTTCCAATCTGATTGCTTAAGAAAGGCGAGAGGGCTTCCCTGGTGGCGCAGGGGTCGAGAGTCCGCCTGCCGACGCTGGGGACACGGGTTCGTGCCCCGGTCCAGGAGGATCCCACGTGCCACGGAGCGGCTGGGCCCGTGAGCCATGGCCGCTGAGCCTGCGCGTCCGGAGCCTGTGCTCCGCAGCGGGAGCGGCCACAACAGGGAGAGGCCACAACAGTGAGAGGCCCGCGGATCACAAAAAAAAAGAAAAAAAAAAAAAAAAAGGCGAGAAATCTTGATACATACATGCACTTTCCCCTTTTGCAATGTTGGTGCCGTTATTTTCAAAAGACACTCTGTGGACCGAACGAAGCATGATGTAGGCTGGATCTGGCCAATGGCCCACCAGTTCATGGCTTCTGCTGGAAAGACCAATTCTAAGTATGGATGTGGGGAAAATGGGGAATTGTATGGTCTCTAAGACCCTGGGGGGAGCCCAGTAAGTATCACCCTTCTTCCTGAATTCTGAACTTATAGAAAAATGAGACAAAAAAGTGAGCTGATGGGGGTCAGGGGAGGGCAAATTATAACCTTTCTTACTGAATAAAGCAAGACTGGGAAAGATGGGAAAGTCAGCTTCCTAAATTTAGAGATGCTGGACTGGGTCAGGTCTCTCCCCCCTCCCCTCCTTACCACCCATGCCCATGTGCACGAGGTGTGCCCCTGCCAGGTAGCTGGTTCCCTAAAAACACAGAAGAAGAGGCAGAGCTACCTAGGCCTGGTTTCTCCTTCCAGATTCCCCCCATCAGACAATTCACTCCTTCTCCCACCAAGAGAGATGAGGGTGGGCAGGAGAGTTTCAGATACACAATAGTGGTGGAAAGGACGAGATCCCACAAACTTATTTCCAGCCAAGGCCACCTCTAGCACACAGTGCATCTTGGTGAGAATTATAAAAAGGCACTCCAACCTGGCAGCTGAATTGCAGAAAGGACCCTTCCTCCCAGCTGATGCAGCCCCAAGCTGGGGCACACAACTTGGCAAGAAGTACCAGGGCTAGATTCCAGCCCACACTTGCCTACTCGGCCTGGTGCCTAAGTACAAAAACCCACAAGTGCCCATAGAAGCCCTGCTTCAGACTTTAATAATCCTATCACTTTGATTCCAGATTCTTCAGTCTCCAAAGTAACCACATTGTGAACAGCACCCAATCTCTGTCCACCTCCAACAGCTGGAATTAATATGGGTCCAGGCTGTGTCAAGTCTGTGAATGGGGTGGAACGGACAAAAAGTGGACTGCCTGGCAGAGCGGGTGCCTTTTTTACTGTTATTATTGTTCTCTCAATTTCCCAGTCATGAAGTTGGTACAAATTTTCAAAGCGTGAACAGCCACTTTTTTAGCATGTCAGAATTTAGTGAGGCTATAATCATTTCTTCACAATGTTTCTTAGTAAAGAATATATTAAGGGAGACATTGTTTTAAAAGTTTCCATGTACAACTGTGGCTTGTCCCAAATTCTTTGTATTCAGATGTCAGACTATAATTGTTGGTTAGCAGCAAGGTTACCAGATGGGTTATAAAATGCATTTCAAATGAATATCAAAAGGACTTAAGGAAAATACAATTAACAGCTGGTGTAGTTGAGGCAGGCTATGGTTTCACTGTAAAAAAAAAATTAACACAGTCTTCATTAGAGTGAAGCACATTTCTTCATCCATGACACACCGTCTTCATTTCTAGAGTTCAACTCAAGAAGGAAGAAAGACATCCAGCTCTAATTAAACAAAACAAAACAAAACAAAACAAAACAAAAAGGAGCTGGAAATTTCTACGTATCAGGGGTGAGAGACATGCCCATGGAGGGGAAAGCAGAATGAAAAACAAAGAATATTGAGTTGCAGCTGATCTCGCTAACATTTCATAACCAGGGAAATGCAATCAGTGCTGTCTCCAGAGACCCACACAGGATGTTCGAATTCTACATTCTTTCATATTTCTACTCAAGCCAGGTGCATTTAGAAAAAAAATTAAATGTTTGATACTATTTAGCTGGAAGTGAGTTCTTTTCTTTACCACATTTCCAAGAAACAGAATTCCACATTTTGCCAACCTATTTCCAGGTCACTGATAATGTTTTAGGAAAAGAAAGCAGACATGATCGACTGGATAATCTCCAAAGACCACTCTTTCAAAACACAGCTTAAGTGAGACCCACTCATTCGTTCATTCATTCATTCAGCTAGCGCTTACCAAGCATCTCTAAATAGGCAGAGTAATAACTGCTCCTACAGCACCCTTCCCTTTCCTCTAAGACCACAAAGTACACAACGAAAGTTGTTTTTTATGCACAGTTTAAAACCATCACATTTTTCTTCTCGGTGAGATGAGCAAGTGACATGTTTACCCTTTAATAAGTACCTGAAGAAGAAATAAGCAAACAAACCCACTCCACTCCACACGTAATTCCTTGCATGTAAAAAAGAGGGAGAATATATTTGTATTATGGAGAACATATATTTTTGATGATCACCTTCACGAACAGAGAGATGTCCTAAATATGGAGTTCCTGGGAGTAAGCAAGAGCAAACACTGCTGTTGGCAGCTGTGGTTGCACTAATCTCAGGGCAGAAGGCTGTGGCTGAACCCTTGGGGGTAGAGCCCGTGGCTATCCTCACTTATCTTTCTAGGTCTTTCCACTTGGAGACTTGTAGGGTGCACGGCAGGGTCACAGATGATAGTCCTAACATAAGATGCCCGTAACGATGAGCTTGCCTTCTCGTCTTCTCCCTTCCCTCACAAAGATAACAAACAGAGGAGGAAAGCGTGGCACATGGGAAAGTGGAGTTAAAATGTACTGCACGTTACTAATCCTAACATAACATTGGCAGCTTGTACCATCCCCCTGCCAAACCCAAATTAACACACTGCCTTACTGGAAGGCAAAGGCTGCAGCTATATTTATAGCTCAATTAACAAGTTTCATAACTAAACCTCCAGAAGTCCTAGGCAAACCTGACAAATGCTATGCATCTTAACGCCACGATGACCCTGCCAGAATGGCACCATCTTCTAACGGGGAACAACTCCTGCTTTCACCTTGTAAGAACAATGATGATTGGCACGGGCCCATCTGATAAAGGGAAGCCGGCTGGGCAACTCGGCTCTTGTCAGGGGTACAACTCTAACAGCTCCCAACCAGCACACATACGGTTGATTCAAGCAGGCGGCTAATTCTTCTTCCCTTTACAGATGGATGGAAACGCCTGCTCCTCAGCAGCCAATGGCTGCAAAGGATGGCTGCCATCTTATGACTCAGGAGCCTTGGTCCTTCCGGGAAGAGTGTAACAGAAACACAGGGTACGTCACTTGGCGGGTACTGTAACTTCAAAAGAAGCAGAAAAGCTCTTCATAATATCTTCCAAGCAGGTTATTTTTGCTTGAGGGGGGAAAGGCTCTTCAGAGGATGATTGGTGCACAGGTGGTACTGTTGGGATGACTAGGAAGGGTATGGTAAAGTGTTTTTAATGCAGCACTTAACTTAGAGCAAACTGCCTGCAGAGTCCAGTCCAAGATTCCCTTTCACCCAGGAAGAACCCACATGAGCGCATGGCACAGAGCACTGTGATGATCTACTTGCTCATTTAGCTCCTCTGTGGGAGTGTGAGCTCTCTGAGCCCAAGGAGGGAGCCACACCGTATAACATGGTGGCCGCTGCAGCATTTAGTTCAGAAGTCAGTAACGGTAAGGGCTCAGCATTTGTGGATGAGGAAGTGAATCAATGAATGCATGAATGAATGAATGAATAATTCAATAGATACACAGTACCATTCTCCCACACACCATCCAACTTATAATTCTGCAAGCCTTTTGGTTTAATTTACAGGCTGGAGTCACACACACTTCATGCACCAACCTCACATCTTCCTATCAACTATAATGCCCCTCCACCTACCTCTATCATGGGTCTCTTCCCCATGAAGAGCTGGTTATTCAGGTCACAAAACTTTGGAAAACACCTACAATTTGCTGGTCAGAGCCCACATTCATTTCTATTGTTTGAAACCCTTAGCTACTAACATGGGGGCAGAGGAGATGGTCAACTATTAATGCTACTTGAATACATTAAGGTCCACAACTTTGGTGAGTTACTAATTCCTGAGCTTCGGTGTTCTCATCTGCAAAATGAGAGAGTTAATCCTGAATTAACTTTAGGTGACTTTTCAACTTGCAATCACTACGATTTTATTTTTCTGCCGTCTAGTCATACCTACACATATGAATGGCATTGCTTCTTTGTTCTCCTCTCCCCTAAAATGGATGATTGCTGAAGCTATTTTTAAGACACCAAAACTTCTGAATCTGGTATAAGAGAGCCCACACTCTTTTGCCGCCTTTGCACTCTCATTGCTGGGCCTTTGAGTTCCAAGCACAAGAGTATTCTTTCCAAGGAATATAAAAGGATACTTTTCCCAGGACAACATTTGTGGCTGCTAAAAAAAAAAAAAAAAAAAATCATAAAGCTACAAGCACAGGATAAGACAAGTAAGGTGCTGTTATTAAGGTAGACTGGAGTCAGACTAACAAGGCAATTCTGCCAGGGTTCAAGGATCTATTGTCTCTCCCTGCTTTTTCAGGAACAGGATGTGGAACAGAGAGGCCTGTGCAACAAGACCTTAAAGAGGTAGTCCAGGGCTTCCCTGGTGGCGCAGTGCTTGAGAGTCCGCCTGCCGATGCAGGGGACGCGGGTTCGTGCCCCGGTCCGGGAAGATCCCACGTGCCGCAGAGCGGCTGGGCCCGTGAGCCATGGCTGTTGAGCCTGCGTGTCCGGAGCCTGTGCTCCGCAGCGGGAGAGGCCACAACAGCGAGAGACCCGCGTACCGCCAAAAAAAAAAAAGAAAGAGGTAGTCCACTGGCCAAATCTGGCCCCCAAATATGTTCACTGGGCCAATTTGTGCGCAGGTTTTGATGTGAATTTAAATAAATGCCTTTGGGTGGGTCATGGACTGCCCAGTTTATCAATGGTCCTTACCACTCCCTACGCCTTCTATCTATGTCTTAACATTTTCATTCATTAATGGCACTGGCCCTTTGTTAAATTCACTGTATCTGTCTTCTCTTACTAGAATAGAATGCTATGTCCCCTGAGTATAAGACGGTCCTCTGTTCACGTTATGTTCAGTGCCTTGAAGAGTGTCTGGCTCATGTTAAGTATTCTGCACCTATTTAGACACTGTACCAGGTACTGGAGATTTTGAGATGAATGATACAAAGTGCCTTGTCTCAAAAGCTCACATTTAAGAGAAGGGGTAAGGAACACAGGGAAACACATATAACAACACAGCACAATAGCTTTGACAAGGGAGCTATGCTAGAAAAGATGGACAGGAAAGCAGGGAACATTTGCATTGTTCCTCAGTGATAGTAGAAGCTCATGACCTGGACGAGGGAGAGAGGGCATTCCACACAGACAGCTGAGACCGGATAAAGTCACAGAGCGTCAGAAGTACACACGTTCGGGACTCAGGCCACTTCAGTCGAGGTCAGAGAGACAGCGCAGAGGAGGAGCCACTAGAGGTGACACCAGGGAGGTAGAACCTTTGCAGGATTGTGAAGACCTCCAGGGCCGCCGTGCTGAGGAGTTCAGAGGCTATTCTGCCGGAAAGAGATACTATTAAAGTATTCCAACCAGGCAGTGGCAAGAAGAGAATGCTGTTTTTGGAAGTTACTCTGACATCACTCTAGGGTTGGGTTGGCATGAGAATAGGCTAGGAGATTTTTACAGGTCTCCAGGAGAGGATGAAAGCCTCTGAGGGCGGGTAAGAAAAGTTGTATTTCTCTTAGGAGAAATTCATGCAATGGAAATTCTGGAGACAGAACTAACAAGTGGGAGAGGAAAAGAGGTAAAAGCTGCGTGTGGGTCCGCAGTTTCTGGCTTGGATAAACTGGGCAGATGGTGTTGCAATGGAGGGGAGGACAAAAGAAGGAACTGGCAGGGGGTACAGCCACTGAATTGTCCATATCATGGTCCATCGTGACCTTTGTCAGGGCAGTTTGAAAAAAATGACGGGGGGCTTCCCTGGTGGCGCAGTGGTTGTGAGTCCACCTGCCGATGCAGGGGACACGGGTTCGTGCCCCAGTCCAGGAAGATCCCATATGCCGTGGAGCGGCTGGGCCCGAGAGCCATGGCCGCTGAGCCTGCGCGTCCGGAGCCCGTGCTCCACAATGGGAGAGGCCACAACATGCAGTGGATCAAAGAAGGAATATGATGTGAACAATAAAGGCTCGTAAAAGAAGGGGTGATTTATTTTTTCAAAAAACTTGGGGAAGGGGGAAGGGGGATGAATAGACAGGACACAGGAGGTTTTTAGGGCAGTGAAACTATTCTGTCTGATACTACAGTGGTGGGTGCATGCCATTCTGCATTTGTCAAAACCCACAGAATGTACAACCCCGAGAGTGAGCCTTGATGTAAACTACGGACTTTGGGTGACGATGTGTCACTGTAGGTTTGTTGATTGTAACAAATGTACCACTGTGGTGGCAGAGGTTGATGGTGAGGAAGGTTGTGCCTGTTTGAAGACAGGAGGTATATGAGAAATCTCTGGGCTTTCTACTCAGTTTTTTTGGGAACATAAAAAGAAAGTTTATTAATGAAAAAAATTAATGAAATTTGAAAAGGGAAATAAGGTGGTATCTTGCCAGAAAAGCAAAGTCAGGAAAGACAGTGGTTTTCTCTCTTTCTCTCTTTCTACAGATATAGGAATATAAGTATTTTTAGGCTTTGAAGTGGTCTGTGAGGAAAATATTTGAGAGAGAAGATATAGTTGGTGCAAATAAAACTCCTTGGGAAGGACTTAGAATAGCGCCAGGTGCATAGTAATTGCTCAGTAAATGTCAGATCGTTATCACTACTGTAATATCATTACCTTCTTCTTTATTGTATAGTAATTTAGGTCACTGCCCAGCTCACTAACGAGACCATTAGCTCATATAGAGAAAGGATGTGACTGCTTAGAGTTTGTGTTCCTTAAAAGCACTTAGTACAATTCCTCCAACAGAATCTTTATTCATTGATTGATTCATTCACCATAGCTATTGAACAAATGGTGGCAACTGAATCTTCTCAGATGGTCATTTGGGCTTCTGCCTTTATTCCAAGTATATTTTAAGCATTTTTATCCTTACCTGTGAAGTACCATGTGGTATGTAATAAACAAATGGCCCCGGCCCTCTCAGTTTACAACGCTAAACTCATCTGTGTCAGTTATGAGACTTTCAGCCACAGAGAACATAATTACAAGTCTAGAAGAAGGAGACTGAGGGCTCTAACTGGAGTAGGATCAGAGACTCCATAATGACATCAAAGATTGGGGTCCTTCTATTTTGCTGCTATGCTGACCTTAGTGTTGCTTTCATCCAAAAGCTGGCCTCCTTCAGTGTCACAACATGGCCGCAGTAGTTTTAGATGTCACTTATAGACAGAACAATATCCAGAGAATAAGAGACCATTTCCTCCTGGGTACCTTTGTTGTGAGAGGGAACCTTTCCAAAAGACCCCCAGCAGACTTGTCTTACATCTCAGCGGCCAGAATTGTGTCACAAGCCAGAACCTCAAACCATCTTTACGTAGCTTTGGGGAATGGGGTCACCATGGCTGCCTTAGGCTACTTAGGAGCTACCCCCTAGGGAAGGGAAGCAACCTTTCCAGAGTACATGGTCTTATGGTGGAGAGGTGACCCTGGAATCAACCGAGTTCTGCTTGGAAGGATAGAGAAATGGGGTGGGGCAGAGAAATGGATGTTGGATAGACAGTCAACAGTGTTAGACTTGAATCAAGACTAATACAGCATAAGAATAAAAGAGATGATATAAAAATGTGCCTCTTCTAATATGTGGACATAAAATTTTCTTCTGGAAGTTACTCTATGAGGATATAGAAGCTATACTAGTAAAATGATGAACAAGTAAATAACCACTTCAAGTTTCAGCCAGGTGATATGAGAAGGGCATCATCAAAGTGCTTAGAAACGTACCACACACACAGCCTTGTGGTCTCAGAGTAGTTCCCATGGTGCGGGAGACAGATTCTTCTTTCCCTCCATCAACATTTCATTGTCAGTTATGTGTCAGAGCTCATACCCAAATCTGGAAATAAATACTAATAAATCAGGTTTCCTCTACTGGAAGAGTATATAGTCTAGAACAGAAGACTAATAACTACATAAGTAACAGTCAACATGTGTTTTTAGATGCAGGGTGAGTGTATAAGGCACAGTCTAGCCCCAAATTAGCAACAGTCAGTTTTATTTGGGGGCAGGAAGAATTTCATGCAGGAATGTGAGGCTTGAACTGTGTCTTGAAAAGTAAGTAGTTGCTTGCAAGATGAAAAAGGGACTAGGAAAGACTTTCCCAAAATAGGAAATATTATAGCCAAAGGTGTACAGTACATGTGTGAATTCTGCCCCCATGGAACGCCAAGCGGATTCAAATGGCTGGAGAATAGAGTTTAAGAAGGAGTGTTGCTGGGGGTAAGCTTGGAGATTTTGACAGGAACCAGATGACGGAGGGCCTTTTTTCTCGCCATGAACATAAACTGAGATTTTGTGTAATAAGTAACACTGAAGACTTCGCAAAGTGAATAGGCATTTTAAATATCACCAGAAGCTGAGTCGTGGGGAGATTAGGGTGAAGAGCAAGTCTAGAGACAGGGCTTTCGGTTTAGCAGTTGCTTCAATTGTTCAGGCAAAAGCAAGATATTGCTTGAGCCAAGGGAACAACTGAGAGTCTGGAGAAGACGGAGGAATAAGACACTTGGTAAAATTCAGTGACAGTTTGGATGTGGGAGAAGAAATGGAAAAGTCAGAATAATTGAATAGGTGAAAGTATGATTAATCAGGATGGAGAAGACAAGAGAAGAAGCCAAAAGGCAGCATGATCAACTCATCTGGTTTGCCCAGGACTTTCCCAGTTTTCGCACGAAAAGATCTACATCCTAGAAAACCCCTCAGTCCCAGGCAAACCAGGATAATTGGTTATCATATAAGGAAAAGAAGATTTTGAGGAAAGCATGGTAAGTTCAATTTGGAAGATAACGAATTCCTAACCTATTGTGCAGTAGAACATTCAATTTGCATCTACTTAACCCCCAAACAGCTGGCCAGGTCAGTGAAAATTCAACCAGCTAGCATTCACTAACTAGGTACTCCCCCGCCAAAATATGGTTTTCCAACAATTTCCACATTTACACTCCATCCTGTAGATACCACCATCCAGCTTTCCCACAGTTAAGGTAAGAGCCCTCACACAAGCGGATGCATAGCTTTTACACTGAGTTTGGTGGGCTGCAGATACAATGTAAAGGATGATTGATGGACATTGATGGATTTGATTCACTTGTGCAAATTTTTTTTAAAACTTATTCTTAAAAGGAATATGTCCCATTGTAACCCATGGTCATTTCTATCAAGGGGGCTACCATCTGCTTTTGCAGCCTACAAAATTATTATTCATCAGAAGAGACACTGCTTCCCTTCCTTATTTATCTTTGTATCACAGAGACATCCGTGTACTGTACATACACAAGTGCTCAACAATTTGTTGCAAAAATGAATTATTTTGAGCCTATAAATGTATATATTACACTTATTACACATAAAATCAAAACAGCTATGATCTCTAAATTCCTTTACCTTTTTTAACAGATAAGAATTTGAAGACCATATACAAGGTAGTTTCAGGTTTGTACAACAACTCTGAGAAATCTATACATCCAGTTTAGCTTAGTAAAAGCCTAAAACGTCATAGCAAGAAGAAAGTTCCACTGAATACATTTATTTATGCTTGAGACCAATATTGTCCCACCAATAGCAGGCTCTATAAACTGACCCAGTGCTCAAAGAGTCCCCAAATGCCTTATTTAAAACAATGGAGCAGACATTTAAGATGATATTCAGCTCTTAACTTGGCAATTCCCACTACTGATTTAAACCAGACCTTTAGTGTTATTTTTAACATAGGTTTTGGATTTAATTATCTTAAATGTCTAAAAGAATGCATACAATTCCCAAACTGTTTATCTCTTTTATGGTAAAATCTCTTCCCCTATCGCTAGAAATCTGTTTTAATTATTTAATCAGTTTGGCTGAAGCTCACAAAGCATTAAATTGTTAGTTGTTACTTAACATTCCTTATAAATTGCATTTATTAATTTCTGGATAGAGACTTGTCCATTGCTACAGTAATTTAAATTAGTACCACATGGTTACAGACTGCTGCTGAATGATGATTAAATCTTTGGGGCAAATTCAGTCTTTTAAGATATTTAAATGGCACTAGAGATAAGCTAACCAAATTTGGGTCCAAGAAGTTACAATTTATCAAAAATGTAATAAACCATGGCCAGAATATTCATCGTAAGCAGCACATAATGTGGTCCATGAAATGACATTTTAGCATCTCTCTCACTGTGGTCACAGGGAAGTGCTGACGATGCAGACACAGCAATGCTCCATTGATATTTAACAGTTCCCATCTACAAGGTACTTTGCAATATTGTGGCTTTTTATACACTCAAGTCCCCCTGATACTCTATCAGTCATTTTGTTATTCAACACACTGACACATTCCTTTCTTGATGCTTTAATTTCACGGGTGCAAACAATCAACACAGCACACAATCCTTTGAAATCTTAGCAACAGGAGGAACTGTAGGACCTTGGTGGCCTTTGAGAATGACAAATCGCTAGGGGAAAGGGCTCTGTAGGGACTGACTCTAAACTACTTAGGTACAGATGATGAGGGGGAAGCTCGGAAAATGTTAAGGGATCTCTCCCGGGTCACAAAGGTGGCGACAGGTTCTAGAACTCGGTTTCTTTATTTGCAATCCAAAACTGTTTCTTCAGTACCTACTACCACCACCGAGTCTATTCAGCTGATATGATCCTAGACCTTAAAATTTGCTCAGATCGTTGAAAGGACATGGTCATTTCTTCCCAGGGAACCAACTGGGGGAAATCAAGTGATAAAAAATGAATCTGGGCTTCCCTGGTGGTGCAGTGGTTGAGAGAGTCCGCCTGCCGATGCAGGGGACACAGGCTCGTGCCCCGGTCTGGGAAGATCCCACATGCCGCGGAGCAGCTGGGCCCGTGAGCCATGGCCGCTGAGCCTGCGTGTCCGGAGCCTGTGCTCCGCAACGGGAGAGGCCACAACAGTGAGAGGCCCGTGTAACGCAAAAAAAAAAAAAGAATAAAAAATAAAAAAGAATCTTCCCATTGCTTCCAGGTTCTTAATAATAATAATAATAAAAAGAGGGTGATAGGCAAGGGATAGAGGAGACCATAAGTGTCTCCTACTGGAAAGATGGACTGAAACACTCAGGTAGAATAACAAAATCAACTCATAAAATAATAGATTCATCTTCCTGCAGCTAAAGATAAATATTAAATAATCCTAGGTGCTGCTGGATAAAAATTAATTTCTGTAAGGCAAATAGTGTAGTACGTATACGTGTTTCAATTTCTGTTTGGCAAGGTGCCTATTTTGAGCATCCTGCACAGACCTTTGAAGTACCGGGGCTGCTGTGATAATGCAGATGCTGAAACAAGAATTGCTTCCTCCGGGCTCCCAAGCACTGTAGAAAGTCTGTTTTGGATCGTCAGTCTCCCAGCTAATTCCAGGTATTCGGTCTAAAAACACAACATTTTTTAATGCATTAATGATACATTGCGGCCCTTCTGAATTGAATTGTGCCAGAAGATGGGAGTGACATTAACTTATTAGAGAAGGCACAAAGTGCTGAAACACTGCAATTTATGTTCCCCAAATTACAGTCAGGTGCAGTCGCCCGCATGGGGCCTGTTGAAACAGGATACAGTGAGAAAAGAAGTGCTTCAGATAGAGCCCTCTAATGATTAATTTACAATGGAAAGAAGGAGAAAGGGCAAATAATACACTGTATTCTAAATCATGAAACTATTATAGACGTCCCGCCTGCCTGCTCTTAGACCATCTGAGAGCTAAGCCGTTTTATCCTACAGCTCCGGTTGTTTTAACTGTGCTTATTTAATACCGGCATTTGACAAATCACATAAAATGTTCCTGGGAAGCCAAACACAGTCAGGACCACTTCTGTAGAAACTTTCAGAAATGTTAAAGTAAAAACAACCACCAAAACAATTGCGACAACTGTAAACTGAACTTTTTCAGAAGTTCCCTAAAAGCCATTTTTTAAAAAATCATGAACATTTATCCCTGGAAGAATCTTCTGGTAGGAGCATGGAGGTTAGAGGAAGGGATATTCTGGGCCAAACAAACGGCATGAGGCATGGTGAGTTCTTGATGGTCATGGAGAGAAGAGGAAAGTCACTGGGGAATCAATGAATGGAGTCACCCTCAATTCCAAGTCTACTCAAGTTCTTTCTACAGAAGGTTTTAGCAGAACACTGGGTCACTAAATGGAACCAAAGAGTGGGGTCCCTCACTGTGATATTCTACCAACACTCCATGCATCTTTCCAGAAGGGACATACAACCCAGCATACCGACTGAATTCTAACTTGCCTCACTGCATTCTGTCTCCTCTGAATACCTCCTGGAACTTCATCTGGTTTTCATTCCACGTCATATAAACCAGTATGAGCTGCTGGAAAATTGCCCTTGAGGTGGCTGTACTTCAGTACTGGGCAACATGACTCATGAATATTTTTAACAGTCAAGGCCATATGTTCCTCTCCTCTATGGAGCATAGAGCCAAACAGAGCTTCTTAAATAACACACAGTGTGGCAACTACTGCCAGGCACCCTGAGAAGAGGCTTACAGTTGGATTTGTTCCCACAATCAGAGATGGGAAAGGTCCCTGACTTGAAGACAGTATACCAGATGACATGAAGCTAAGAAAATATCAGGAGAATAAAGGGTTTGTTTTTGTGTTCTGTCTTCATCTTTGTTTCTATGCTTGATTTATTTTACAAATCAGTTAAGGGAAATGCTCTTTACAGGTCAGTCTTCAAGTTAAGCCAAGCCCTCTTCCTCCCCTATACTTTTTCCTACCATACTGTCAGGATTCCAGGGTACCCAGGACGTGATGCCACAAACCCATCAACACCCAGAACTGTAGTCACGGAAAAGAAAACTTCCCTGTTTTCAAGATATGACAAAGTTTCAAAGTACAAAGACACTCATGGACTGGGGAAAGTGGAAGCAATTTTTGAAGAACAGCTTTTATAGGGGATGAGGCTTTGTGTTAAGGGAGAGGAATGGAAGAGATGAGAATAAAAGAAACATAATTGCTTGAAAGAGGATGGAGGCTCTGAGAGGGACCAACATGCAAATGGGAAGGGGTACAGGAAAAAAAGAAACTGGGTTATTACCTGAGATTTTTTCCGTGACAGGCCCAGATTTCTACTTTCTAATGACAATCTTGTAAATGTCCAACTTTGTTTTGTTTCTGAATAGTGATCTACTTTAAATCATCCAGCTTGAGTTGACCAACTGAACTTATTTCTCAAACTTTCTGGGTAAGTTTAATAACCTGATATATATTTAAGAGCCCAGCACTGTTTGGCACTATGTTAGGAATGAGAGATCTGGCTTTGAGCAGGGCTGACAGGGTCCCTGCCCTTCCAGATCTTATGTTACTTTACTAGCATTTGACAAGCATTATGGGAACAGTTGTGTGGGGTTAGGGAGGGTCCCCCAGAGGGAATAAGAGCTAAGGTGAGACTTTCATGATACAGAGAAACAACTCTGATCACCTTTATGAGTCTAATCTCACCATTTGTAAAGTTAGGAATCTCCTGCCTCCCACTGGCTTAGTGCATCAGGAGGCAACTAATTAGAACATGGTTACACGTGTGGGAATAAGCAAGAGTTTGTTGGAGGGAAGAAAATGTAGTGTGTCACCAATCCTGGGAGGCCAAGAAGAGGCCAGTTGGGGGATTCAATGTTGACCCTGAGTTTCTAAAATGACACTGGAAAAATACATAGCTGTGCTTTCTGGCCTCAAACTTCTGCCCCTGCCTGCCCTGCCAGCCCACCTACCCCACGCCCTCAGACTAAATGCCTTCAAAGTAAGCAGATACAAGTGGCAGTCAATAAATCTGATTTTCTTTTGTCCCTTGCGGAATTTGGCACTGTGCTCACCCTGTACCTTGCTCTGTCCGGTTCTACTGCCACATCACCATAAACGGCACTTGAGTACAAATCCAGGTCTGTCGGGAGTGAAAGAACTTCAAAAACAAATGCCATCAAACTCTTTATTTGACATTTGTAGTTCAGGGTAAATCAACTGCCCAACTCTACATGGGTGTGTAAGCTTAGTACAAAACATGTCTGGAATAGCAGGGGATTCCTCTGACCTCACGCCTTCCGTAAGAGTTATTACTTTTTACTTTTTACTGTCTTTGACTGTATTCCCATGAAGCAGAATACTCTGAAGTGTAAAAAATGCAATCATCCAACTGATTAGGCAATCTCATACCAAATATCTATATGGCTAGAAAAAAATGAATATGTGCCCTTGTGTAGAAAATATCTGGGGTTGAATTATTCTCTTTTTGTTTAGATAGGTGGCTTCCTGTTATACATGGGTTTAATTATTTTCCCCATTTGCTTTTTTTTTTTTAACATCTTTATTGGAGTATAATTGCTTTACAATGGTGTGTTAGTTTCTGCTTTATAACAAAGTGAATCAGTCATACATATACATATGTCCCCATATCTCTTCCCTCTTGCATCTCCCTCCCTCCCATCCTCCCTGTCCCACCCGCTCTGGGTGGTCACAAAGCACCGAGCTGATCTCCCTGTGCTATCATCTCACACCAGTCAGAATGGCCATCATCAAAAAATCTAGAAACAATAAATGCTGGAGAGGGTGTGGAGAAAAGGGAACACTCTCGCACTGTTGGTGGGAATGTAAATTGATACAGCCACTATGGAGAACAGTATGGAGGTTCCTGAAAAAACTAAAAACAGAACTACCATATGACCCAGCAATCCCACTACTGGGCATATACCCTGAGAAAACCATAATTCAAAAAGAGTCATGTACCAATATGTTCATTGCAGCTCTATTTACAATAGCCAGGACATGGAAGCAACCTAAGTGTCCATCAACAGATGAATGGATAAAGAATATGTGGCACATATATACAATGGAATATTACCCAAAGAATATGTGGCACATATATACAATGGAATATTACCCATTTGCTTTTATATGCACTTTCACTCCTGTGGTGGCAGGGTTTTATTATTATTTTTAATCCCAGAAAAAAAGGAAAAGATTCAATACGGAAAAAGGACAAATGCAGTAAAATCTGCTATAATGACTGTTCAGTGGGAACCGTGGTCATTGCAGGGTAGGGTTGCACACCTACTCATTCTTTTGTGATGATCATGTTTTTACTATTTTAAATTTAATACTTTTTCTAATATATTATATGTTACCTCCCATGTATTTAAGCTGTACTTAAAAGCATGCTAAGAA
The DNA here is from genome assembly GCF_000442215.2 of Lipotes vexillifer. NCBI lineage: Eukaryota > Metazoa > Chordata > Mammalia > Artiodactyla > Lipotidae > Lipotes > Lipotes vexillifer. Next base: position 663,613 of record NW_006769660.1, read on the forward strand.
CTGGTAATTCTTTAATGGTTGTTCACTTACAAGCAATTGTGGGTCATTACACAATCATTTAAAGGGCATTAATGAGAACCATTTAATAGTTTTAGTAGAATATCATTGTAAGGGACAGGGGAAAAGTTACTGGCTGTAAATTTTTATGACCATTTCTTACAAAACGTATTACTTTAAAGATTTATGTATGTAACAATGAGTGCAATAAAAGCCATGCTAAAAAGAATTTGAAATCAAAGTAATGCATACATATAAGTCTTTGCTCTGCTGCAATTGGGTGGGCCCCATTTTTTTTAAATCTTCCTTTTCTCCTTCCTCCCTTCTTCCCTTCCTTCCTTCCTCTCTCTCTGCCTTCATCCTCCCTCCCTTTTTTTTTTTTTTTTTTTTTTTTTTTTTTTTTTTTTTTTTTTTTGCGGTACGCGGGCCTCTCACTGCCGTGGCCTCTCCAGCTGCAGAGCACAGGCTCCGGACACACAGGCTCCGGACGCGCAGGCTCAGCGGCCATGGTTCACGGGCCCAGCCGCTCCGCGGCATGTGGGATCTTCCCGGACCGGGGCACGAACCCGCGTCCCCTGCATCGGCAGGCGGACTCTCAACCACTGCGCCACCAGGGAAGCCCCTCCCTCCCTTTCTTCTCTGCCTTCTTCCCTGCTTCCTACCCTGCTTCAACACTTCCATTTTGTTTCTTAAAAGACATTTTTAGTACCACTAAAGATTTTATTTTTAATGAAAACCATTAGAGATTGAATTCTTAACCAATATGGTTTTTAGTTGCTGGGGGTGGAGAACAGAGGGATAAATACAACAGAACAATGTGGCATGGAAATGCCCCAAATGTCATGAATCTTTGTTTACAGACCTTTCCCCCATATATCATTATTTTAAACTATTTCCTCTTATATATACTATAGGACTAAAATAGAAAATCCAATACTTTCTAGGACATCACTCCCTAAGGTAGGACAGGTGACTAAAAAGGAAGAGGAACTAGTCCTGGTAGTATAGCCGTGGAGATCTTTAAAATACATACAAAAAGGGGCCTCACAGGTACCCAGAGGAGACCCAGCATCCTGCTCCAAGCAGCTCACCTCTTGAAAAAGAAATGGGTATTTGAGAAGCTCACTCTACTGAGGGAGTAACCTTATTAAAGCGCTTTAATAACACAACAGTCATCGTATTATGCCTGGTTTTGTCCACTTGTGATTCTCGTGGAATACATAATGAATAAGACAATGCCTCTTTCCCAGGATTCTTGCAGAAGCAGGAGGATATTTCTAATTAAAAAGGCAGAGTTAGCGCCGCACACGAAATGAACAGAACCGTATCTCTAGAAATGCCGAGATTTTACTGTTTGCATTAAGTAACGCTTGTATTTCTCTCTGAATCCAGCCCAATACCCATTACCAATATGATGAAGATTTAAGATAACTTGGTGAAAAGATGAATTACAACTTTTAATTAAAATGTAGAAAATGGTTGCTTTAAAATAAACATGATAACACTTTCATGATCATTAATTTTTTATGGAGAGAACAACAAAAGCAACCTGAATATTTTAGAATGCGACATTAGAAAGTCAGGCAAAGGGGATTTTTAGAAAGTTATGCATATCCCAGAGAGAAGACTGTGCAGTTGCTACTCTCCATTTCTAGTCCCCTTGGAAACCCCAGTCGAATGCAACTGACACATCTGGATTCACAAGGGTTTCTTTACTTGACCTATTCAGGTAAAGCAAGTGATGACGAGGATGGAAAGAGGGTAAGGCAAGCACTGAGGCTTACACAGTTATTTACTCCAAAGAGCAGTTCAGTGAATATAACAGGGAGGAGTAGAGCTGATTTACCTATGTAACCTATATATCTTGATATAAAAAACAATTTTTTAAATAAATCTAATGTAGAGTTGAAATGTTACTGGTGCCACATTCTAGATTGAAGGAAGAAATATATTGAAAGATTGGCGAGTTTGTGTGCTGTGGTCCCTCTACCATATTCGTTCATATTGATGCAACCCTCCTTCTGACATTAGCTCCAACTCTTCCCCTAAAGAAATGTTCTACTACTATTAGGTCTTCTCCAGCTCAGTGTGTGTGTGGTCTTCTCTCCATCACATAATTCATGCTGATTCCTACCAGGAATCACCCTGACTTCTCTCTGCCCATGTGTTCTCTATCTTGATTAGTTCAAGTCCACCTCCTCCATGAAGCCTTCCCTGCCTGCTGTAGCCTAAGGTCTGGCCTCAAAAACCTAAATCTACCACCAAATGCTTAGGCCAACTATAGTGAGAGTCATGGGGAAGACAGAGCTGTTCACCCGCTGGTAGGGCGGGTACTCTTTTGGGTCAGTTGGCTTCTTTGTCTGTAAAATAAGGAAATAATTGTGTCTGCCTGAGAAGGCTATTGTGATAATTACATGGAAAACACATTAAAAAGCATCTAGAACAAAGCAGTTTCATATAAATGTTAGTTCTTTTTTCTCTCCTTCCCTCCCTTTCAAATTTAGAGACATATGTGTCTAAGGCATTCACATATAGTAATCTGTTATATTTACTTTCTTGTACCTTTAAAATTTTTGTTTTGTTTTGTGGGCCTTCATTCTCTATCATCTTGCCCCATTAGTCTATGATCCCTCAAAGGAAGAGACCCTTATTTAGGTATCATCATATTCCCTGCCTCATGTAGTATAGTTCTATATACAAAGTTAGGATCAATAAATAGTTATTAGAAGAGTAGATATTAGTCACTCTCTCTAATGTTTGGGAAAACTTTTAAATTTACATAAAAATAAAAGCCCCAAATTAGCAACACTGTATTCCATCTTTACATCCGCTAGTTCACTATATATGACTGAATTTACACACAGTGGGAAGGGAGCATCAAACAGTCTGATTTCATGTTCTGTCCTGTCACCTACGCTGGATATTAGCTCCATGTAGTAATAGGTGGTACTAATGAAGCACAATCGTGCATTTAATTCCCAGTGTGGGTATGTTTACTTTACAGACAGAACTCTTCTATGCCTAGGGAATATATCTTTGTACTTCTAGGCAAGTGTTAAAAAATAAAGAATGCTACTGGCCTCAAGGTGGTCTTGGGAAATGGGCAGTGAGGACCAACACAAACAAGGAAAACTTCAACTTGTCTTACACGCTATTGATGGAAGGATGGCCTTGTGATCTTGGTAGTCAGCGGACACTACATTCTAGCATTCAGCACTTAATTCATAAGCTTCTTCCATTGGTGAAATGGGGCGTGGTCCACAAAGGCAGCAGAGCAGAGCTGCTGTAAGTTTGGCCTCTAGGTGCCACATGGCCTGGCTGCTCGGTGACCTAGAGTCAAGTTACATCACCACCCTCTGCCTCCATTTCCTGACTGGTAAAATCGGGAGGAGTTCCTGCCTCGTGGCATTGTCCCCAGGCACAAAGAGGTAACAGATGGAAAGCCGTTACAGCGGGGCCTGGTACAGAGTGAGGGGCATGCAAGGGGTAAGTGTGAAGCTGCAGGATCTAAAACACTCAAAATGATTCTGCAGTAGCGCTCATTTCTTCCCTTCAACTCTCTCCTCCTTCATAAGGAGCAGCATGGAGTGGAATCCTAAGACTCATAACAGGGGCATTCCTCCCTCTCAGTGGTGGAGTAACAGAAGAGCAGCAGAAGAGACACCCCAAGTCCTTTCCGCAATCACTCTTACACTTTTAAAAGCCAATCAGCATATGTGTGTGCCCTGTTTCTGAGACGCCCTGTGTTCTGAGGCTCTCGGAGCTGATGCCCTTAAGAGGCATGTCTGGATTTAGAAAGTGCCAAACTAAAAGCAAAACCAGAGATGACAAATAAAGAAAAACCTTCCCAAAGGGTGAGGAAACTTGATGAGATCAAGGAGAAAAGAGGGCCACACCACTGAAATAGCTTCATCCCGGAGATCACCACAAAGCAGGAGCCGTTAAATGCAGTGTGACTGCCAAATAGACAATTTCTAACAAAGTTGAGCTCTTAGAATCAAAACAAACTGTTGGGGGTGCCTTCAGACATTAGACGTCTGACTGGCAGTGGGGAAAGTAATGACTTTGCGAATTATGCTGGGAGGTTGCTACATCCTGAGAAGATATGCAGTATTATGTGTCATCTGATTTTGATGCAATTTCTAGAAAGAGAAAGGTAAGTTAAAAATAGAAATTCCACTTTAACACATGTTTACTCTTGCTTTTGTCTGCGGTCCAGAAACGACAACGTGTTCTTCCCATTCATGGCAGCAGCATTATTTTTACGTAAAATGTGAGACCACGTGCGCTGCCAAAGCACCCCTGCAAGAAGGTAAGCCCACTCTTCCCATCTATCACACACCCTTCAGACTTTTCTTACTTAAGGGCTTGTCATTTCAGTAGGGAGGAAGAGCCACCAAATACCAGCCACGTGGAGTTTTATTCCTTCATGCTGTTTGTGATAAACTTCAGGGGACATATTTAACCTTAAATGAAAAATAAAATTTCTGGGGCCACCCCAGCCACAGGATAATATCACTGCTCTTACAGCAGCACTGAGCTTTAAGACACCGCCAAACAGTCCAGGCATAGGATGGGCCAGTATACATCATTCCTGTGGGAAGGGGGAATTCTACAAACTACTAAACCACTTGGTGTTAATCTACAGCTCACGCCCATGCTGTCATTATTATGTTGTTGTTGTTACGGTTATTATTGCTCTTTGTCTTCTTAGGGACAGTTTCCTCTGGAAAGACAGAACCGTTCACCTTCTGGCAGGATAGTCATTCTTTTGGATCATAGGGTATCATTTTGCCAGCTTCTCGGAGTTGCTAAATTTCTGAGAAAACCGTGGCAGTTTGGGCTTCATGCCTGGAGGCGGTGCAGCTGGGGATCGGCTCTAGGTGCTTCCCTCACCCCTCTTCCCCTGTCCCTTTGGCCTCATTCCCTACAACCTGGATAAAGAAGCAAAGGGGCCAGACTAAGCTTTGTTTTCAAATTCACTTCAACCATTGCTTCTGAGGACCTAATAGGACCCAAGTCTGTGCTTGGGACTGCTGGAGGTAAGAGATTCCAAGCTTTAAAAGTTATGTTTGAGACGCATTAAATTCAGACAGACACACACACACACACACACACACACACACACACACACACACACACAAACTCCCCATCAGACCTTAAAGAGCATGGGGTAGAAATGTCCTCAAGCCCTCTTGTCCTTAGAAATGGGTTAGAACATCCCTAGCAAAGCCCTAGGGAAAGTGCATTTGCTGGGACATTAACCAAGATATTTGGAGATCTCTCTCTTCTGCTGGAAGTAGGAGAGCAGAGACAATGTTAACTGCAAGAAAATGAGCAAAGAAGTGGGTTTTAACTTTCATGCTCTAACAGGGCCGGAGAGGGAGATTACAAGGGAAGCACACAGGCAAATGTAGAAGGCCGTGTCTTGCCTACCCAGGGAGATGAGCATCGTAGGATTTGCTGCAGAGGCCCACGGCCAGCACAATCTATTAAATAGCTCAAGTTAGTCAATGTGGAAGAAATTTTTAGACACACATGCCCAACCATATGTGCACGGCCAAGATTTAAAATAGAAAAGTGAGAGACTGTTGGATGACTGAGGATTTTTCCCTTGCCAGGAAGTCCTCCTTAAGGATTTCATAGCTTGCAAAAGAGAACTGCTTGCCAGACAAGCCAAGAAAAAGACACAGAAGATTGGGACCTGCTTCCTTAATGATGAAATGTCACAACGTGAAGAAAAGAGGCAGGCGTGATTAAGATGGCTTTGCAGAAACAAGAGAGATTTCTTGACATCTCCTCCCTAAACTGCTTTAATTCCTCACACCTCCAGGCTGGAGGCACACACACAATGGGACCTTTTGGGCAATTGCACTGGGCAATAAGGGAACCCCTCTGTCATAGAAATTCTTTGTTCCAATGAAAAATTACCCTGTATGGCCCCAATTCACAAGGGGCAAATTCCCTGTTTGTCAAGTTCTTGGAAGATCAAAGAGCTATTCCACTGGGTTTCAGTATATGTGTGTGTGTGTGTGTGTGTGTGTGTGTGTGTGTGTGTGTGTGTGTGTGTGTGTGATGTATATGGAATGAGATGAAAAAATAAGATGGATTCCATTAACCATAAGAGAACCAGCCTTATTAATTTTCAGTCACACCAAGTGGATGTTTTTTAAGTGACATTGTATCATTGAACACCCATCTCAGCAAGTCTGTGCCTCAGTTCCTCTCTCTGCCTCCCCTCCAGCCTCTTTTCCTTCCCTTCTTCTGGGCCCCCAGGAAAGAACACAGGTGGCACACCCTTCCACAGAACGGTATAAGAAACACTGATAGATCCCACGATGGCCAATTTTTTGTTATGTCATCACTCAATACCTGGATGGGGTACAGCGTAAAAATAAAGCTCATCTCGTACACTTTTGAAGCTTCGACACTTCAGCGCTCTGACTCTTGAGTCATTTACTGTAATTTATGTGTTTCAGGAGAATTGCAATCATATCTTCTAGAGGTTCCAGATCCCAGGAACCTTCCTCCTAAATTGTACCATCAATTTTCAATTTACTTAGATTTCTATAATTTTATGACTAGAGGGGGCTTTAGAATTGATTTAATCAAATTCTGTCATTTCACAGAAGAGAAAGATGAGGCCCTGAAATGTTAAGTGAATTGTTATAGTACAAAGCTACTTGGTAGGTAAGTCAGTATGAGTTTTGTGGTCCTTCTGGTCTAGTCTTCTTAATACCACACTGAACTTCAGTACTATACTCTATAATTAACTCTTCCATGTTCCTAGGAATTATATGGATCTCTCTACCAAAAATCAGTCTTTCCATTTAAATCTTAGCCTACTAAAGCAAGGGTGATCTCCAATGACCCACAAGAAAAAAAAAGAATTTCCTACCAGAAAAAAAGAGAAGATGCTCAACAGCTTATGAAAAATCAAACCTGGATAGTCTGAGTTGCATTAAATAGCATAAGCACATTACTAATTCATGCCAGGAACAGTCCTGTACTATGAAGAAAATATTAATATGATGAAAGCCTAGCCCATGAACTACCTGGAGAATATCTATCTGTCAGCCGTGTTTCCACAGAGTAACAGGAATCACTGCTTCATAGGCAGTGATGTGCCTGCCATACCCCTCCACTGGGACCCACCCAAATAATCACCTCCACTGTCATCAACAGCTAACTTTGGTGTGTCTTCTATAGGAAGCATCAACTAAGTGCCAGGAACTGATGGTCTTCATTTATAGCCCAGCTCTAAAATGGAGCTACCCACTCCCTTCCCAGAGAGAGAGGAGAATGACTTCGTCAAGGAGTCCTACTTCTAGCTGGAAGATGATGCCACGGTATCTCTAGGGAAACTCATCCTGTAGTCTTCTGATCATACCATCAATATCTCTAACCCATGGGCTACATTTTGATCTCCATCCTTCTTGTCAACCTCAATTACTCTTTCAGGGTGCATCTGGGAAGGCTTCTAAACCCCTAGCAAACTGGGGCTCTATTACTCTTGAGGAATCTCATAACCAAGCCATACAACCTGCCTTATACCCCATTTTTTTCTACTCTGCCTTTCCCAGATAGTGCAGGGCAATGAAAGAAGTGCAAGGCAGGAAATTCAGGGACTTGCGTTCCACTTCTGACATCTTAACTAATTACATGGCTTTGAGAGAGTCGCTTGATCTTTCTGGGCCTTGGTTTCCTCATCTGCAAAATGGAATCACTGAAGGAGATGAGCTCAAATGTTTCTGGCAACTGTAATATTCTGGGAACTTCTTAGAGCACAGAACTATGTCAGACAGATGATGTCAGAGATGATGAAGCCCCTGGAAGATACGGCTTAAAATTCTCTTAAGTACAGTGTCTAACAAATCTTGAGCCCCCAACAAATAGTCAAATGTCAAGGGAAAGAATCCTAGCACTATTTATTGCCCTGAAAGTTGCTGTGAAATACTAATGTCAAGTACGAGTGATGGTACTTGAATTACTGTATGTACTCAGGTAATTACTGCATGTAATTTGCAAATATGCAACAGCATGTACATTGTAATGACAAGGGTAACAATACAGTTGATAACAACTTAGGCTTGCATAAGATTATTTTACTTAGAGTTTCAAAGTGTTTCACAAACATTGACTCATCTATTTTCTGAATACCAATAATGCAAAGTACAGCTGGGGACAGAAAAAGGGAGGGAATGAAGAATATATCCACACTTTAGAGATGGGCAATCCAGGCCCGGACAAAAGTACTGATTTCCCCTGGGTGACACAAAGCCAGAAACAGACCTGGGAACATGGACCCAGTTTCAGGGTGTGCAGCATGCTACTCAGAACACAAGCCTATCCCAGCTCCACCCTCCAGTTTACAGTGTGAAGTTTATGACATGGCATTACCCAGGCACTTTACAGTGTCAATTTGCTTTACAATTTTATAAAATATCATTTGGAAGGAGGAAGAAATTTCCGCTTGTTCACTAAGAGTGCTCCTGCCTGCCCACCCTCTTGGGATAAGAGTTGGTTTCACCTGAACAGAGTTGCAAACACGACGCACACACTCAGTGCTGAGAAAGCTGTGGGGTTTGTTTTTAATTTAAAGAACGGCTCTGATTTGGTATACATTTTAAGCATGCACTGTATAATACAAATCCGCTGAATTCACTCAGACAGGAACAAGTTATGCCATCCTAATGCTGTCTAGAAACCAGATGTATAGTTACTGTTTCCTTTCTCTTTCCTTTTTTTTTCTCTTGCTGCACAAAATTAGGTCCTCCGATACCGAGATTCCAGAGGCTCATTGTCTTGCAAAGTATTCAGGTGCCTCATGATGATCTACAATAATAAACCTCCAATGCTACAGCAAAACACAGATTAAAATGTGAAAATATATATGCATGTATTTATTAAATGAAATATAGATGCGGTGTGAGAGAGTGAGATCACGAACACAAAGAGGAAGCAGGTAGGGAGGCAAGAAGATAGCTTCCCTTCCAATCATATGAACTGAAAAATAGAATGGATGCTTATTAAAGTAGCTAACCAGGACTCCAATTTTTTCTGTGATTAAGAGGTATTGGTTGGATGAGACTGGTGAGGGAGATCGATATACTTCATTCTTAATTCTTCTTTAATGTCTCTTGTCTCCACGGGGCAAATGAATCACAGATGTAGTCGATCTTCATCCACCAGGGGGCTGCACTTCAGGAAAAAACCAACCAACCCCCAAACCCCAAAAACAAAGATGGTTTGGACTACAGCAGATAAATCAGGTTGACTCCCAGGTCCTTCTATCCTCAAACTCCCAACGTTTGTTCAAGTGTTGTCATGTTTCTGGCCAATAGACGTACAGTTATGACACATGGAGGACAGAGGGATTCGTGGAGAAAGTTACGCCTTGATCTTCAAATGAGATGATGGTGTGATGTACCTGACACCCCACTGATGTTGTTCCTCCACATCTCATTTTCTCTACAACTCAAGCTAAGGGGAGTTCTTACATAAATCCCAGCGATGCCATCCATCATCTGAAGCTCATAGTAACGAGATCCACCTTCCTCTCTCCAGGTCTCCCAGGTTCAACCTCTCTGGAAGTGAGTCTTAGCCAGGGGTGGTTTTGCCCTCGAGGGCACGTGTGCAATGTCAGGAGACACTTTTGATTGTCACAACTACGGGGAGCAGTACTTCTGGCATCTAGTGGACAGAGACCAGGGATGCTGCTAAACATCTAACAGTGTACAGGACAGCCCCCCCACAGTAAATAATTATCCAGCTCAAAATGTGGATAGTGCTGAGACCGCGAAGCCCTGCTCTATAGTGATAGGCAACACCTTGATGCATCCACCAAAGTGGCTGGTGACATAGCTCCCTGAACTCTGGATCCTTGACCCAGAATTACTTTAACAATCTGAAATGTAGAATTCCTCCTGCTTCACAATGTGTGTGTTGCATAGATCTAAGTATAGGGCCATGCTCTCTGTCACCTCTTCTCAAAAAGAGTTGGAGGTGATTGACTCAGGGGACTGGGAAGGGGCTAGGAGGGTGGAAGGTTGATTTTTTGTTGTTGTTAGAAGCCTTCTGTGCCTATACTTTTTAAGTTATTTGTATGACAAAGGCCAAGCGTTCATTAAAATCTGTCTCCTCAAAAAAAAAAAAATCTGTCTCCTCTACTTCCTGGACACATAGACTACAATTCCCAGCCTCCTTTGCATTGGATGGCCATGTGACTGAGTCTTAGTCAAAAAAAAAAAAAAAAAAAATGTGAGAGGAAGAAATAGTAGCATTTCTAGGTCCAGTCATAAGAATTTCTCACATGATCCTTTACCCTCTCTCTCTCCTTGACTCCTGGCCATACACCAAGTTACCAGCAAAAGAACCCAAGGCTGATAGAGATGGTGGTTCCACCAGATCTAAGGACCCTTGGTCCCTGAGGGACCATACTGAAGACCACTTGTTAACCAGCAACACTTTCATTGGACTTTAAGTGAATCAGAAATAAAATAACCCACTGAGAGTTGGGGATTGTTACATCTAGCATTACTCAGCCTAAATTAATACAATATGCATGTATCATTCTAATTTAAAAATTATAATTCAAATACAAATAATGAAAAGTTAGTTTAAAAAATTTTGTAGAAAGCATGTTGCTGTCAAGTTTCTGTTCTAGACTTTCTATAATGCCACTGAAGGTTCTTTTTCTAAGGTAAACTGACCTATATCACTTTCTACCTTTTAAGCGCTTCAGTGGTTTCCTGTTGCACTTAGTGTAATATTTTAAAATTCTCATCATGATTCACATGGCCCTTCACAATTGCAAAAGAACATAGCGTTTGAGGGAGGATAACAGGGGTGTGTTGATGAAAGGAAGAACTTTGCCTCCCATTACAGGGGTGTAGGGCCCAGATACCCCTTTCCATACTGCTAGCAGCTGGCACGTAGGCTCAGACAATCTAACACTCCTACTCAATATTTTATATCTTAAGGAAAGCAGCCTTGAGAATGTGGCTGCAATGGCACCAAATGTCCAAGACAGCAGTGGCGATGGCATGCATTATCCACTCTGTTCCTGCAATAAGGACTCATCTGTATTGCCCTGCTGCCTAATCTCTTTTAGATTTTTCCCATTTCTGAACTTGAATTTGGTTATTAAATTTCCCTTTGATTCTGTGAGCAATTATAAATTTCTTTTCTGCTTTAGTTAACTAATTTTAGAATTTATTGCTTGTAAGCAAAACCCTTGAGTGAGAGAACATCTGCCCTCTCCTCCAGGACCATAAGTTCCATGAGGGCAGGAACTGTGTCTGTTTTCTTCAACATTATATCTCTGCCTTGCTACACAGTGTCTAGTACACAGTGAAGCTGACTGAATATTTCTGAATGAATGAAAATGAAGAATAACAGGCAAAATTTACACATCAGCACTGACCCCCCCCAAGGGACCATCCTTCCACTCTAAAATCAAGATTTAATAAAGTGGGGGTTAGTAGTACAAAGAAGGTAGGTCTGAAGTGGAGGGGAACTGACACCTGAGTGATGTGAGAGAGGAAAATGACTGGGAGAAGGCAGTGCTGATTAAAGGTCGTGCGGAAGACTTTAACTCTATTGCCTCCTGCTGGACAGTGAGAGTAGTACAATAACTACAGCTTTCACTTAACTGCTGGCAAGTATTTCTCCTTCCCAAGTTCCCCAGCATGTGACTGCTTCCCAAAATGTGAAAGTTGGGTACTGGAGAGTCAGAAAACATAGGTTCCCATCCTGAAAAGTGATCCCACCTCTCTATCTCCGCATCCTGGCTCTACGTACTTCAACTACTTGGCAGATTGGTTTCGAGAATCCAATATATAATGTATTTTATAATGCTCTGTGTATGCTCTGTGTATGTGCACTATGTGCACAATTCACCTTGCGAATAGCAACAAAAATCTCAAAGGAACACTTCCACCTCTCAAGAAAGCAGTATGTCTTTCTACAAGGTAGGCTGCAAATCCAGTTTGCATTGTAATAATATGTTTTCTTCCATATGTCGAAATCAGCCATCCTTGTTAGAACTGCTTCCGGAGAGTGGAAATAAATCATTTCATGGAGGTATCACTAAAAGAAAGAGGGTTTGTACAGAATCAATGAGGAAAGGAATCCAAATGAGATTTTAGAGAATCTTTGCTTATACTTGGTGATACGCCGCAGCTGACATCAGGTTTTCCTGGGAAACTCCATGCTCCCTTATTTTCCTCATTCAGGAGGAAGCCCATGAATTTTCTAATGAAGCATAATAATCACTGCAGACAGAAGCTACTTCTGATGTAAAGGTCTCATGGAAGACAACAGAGACTTTAGCCAGCATGGCAAATCCTGGTAATTCCCATCACAGAAGGGTAGAGTAAGCACCAGGGATGCCACTTCTTGGGGATGGAGCAAGAGGCCGGCCCATACTTTGCGATTTCAGTCTCCAGGAGGATTTTGAAGCTGCCATTGCATATATCAGCACACAGACTCTCCATCTGATGGCTTATGCCTAAATAGGATTTGTTAAACTCTATCATTGAACACAAACTTAAAATTTGACTCCCTTCAAAATGTAAAAGTCCAAAGGGTAGAAAATATTTTGTGCAGGGTAATATTTTTTAAAAAAATTCACAAGAGGATGACTCTGGAAAATCTGGGTTCTAATTCTGGCTCTGTCACCAAACTAACTTGGTCAAAAAATCATAACCGGCCCGGAAGTCATTTTCGTCATCTGTAAAATGAGAGTGTTGGAATAGAATGAGTGAATTTCAAAGACTTTCTAGCGGTAGACTTCTCTCCTTTAATTCTTTAATTCGTCAACCTTTAATTCTTCTTAAATGTTCAGTAGATAAAACAAGTAAGAATGGGAGAACCACTCTGCTTGGAGCACAGGGTAGACACTGTGGACAGCAGTGGACAAGCTAAGCTCAGCACTGAACGTCCTTATTAACCCACGTTGCTGAAAACTCTGTTTTTTGACAGGTAAACAGACCTTTTGATACTTCTGGGTTTGCCTAATGAGGTTGATCTAACCTGAGGGATTTGAACCCACTGTTTGCGGTACTCTCACAGCAGCAAGTTCAGCTCTAAGACTGAGAACTTGTTTTGTTTGCAGAGTGAGACGGGACTGAAGGTAAATGGGGATGGAGTGAAGAGGACAGCAAAAGAGGACCACTGGCAAGTGTGGGGAAGGCGTGCTTAGTCTCGTTCACAACTGGACCTAATGTGGGCTCTGGCTGCCACATAAGCAATTGATGGTTGGGAATCCTGGACGGTGAAGATGGACAAATGATGGTCCATCAGCAAGGATGTAGCAGGTGAGGGTCCCGATAATCAGCTGTGACTGGCTGGGCTCTTTGATAAGAGACATCTCTGATATTTTCAGAGACTTTAAATCTTTGTGTGTAATTCAATGCCCACTCTAGCCCAAACTTCTGACTTTGCAGCAGGTGCTCGCTGGCTGCAGGTCAGGGGTTAAGCTAGTTTAGTTAATCCCTCACACAATGGCAGGGGTGTGGTGGGGTCAGTGTGCAGGGTCAAGACAGGGAGAACCACGGTGTGTGCAGAGACCTGCCTCTTTCCATAGTTCCCACATAAATCCCCTTCGAGCATCTCTCCCTCCAAAAGAGGAGCATACTTATCATCCTTACCAAACCATCAAAAAAGGGGGAAAAGAAGAGAAAAACCCTCCCTTCCTGAAGTGTACAGTAAATTTGGGTGACCAAGATTTAAAACTATGTCCCTGGGGCTTCCCTGGTGGCATAGTAGTTGGGAGTCCACTTGCCAATGCAGGGGACACGGGTTCGAGCCCTGGTCCGGGAAGATCCCACATGCCCCGGAGCAACTAAGCCCGTGTGCCACAGCTACTGAACCTGCGCTCTAGAGCCCGCGAGTCACAACTACTGAGCCCGCGTGCCTCAACTACTGAAGCCCGCATGCCTAGAGCCCGTGCTCCGCAACAAAGAGAAGCCACCGCAATGAGAAGCCCGAGCACGCAATGAAGAGTGGCAGCCGCGGCTCGCCACAACTAGAGAAAGCCTGTGCGCAGCAAGGAAGAACCAACGCAGCCCCCCAAAAATAAACAAAAAGTAAATAAAAAAATAAAAATAAAATAAAATAAAACTGTGTCCCCAGGCTCAGTTCAAATCTGGCCAAACGTGATGCTACCATTTGAAAGTTTCAACCAGCCGGAGAAAGAAGTTCTTACTTCAGAAACTCAAATGCACTGATTAAAAGTGAGTGTCACAAACACACACTCCAATATCATCAAGAGCGAGTCAGAATCCACACCCGAGTTAACAGGAAACTCGGTGGAGAGTCAGAGTTGCCACTGAAACAAAAGCCCTTGCTCTGAATGCCAGCTCAGCAGGCAGCGCTGGCCTTTTCAATGGGACTCACTCTTTGATGTGTGTTTTTTAACTGCAACTTTCATGTGGTGATGGAAGAAGCTGGAGCAAGGTGGTAGCATTATGTGAAGACCAACGCTTTCATATGCCCTTTGCCCTTCAACAGCACCAGACAGACAAAGAAGAACCACATAGCCGGGAGAAGCCTACCTGTTTTTTAAAGAATATCCTTGCTAGCAGAATCTAACAGGGTGAGAAGCACACTCTTCAATGGCAGAAAAAAATTTTTGGTGCGGCCACTTAGAGAGAGAGATTTGGCTTAAAATAAGAGTTCACTTATAGCTTCACTTGGATCACAACCCAGATTAAAATTACTTGTGTCCAATTAGCTTAAAATAAAACAGCCCCGTGTGTGGCAAGTCTTTCACACGTTTATTTTCAGACCTGGAGCCTTGGGAAACTACACAGGTGTGTCTTATTTTGCATAATACATACATTCCTGGGAAGGCTGAGTGGAAGTGAAGCTTCATATAAGAGGTACACACCCTTTTTGAAGCATGTCGCTGAAAATTCTTATTTTTTGACGGGTAAACAGAGCTTTTGATATTTCTGGGTTTGCCTAATGAGGTTGATTTAACCTGAGGCATTTGGGGGTACTCTCACAGCAGCACGTTCCTACAGGGACGCTTTCAAAGCTGTTCTGGGTCAGCTTACCCAAAAAGCTCACGAGAAGGAACCAGAAAAGCACCTGATACCGTTAGGAAGGGAAAGGCAACTAGGAACTCTTCTTAGCTACTCCATGGAAACACATATTACAGGACATTTTCTAGAACTGGGATGGGGGCTGGCTGTTCTCAGGAGCCCTGAGAGAGGGAGAAGTGTTGTGTTCATCGAACCGGATGGAATGTTATTCTGGGTAATGTTTCCACAGAGCCCACGTTCCACAGAAAGTCAAGGGTTTAGAAGGTGGTGGTCAAATGTGGTCCCCTTAGCTGGCAAGAGGGAAGCTCAGACAGAACACGGAGCTTCTCACATCCTCAGGGGGCATGGGAGCTGGACTGAGGGGGAGGTCAACCAAGCAGGAAGAAGATGAAAAAGAAGAAAAGGGAGAGCAGGAGAGGAGGAAATAAAGAAGCAGGAGTCTTCCATATATAATGGTAATGGCTAAAGGGACACAGGGCTAAATTCATGTTTTTTTACAGGACTGGCTGCATATGAAATCATTAACAAAGTCCAGGATGTTATTATTAGGTGTCTGCCCACATGCCCTGCACTACACCCCATCTCTTGAAGCTGAAGGAATGTATTTTTAGAATAAAAGGAGATACTACTTTTTAGAGAAAGCAGCAAACTGAGTCACCAAGAGGTGGCTAATTGAAAGCTGAAAACTATATTTTTAATATTTTTCCATTTTTTATAATGTTCAGTAAGCCACTGCTGACGTGGAGGTTTTACGAGACTCTCCAGATGTTTAGAGCACAGCTCCATCCTTCTGACAACAGCCTTACGCTCTACCAGCCGCTATAATGGCATCAATCCCAGCACATTATAGCAGTTTTTACCATCCTCGCTCAAGGAGCACTAAAGCTGGTTCCGTGCACCTTCCAGGCCCCCCCACCAGCCCCACAGTGGGAGATGACTGGACATTCCCAGCTCAGTCGTGTCCTCACACCCAGACACCAGCTACTTTTTCATCGGGGGTGTCTTTTCCCTCCCTACAGCCTCTGGGCAATTCTGACTTCACTTGTGATACACAGCCCAACTCTCACCTTCCCCAAGTCACCCTCATTGATCCCTCCTTCGTAAAGGGCTCCCTCCTGTACTTCCTCAGCCCCCTAGCACCCATCTAGAGAAATCACAACCACCTCTTTAAGTGTTCATCCCCAGCCAGTCTGAGCGCTGTGAGGGCAGGGAGTGGGCCAGCGCCTGTCACAGTGCCAGGCAGGCACTCACCTGTCGTTGCTCAGAACGTACTGTCACAGAGGAGCCAGCAGGTGGCCTCCACCGTATCCCTTTGTTGCCCAGTCCGAGGCACCATCTGACCCAAGCTGACATGTTTTATGGTCCAAAAGCATGGAGTCCACAGCAGTATGACAGGTTTTTCCATCATTTTCACCCGTTTTATGGGCTACACTCTGAAGAAGGTAGCTCTAAGTGTGAGAGAAAACCAGCCACTGCCCACGTAAATGAAATGTCATGTTGGCACAAGCTTTATAGTAAGTAAAGTTACACACAACTGGAGAGAGGGTTTCTTGTGCTTTGAGCAAGGGAAACTGGAGAGAGCTTCATTTCATGTTGAGTAGTAAGTATATAGACATCCAGGGACTCACCAGTGCCCTGCAGGGTCCCCAAACTCATTACAAACCCACACAGTGAAGCTACCAGGAAAAAGTGGATATTCTCTCTGTTCAATGACCATCCTCTGACTAAAGGGCACTACAATCCTCAAAGCTCTTGTGTAAGCTGAAGGTAGTCAATGCCTCGTGGACAACAGATCTTTAAACTACTGGGCACCTCTGAATAGAACTCTCCCTCAGGCCTCTATTTTTTTTTTTTTTTTTTCTTTTCATCCCCATCCTTCATTCATGGCCTTGAGAAAGCTCTCCTTAAAGTATGCACAATGATCCTCAAGCACTTGGGATGGACTGGGCCTTTCTGGGTTAAGGGCTCAAGGCTCTAACCCTGCCCCTAGCACGGCTCCTATTCTGACATAGCACCTCCATGGAACCCCAGGGTAGGGTGAGTACAATATCATATGTTTCTTCGGGGGACAAGGGGTGCTGACTACCCAAAAGTACACTGCCTACTCAGGACATACTGTGCATTCTGAAAACGTGTGAGTGCTCTTCTGGCGTCATGAAGAAGGTAAAAGCAAGAAAGTGGATTAAATGGACAAACAACATCCTACTTCAGATTTGGCTATTACATTGTCTTCAGTGAAGTGTTTCTGATGTTCTTGAAGCTTGCAAATAATGAAAAGGGTATTCCCCCATTGAAATCCGAGTAAATATGCTGTAATTGGTTTAGAGTGCCTTTAATACTAGTGTTCTCACATTTTAAAACTCTTTTCTTCCAAGTTTCAATAACATGTTCTTGAAAGATATACTCTCTAAGTAATTCTTTGTCCTCAAGAAAACACTCAAATCACTTTTCCAAACTGATGGTCTGGCATCCTTCCAGAACTGATTTAGAAGTTATGGCTCACACCCCACGTCTGAGTCTTCTAACCTTGGCACATTCCTTAGTCCCAGGAATAGGGCTGGCAGTTGGGAAGGATGGCTATAAAAAGAGAGAGCTGCTTGTATCTAGCTCTGTTTAGCAAATTTTGCTTTCATGAAAATCCTAGAGAGTCGAAAAGGCATTGCCAAGATACCTACAAGATTTCACTAACCTGTCAGACCATTCCATGTGCCATCACACTCAAAACAATTAAAATTTGTATAGTGCTTTACAGTTTGCAAACACTTTCATATTCAGTATCTTATTTGATCAATATAATAATCTGGAAAACATGCAGAGTGAATATTATTACCCCCACTTGATAGGTAAAGATACTGAGGCTTAGAAGGAGTTATGTTCAAGACTACCTAGCTAATTAATGCCCGAGCTGAGGAAGAAACTTGGTCTCTAGGCAGCCTGTTTGGTTCTCCTTCCACTGTACCATGCTGCCTCCTGAGAAGCCTTTGGCTCCAGACCATTGGTTTCCAATCTGCTTCTGATGATGGCTAGATTGCTCATAGCACCAGTCATACCAGACCAAAGAGAAGAGATCATGGTCACTGTGAGGAATACCACCTCCAAGGGGAATTCAAGTAGGCATTGGTGGAGATATCAATAGAGGAAAAAGTCCCTTACCCACAGCATCTTAAAACTCCAGCATGAGCACTCATCATTTTCACTAATTTCTCTCAAAGCTCTTCGGAGTTAGGGGTTTGCTTTGCCTACTGTGAGAAAGGCATCCACCAAGCTAAATTGGGCCCTCAGGCATGCACCCAGCTTTCTCAGAAGCCAATACTGTTTAGATGGAGTCCTTCCATGCACATCTCCCAGGATGGTTTTAGACAGCCTATGAGAATACTTTATTTCCTTTAAAACAAGTAACCTAGAAAATGAAATAACACATATTAGATTAAGCTCGGTCCCATTTGGCTAATTCAGAAGTTAATGGAAGGTCTCTTTTGGTCATTGGTATTGGCAGAGACACATTTAGTGAAACTCTCGTGGGAACCTCACACAGGTACAGTAGCAGCTCTTACCCATAAATTAAGACTGGCATTTAAAGGCAGCTTTTTCCTCTCTAAGAGGGTGCCATTCAGGTTTCTCTTGATAAAGGGCTTGCTTATCAAACTCCCCCCAACATACAAAGAAAAAGAGAGATGGGGCAGGTGAAAGAGATAAGGAGAGAGGCAGGTGCTGGGGTATGGGGGAAGAGTGATATCTTTGAAATCAGAATGACACAGAGTAGAAAGAGAAGATGGGCCAGATCACTAACAAATACAATGGTGGTGCCCACTGTGCATGAGGCTTATGGCAACTAACAATTAATTTCACCTCTTTGAACCATGTGCAGTGCCTAGCACACGGACTGTTTATATTAGAGATTTAATACAGAACACCAATTTATAATCATTCCCTGACAAAAATGTTAACTTTAAAAACTGTATAAGCAATAAAAAATCAAGCTTGGCTATTTCATGACTTTAACCCCAGTCCCTATATTCAAGCAAATATATCCAGAATCAAATCATTCCCAGAAAACACATTCTATCTAATCATTTCTATGATCTTCTGTCCTGCCACAGAATTGATGAAGCTATTCCACCTTCCTGACACTTTTCCAGGAATAAGGCTCCTTCTGATAAAGAATAAAAAATGCAGTGACCTCCTCACCTCCTTCTCAAATGCACACTGAGCCAACACACCATGATGAGAAGGCTATTCACATTAGGAACCACTGAATCATTTTATGTCATATTTTTGTATTTATACTTATAAGCAGAGAAGGTCTAGAGATTTCTTTTGTTGTATTATATTACTATTTTTCTCTATTTTGGGTATCAGAGTAATCACAAAACTAGATAATTTTTTTTTTTTTTTTTTTTTTTTTTTTTGGGGTGGGGGAGCCTCTCACTGCTGTGGCCTCTCCCGTTGCGGAGCACAGGCTCCGGATGCACAGGCCCAGCGGCCATGGCTCACGGGCCCAGCTGCTCCGCGGCACGTGGGATCCTCCCGGACCGGGGCACGGACCCGTGTCCCCTGCATCGGCAGGTGGACACTCAACCACTGCACCACCAGGGAAGCCCAAAACTAGGTAATTTTTAATACTTTTCTATATTTAGAAACCATTTTAAACTAATTGGCCTTTGAAGTTCCTAGGACTTGTTTTAGTACTAATACTTTTAATACATTAACCACTTTTTAAAATTGTATTTAGTTACTTGGTTTCATCTACTACTTTAACTATTTCTAATTATTCTCAAACAATTTTGGTAATTTATATATTTTTATAATACTTTCATTTCTCTGAGGTTTTCAAACATATTGGAGCATAACTTTTCACAGTTCTCTTATGATTTATATTGTCTCTGAATATATTCAAAAATTCATGCTCCCATTTCTAATTTTGTTTATTAAAACTGACAGGGTTTTATCAATCAGTAAAATAATTTACAAAATAATTTATTGTTACATATGTAAATATACTGAATATTAATATATAAATATAATTTATATGACACTTATAAATATTATATTATTACATAAGTAAAATAAAACAGTTTTTCATAATACCTAGAGATAATTAATCACTTTTACTATCTTAAGGTTTCTGATTCATTGTTTTTATCTTTATTACTCACTTTCTCATGGTTTAGTACTTATTTAATTTCTAGAGTTTTACTTTCAATTCATTTGTAATTATTTTTTCTTTACTTCCCCCAAGGAAATGAAATATTGAAGGCTATTACTTCACCTCTGAGTATAGCTTTGGCTGACTCTCAGAAGTTTTGATATGTTGCATTCTCACATTTATTGTTTACTGAATCATACACAGTTTTATTTTTCAAGCTGTTTGGGCCGTAAGTTAGGTTCAATTGTCTGAAAATACAAAAGTAATCTTTTTTAAACACTATATAATAGCCAGAAGAGAAAGTAAATGTTCATTCTTAATAATATTAATTCCAATAAAGAGGAGGATCCTTTTTACCCTTATCCATTACTTATTAGCATCTCAGTTTTCACTCAAGTAGTTTTCAGTTCTGTCGACATGCACATTGATACGTTATCCTACTTTGATTCCTGGGGAGTTTGGAACTAAGTTCTAGAGTACAGAAATTAAGAAACCAAGGACTTCAAAGAGAATTTGCTATGTATAATATTTTTACTAAAACTCCCAATGAAAATTAAAAAATGGACCAACAATTTTCACATATTCTTACAATAAAGAAGGGTAAGGTTGTTTTAAATAGAGGAATGTAGAGAGGAGCAACAGAAAAAAAGGAAAAATGAAATGAAGGTCTCTTTCCCATGTGGGCATTTATGCCCAAGTGACACAACATAGCTTCAAAATGGGTTCTTAAAATATATGTGAGCTGGTATGTGTTTTTCTTTGCTATTTTCTGCCTTCCTCCATCCTTTCTTTCACTTCCTTTCTTCCTTCCTTTTCTTCCCTCCATCCCTCCCTCCCTTCCTCAATAATGCTCACAAACCACTGTCAGTGAGGAGGGCTGACATCCTTCACTGGATTTGGGGTCTGATTTATGTAAAAGAATCAGCTGTGTCCACCTACTTCCCACTCACAATCTGTCACTATTCTAGTCATTAAAAATAGAGTCTCCATCAATCCCTATATGGAATGGAATCTCTCCTTTTCTCAGCATAAATTCCCTGTCCTAACAGCACAGTCACAATCCAACCAGGAAGCAGGTTATCTCCCTCCCACCCCACTTGACAATGATTGTTATAAAATATTGAAAGTAGTATAAAACATTGAAACTGCTTAAAAAATCTTGGAAGGAACATTAAACAATAAGTTAGTGAAAGGAAATGGTTTGATTGCAATATGCCATGGAGTCAAATGCCTCTTAGGCACAGAAGTAGCTGTTGAGGAACAGAACTCCAGTAAAAGCAAAGCTGAGGGTTGGCTGACAAGCAGGAAGCTGATCCTACAGCCTCTTCAACCCCAGAACTCTACCACTGGCCAGCACCTCACAGGTCAGCCTTGTAAATAATGAACTCCATTTTACAAATGAAGACTATATAAGTATTAAACAGATAAAATGACTTTCCCAAAAGTCAGAGCTGTGATTTGTGTCCAGGTCTTCAGATCACAAACAGCCCTACTACATCTCAGGTATACCTGTTCCACCAGAAAAGATCTATTTCCTGACCCCTTGTGCAAACACACTTCTCTGTGTCTAGACCTCTGGTCTAACTGCTGCAGACTCTGGAATGTTCTCTATCCCCACTTTGTGCCAAGTGCCTAAATTCCACGCATTCTTCAGGGAGGGGGCAAGTCTCATCTCTGCCACATGTCTTTCCATATGACTTCAGCTTCTCTCTTCCTCTACTCTCCCCTCACTGTGGTGCTGTCCTGGCAATGAACCACACTTTGGCTTATGATTGTAAGTGGCTTGAGGGCAGGTGCTGCCGGGTTCCTGCAGAGTGGATACAGTGGATACAGTGCAGCAGTGATATACCAAAAATCCCAGAAGATTTTAGTTACTGAAAAGCAACATATGAGGAAAAAGAGGACACTAAAAATGAGAGAAACCAAGAAGAAGCCAGCCAACTACAATCTGTCAACTAAGACAGTCCATCAGGTAGGAACACCTAGGAAACTGTTCGGGGCAAATATTCCAAGACACTATCTTCCCTTAAGAATTCACTTCCAATAAATCACTCTTTATCTAAAATTCCAATACTTAGCATTGTATCTTTATCCCACACAAATGCATTGCCTAATGTCAAC
This sequence comes from Lipotes vexillifer, assembly GCF_000442215.2. Lineage (NCBI taxonomy): Eukaryota > Metazoa > Chordata > Mammalia > Artiodactyla > Lipotidae > Lipotes > Lipotes vexillifer. The sequence goes on from NW_006769660.1 coordinate 685,927, forward strand.
AAAAACATTCCTAAATGATTATTCTCAGTATCTAGTACTTTCCCACTAGTTAGGTGGATTTAGAGGATTTAACCTGAAAATTTTATTAGGATCTGAAACTTTCAGATGCTTTTTTTTCATTGTACCTCGAATTTTCCAATTTTATGTGCATATTTTAATCAATATTTTAATACTAACATAATGTTTGAGAGGCTGCATCATTTTTTGGATTTTCTCCCAGAGAACAATGACAGTTTTTCTTGTACTTTTAAAGTATCCACAATAACATTAGTTATATGGGTTATGGGGTTTATTTTCTTTCTCATTGAATAAAAGAGAAAAAATTTCCCCAATTTTCTAAAATTTATACTTGCCACATAGGCACAACCAAATATGTCCAAAGTTTATACAACACTAAGAGATCCTGTCCTGCGTCCTTGCCCAAACTACCCCAACCATTATTCTATTGTGATATGAAACACATTTATTTTGGGAGATTTCTGACATCTTTGTAATGTGTATTGTCCTTCTTCCATATCTGTGCCTGGTTAGTAGGCAGGGAATCTAAATTCCCTAGGAAGCATATTATCTGAAACTTACTATCTGTATATGCCACAATGTTTAATTTTTTTCTAAGCTTCCCCTCATCCTCTTTGTCGATACCTATTTTTAAAAGTCATTATTGCCTTCCAGCTGTCCAAATTTTCTTCTCGTTTTTCTCTTAAAAACTGACTTAAAGCAGGAGGTCAATATCTCAGCCATCATTAATTTCACGCCCTCCTCTTCTCATTTATTCACTGGTCTTTTTTCTCCTGAAGATCCCTTTTTTTTCCTTGATACATTTATAAAAGACCTCCTTACTCCATCTAACCTCTTTTACTAGCAATATCTCATTTTGCACTTTTGTGCTCCTTATCTTTTCTTTGCTAACTTTAAGTTGTTCTGTCTATTTTTATATAGTTCCTGCCTTCTCCACTCCCAGGGTAATTGTCCTGTTATACACGGATCTTGAGCAGCCATTGGGGATGACAGACTGCATTTTTACTAGGATTCTAGAGGCAGAGGAGCCCTGCAGCCCCCATGCTCTGCCCAGTTCTTTCACTGCCACAGAGTAATGGAGGCTTTTGCACTTTAATGATATTGTCTTGGGTTACTTCACACCTATCTCCAATTATGAATCTTAATACTCCCATTGTATCATACATATTACATTTCCTCCCAATGTGTTTTTCAACTAGGAATAGTACCTTGTAGGGTTGTTATCAATGATCACATTTCTAAATAGTCAGCGGAGAGAATGAAAATGATTTACTCTATTAGGGTGAGGTCATTTGCATACTGTTAAGTGATTTGCATGCTGGCAGATCCTACAATTGTGTTTCAGCGGCTTTCCCTCATTTCTCCCTTCCTAGCAAGGTGTAGCTTATTTTGCTCACTATAAAATTGTCCTTTATTTTTCTCTCTCACGCCATCCTCTCCCACTGGAGAATAACACCCACTAACACAAGCATGACATTGCAAGGTAGTCTCTATCTTCTGAGCTAATGTTCTCTTTGGCATAATTCATCATCCCCTCTGATTTTTCAGGGATGGTGACAATGGTGACTCCCCTAATATCTGAATTAAGTCCTTCATAAATATTTTGCTGAGTGATTGATATCTCCTCTAGTTATTTTTCTCACACCTCTTCCCCTCAGTATATAACAGATGGGATTCCATCATCAGAAGATCAGAAGCAGATGTTGTGAAAAAAGTACCAGGAGCCCAGAAGCCCTTGTTCCAGCCTCAGCTCCCCCATTAACTACCTCTGCCATCTCCACAAGTCACTTCACCTCTCTGGGCCTCCATTTCCATGTCTGTAAATCGAAGATGAAAATGCCTTCTTCAGAGACATACTAAGGTGATCAGAAAAGATATATTTACAAAAATGCTTCCTAATATAAAGTAGTTTGACACATGGAATTTTTTTTTCTTTTTGCTGTATGCAGGCCTCTCACTGTTGTGGCCTCTCCCGTTGCGGAGCACAGGCTCCGGACGCGCAGGCTCAGCGGCCATGGCTCACGGGCCCAGCTGCTCTGCGGCATGTGGAATCTTCCCGGACCGGGGCACGAACCCGTGTCCCCCTGCATCGGCAGGCGGACTCTCAACCGCCGCGCCACCCGGGAAGCCCTGACACATGGAATTTTGATAACTCTTAGCTAAATCATGTAGGCTTTTCAAAATCAGATGAAATATGAAGTGTTTGTTTCACCCATCCCCCTTATTAGCTTTTCATACTAATAAATACACACACTTCTAGGAAAGTCAGTTACATTTTCAGAAACTCCAAATGACAAATTGTCAGACACTGAACAAAAGGATCATTTTAACCACTCCCACCTCCATCCTCCTCCATGTCTCATTAGCAAACATATTCTCCACCTTAATTTATGTAACTTATGAGGGACCCTGAAGGGAGAGGCAGGGCTCTAGCTTGATTTTTTGACTGAGCCTCATTCATTGAAGTAAGGTGTCAGGGCTGCCTGAGGATCTGGAAAGCATTTTGGAAGTAAGAAGCAGACAAATGTAAATCTTTTAAACCCTTGTGATAAGCAAACTCTCCTCAGTTCAACATATAAATATAAACACTAAATCAAATCAGATGCTTATACATTTTTTAATCCCATCATAAAACATTTTGTTTTGACAGCTTGGTAATGTAAAGTAAAAACACCGACAGCCAAAAGAATCAGCATCTTTGCCTGCCTACTACCTGAAAGTCTTTCCTGTATATAAATAGAAAAAAAAAAAGAAAGTATGTTTATGTAAAGGGAAACACTGATTTACTAGAACTGATTGCTTCATAGTCTAATTACTTTTCAACTGGCTGTTCCAAATTAAGATGTCATTGATGGCTTTTGGTGATATATTTCATTTTAAGCAAATTTATTCTATAATAGAGTACATCATAATGGAAAGCAGAGTTCCTACTCTTCCCTCCTCTTTGTAGCCTGATATCTTGACAAGTAAATTAAATTTAGCAGTTAAAATGCTTCCATTAGTAATTTTATTAAGTTAATTAAAGAATCTCTCTTTCTGAATTTTAACTACCTTCCTTTCAGAACAATGGTGATTTCTTTTTTTCTTTTCTAATTTCATGTATTTAGGGACTGTGATATATTCTAGGACCAATCAACCACTCTATCAATACTACATTTCTATGGGCAAGATGCTACCAAGCAAATCAAGTAAAAAGAAAGAAAAAGAACTCCAAAGTCTAAAAGAGAGGGTCTGTTTCATATCACAGAAAGGGTTTTAATATCTTTAAAAGAAGGAGGAAAGAGGAGGAGGGGGAGAGAAACAGAAAGAGGAAAATATACTTTTTAAGTTATCTATGTTCTTGGGAAAAAAACAGAACTTCTAACTAGTGTCTCCGCACATACAGGGTAAATCATAAATGGCTGGGGTAGAATTTAGTTCATAGAAAAATTCCAACTCTTTTATTCTTACTTAGTAAGTGTACAAGTATTACTAAGCAAGATACTGCAATTGGTGAAGCACAAGTTAAATGAAATCTTGGGCCCTCTCTAGGGAGTGGTATTTTGAAAGAACCCAAATACTTCTAAGAGATTTAGGGCAAAAAGAGTTGTCTTATTGACCACTGCCTGCTTCTTGTGGTTGGTGTTCTTGAACTCAAGAATTATAGAAATTATTTTTGGAACTGGAAGGGAGCATAGAGAAAATGTTATCTTACCCTCCTACGTTAAAGATAACGAAACGGAGGGCCAGGAATTAGTAATACCACCACCACCAATAATAATAATAGCAGCTCTAACAAAGGTGACTAAATATTTATTGAACTTATCACTGTGAAGCATCACATACATTATCTCATTAAAAAGCCCCAGAAGGGGAATTCTTTGAATGTCCCAACATTATAGATATGAGAAATAGTGCATAACAAAGATTAACTTGTGCAAAACCTATGTGACTCCAAAGTCCCGTGCCTATAACTAGTACACATCATTACCTTAGATGAATGACTCGGGGTCATGCAACTAGTTAGTGCTTTCCCCAGGGTTAGAGTTCAGGAAACCTGCTTCCCAGCTCTGCTCTTTACAAACTAGGCCATATAAGGAGGACTGGAAATCCAGTGGTTGTGCTGAGGCATGGGCATTGAGAAGACAGGATAATTTACTTTAAAAGGAACCCCATTGCCAAGCTGCCTGATAGAATATTTGCGTTATGCGTGAAACCTTATCAATATCTGCATTCATGTGTTCAGACCCAAAGTGACATTTCATCTAAAATTTGGGATCCCGCCTTTTACTCATTCATTGATGAAATGGAGATCCAAGAATATAGTCATGGTCATTACTATCAATACCTCCCAGCTTCTCTCATTTTCTAACACCCTCCCCATCCCCTTGAACAGCCCACTCTGGGAGTCTGCATGCTCACTGTTCAATCCCCATCATCCCTGTGGGGATTAAAGTCACTCCAAGTGACTTCAAGTCACTCCACCACCCGGCCAAATCCTCGTGGTCCATCCTTGATGAGTACAGTCCTTCACAGTCACACCTCAGATATCACCCCACCAACTTCTGCTCTTTTTCTCCAGGGGGGACTGAATGCCTTTCATAGCTATGTTCCAAGCTGACTGTTTTTCTCATGAGAATAGGTCACCATGGCTTTTTTTCTTTCTATTCTTTCCCCATTCTTCAGGTTCTGTTTCCAAAAAAAAAAGCCCAAGAAAGGAATATGGCAACTCACAGATGCTTCCTGGCAGAACAGAATAGATGAAGCCACAAACTATGTGATAGGCCAGAAGAGAGAAAAGACTGAGACCGCTTCGTTCATATATGTTTTCCTTCCCTCCTTTTTCACACCAGGAAAAGCTAAAATGCAGATGCCTACCCCAGATGATCTTTGTGTATTCGGAGAGCCCACGCCCTCTTCCTCCTGCCTCCCTCCCTCTTTCCC
>NW_006769660.1:691118-718299 GCF_000442215.2 Lipotes vexillifer
CTTTCCCTCTTCCTTCCTTCTTTTCCTTCCTTCCTTTCTTTCCCAACATCTAGATTAAACAGGGATTAAGAGCTTTTAGCACCCTTTGCCCCTGATTTGATCCCGTGTCATCCCGGATATAGGTTTTCAAGATGGCAGGCACTCCATGGTTTCTGAAGCACAAGAAATTGGCAAATGTTCCTGGAAGTGCTTTTGTGGAGGATATTTCCTTTATTAAGCATACCCCTCTCCCCAGATGATGTCTTTAGAAAGAACCTAGCATTCTGCAATATTTCTATAATTAATAGCTAGACAGACAGACCCAGAGGAAAAAGAGACTGGGTCATCCGTTGTTTTTCTAATTAGAAATGGTACTCCCTGCCCTGACTCTTAGCTGAGGAAGAATACTACCTTTAGCCTGGAAGCATATTTTCTATTTACCTGACCACACAGCAAACATGTCTTCATTAGAAATTTACCTCTTACCTCCTTCATATCCTGCCAGTCACATTGCATCTATTCTTTGGTGAGGACCCCTTTCAATTATTTTGAGGATCTTCTTTTTTATGTGGAGTTCCAGTCCAGTAGTGAAATCTGTTTCATATGTGTAATCAGTTTTCAGGTCTGGAAGGAGCCCAAATTGGTAAGTTCCTGGGAGTAAAAAAAGAAAAAAAAAAAACCCAAAAAACAGAATTTAATTATGCAACCCGAGCTTATAGAAGATGAGAGAAGATAACTCAAAGGGGAAAGACCTGAAAAATCAACACTTATGTCCTCTTCTCCAACCCGAGTCATTCTGGCCCGCCTTTCAACCTGGACAGATCAACTCAACGTATAGAACCACAAAAGAGCCATTGGGATTGTGAAATTATGTGGCAAAATTCCTATTACCTGTCACGTGAAAAGAAGAATGCACGATTTTAAAATAAAATACCCGAGAAAGATGTAACAAGTTTGATGTAGTCAATGTAGCTGGCCACAGTTGTGAAAGATTCAATAAGCTTATTCTTACTTGTCCTTCACCCTGGAGGCTTCTGAAGAGGCCTGAATATCTGGCTTACAATGAGTGATGCTACTTGAAATGAAAAGCAAGGAGATTGCAAATCACTCTTCTGCACAGGCATGGAATAAGCTATGGCATGGCTGATGGACAGATTCAGGTATTTAAGTGAGTGTGATTTCCAAGCAACAATTTCTAAGCCCTACATTATCATTGACCTCCATCACACGATTGGACATATTTACGAAGGTACACACAGCAGAGTGAAATTCAATGGGAAAAACACTGAAGTCATTTTCCAACACCACAGCAGTATTTCTGCAAAATGAAGCCATGTTAACCCAATCACCAATATGGTCCACCTCTGCACTCTTCTGCTTAATGGTCTGAGTCCACTCCATCAAAGGAACTTTCTGTTTCAGGAATCCAGCTATGAGTTTGGTTGGAAGAAACCAAATGAGGTAAGTAATCTGATGTATGTGCTCAGTAAAGCTAAGTAAACCAAGAAAGGACTTGAAGACATGTACTTGAATAAACGACTTGAAGAAAAGACTATACTTTTGTCTTTCTACTTCTGCCTCTCTTTTTTCTTACAGGCAAAGATATCGGGATGGTGAAAACTACCCCAAGATAATTTTTTCCCTGTGATTTGATTGGCCAGGAAGCAAAAGCAAAGCACCCAATTAGCAGCCTTTTAAATCAAACACAATTAACTGTATGCTGAAATAGATGGTCTACAATTGCATGTTCAATTAAATAGCTGGAATCAACTGAAAGCCTCAATTGCACACTACAAGCTACACAGGTCTGTTCAGATTTCCTACTTCTTCATGAAGGTCCAAGACAGACACTTCCTCAAAAATTAAAAGCAGAAATTTTTGTTGTCTAGTAAGCACTCCTTAAAACCTTTATTGTAAATTAAATCAAATATTTGCATTAAATCTTTTCTTGAGGAAAGCGGAGGCAGGGGGTGGGGTGGTGGTGGGATGAATTGGGAGATTGGGATCGACATACATACGCTAATATGCATAAAATAGATAACAAATAAGAACCTGTTGTATAGCACAGGGAACTCCACTTCGCTGCACAGTAGAAACTAACACAACATTGTAAAACAACTATACCCCAATAAATAAATAAATAATAAAATTTTTAAAATAATCTTTTCTTGAACCTTGTCAGAGAGAAAAATCAGAACACTACTAAAAATGCAAAGACTATTTTTCATGATTGCTAGTGCAATGGCTGTCTCTGTTCCAGCCTCACACTGTCTCTAAATTCCATCAAATTATTTCTGGGGACTCCCACTTCATCTAGTCCCAAGTTATACTCTGTGGTGTATTCCATACACATATGCAGTTCTACTTAGGCCAGTTAAGGTTATTTCCATTTGAACCATTGGTGAGAAAATAGTGTTGATAACAGCCATTAGGTAGCACAGCTATCTACAATTATAGCCATCCCAAATGCTAGCGATCTAGTGGTGAAAATTTTCACATTCCACTTAATCGTATAATGATTTATATATACATCTATTGGACTATAAGATACTCCAAGGCAGAGACCATCTTATACATCTTTAAATCATTACAGCATCTGCCATAATATTGAGTATATTGGTCTTAAATGGTGAAATAACAGAATGAATGAATGAAGCAAGGAATTAATATTTAAATACAGGCAATGATTATTTGTGTTACAGTCACAGTATACAGAGAACTGCCTGGAGGAGTTTTCAGAGAGCAACAGAGAAGCTTGGCTGACTATTCTTGGAGAACACATTGACTGTTGGATGGAGACAGTTCACCAAGAAAGCAGATTTTGACCCTTCAAGAACTTCAATGTGATGATGAGTTTATGACAGTTCTAAAAGCCAACATACGGTTGGTGGCCAGATTGTGGTTCTGGACTGAGAGGCTTCCATTTGGAAGGCAGACAAGCATTTGAATCATGGGTCTAATGAAAGTGTCAATAGCAATCCTGTTACTGGAGGAGCTGTAAAACCCTGCTTAATGAACTAGGCAGGGACACAAAAACACAATGGTCTAAAATGTACTGTATGAGAAAATGATAATTAGCCCAGATTTCATGTACAAGATAAAATGCATAGGGATAATATTACCACTGAGCAATATTATTGCCCTTCAGGGGACTGTTTTGTTAACAGGGTTTGGCTCAGCCTTTCCCATCTTCCTTGTGTGAGTGGAGATGTACTATACAATCGTGAGCTGTAAGTCAGGGGAAAGAATGTCAGATGTCAAAATTCCCATCAGAGATACTGACAAATGTTAATGACAGAAAGAAGTGTTCTGGCCTCATCAAGAGTTCATTCTTATTTAGGAGGCTTTATGCAATATAGGATGATAAGCCAAATGGCTTCCCATGCAAGAGGAATGGGGGTGAACTAGAAAGTCATTCTCTAACCTTGAAGTCTACTTTTCTAGACCACCGGACATCAACCAGCAAAGTGAGGCAAGACAAGGCCACACCTGGAGGGGACAATTTGGACCATAGCTATTTACTCCCACGCAACAAATTAGGGAGCTACTGAGGCAGCCCCGAGTACAGAAGGAAACAGTGAACTTGCAGTCAGGGAGCTGAGATTCTGGCCTTAGCTCTGTACTAACTCCGAATCTGAACTTTCTCATCTCTTCCAAAGGTGAATTAGAGTTCAGAAATTTTAAGGGGCTTACAAATCACCTGAGGATTCTGTTAAAAATACAGATTTTGATTTAGAAGTCTGCACTCTTCACATAACTTGTAATGCAGCTGGGGTGAGGAGAAGGTGGAACAAGATATTTTTAAAAGCAACGGGAAAATAATATATTTTCTAAAATGCTACATTATGGAGAATATAAGTTGTAAGAAATCAAGAGAAGGAGGAGGTCACTCTGGACTTGGGTCAAGGGTGGATTCATGGAGAAAGGCTGGACCTGGGCCTGAAGTTCATTCATTCACAACCGATTTGTATGGCCCGCTGAGAAAGAAAGTTGGACAGTCAGTAGACAGATGAGGTGAGAAGATGAAGGGTCTTAAAGAACGGTGAAAGTGATTGGTGTTTGTTTTTGAGAATAAAAGGATCAGCAAGAGTATGTAGTGCAGACCAGGAGAAAGCAACATATGGGAGACTATTTTTCATCTTCAGCATATATTGGGCACCCGAAATCCATACTGCCAGCGGGGTGGGGAAAAGGGAGCAAGTGTTGCTAAGATAACCCAAAGGCAAATCATGTAAAAGCTAAACTTCCAGCCAGACAAAAGGCTATTTGTAAATTACTCCAGTTAACTTCCCAGGTCGTGATTGGTGATTGCCTCTCTCTGCAAAGTGGTTTATGACATTCTCAATTAAGAATTTGCTATAAAAATGAATGAATGAAGTATTTCAAAACTGCTATGAGATATTAAAAATGAGTCACTTTTAAAAAGTTGTTTTGTTTCCTGTGTTCTGGATAATGCATTTGAGAATATAGTTTCCAGCCTCACCCATAACACCATTGTGAAATCAAATTGAATGACTCTCTGCTCTTAGAATGATCCCTCATTCAAATGCATTCAATAAATAAAGCCCAAACACAATGAGGCACTTTTCATAGAGCATCCCTGAGAGCTAGGGCCTGGTCTCTCTCACCATATGAAGCTGAGATTGAAGTAAATAAAGCATTCACCCACACTGACTGCATAATACATAGTAAGTTATTGTTTACTAAGCTCTTGCATGTACACTATGTCATTTGATCCTCACAACGACCCTACAAAAACAACACTGTTGGTTTATTATCCCCATTTAACAGATGTAGAATTTAGAGCTCAGAGTGGTCAGTGACTTGCCCAAAGTCACACAGCAATCCAAAAGTTACTTTAAATCTTCTCAGCCCCTTCCTTCCCTCCTCCCCAGAACAGGAAACATATTTTTAAGTACAAAACAATACAATTAATAGAACTATTACGAAAACTGGGCAGAATATTTAATTCATTCAGATGAATTTTGTAATCCTCCGGTGATTTTGTAAATACCGAGGAATTCATTTTCCACCTCCTGCAATTCTGTGAATTCTATCCTGGACAAAAGGTCATCCAAATATGATCCTTGCTCAGAGTTATGGAAATGTATGCAGTCTAAAAAATATGGGCCAAATGCAGAGTAAAAATATCAGTGAAACTCCCAGTGCCATTTTCTCTTGCTGCCTCAAATCCTTTTTGAAATTAGGCAGGTTATAAATCATAAAAAAAATAAAAATGCAAACTTATGCTCTAAATTCAATTATCATATATTAGAGGGGGTCATGAGTGCAGTAGATTGGAGAGTGAGTAAAACAAGACTGAAATAGGTATGGTGGGAAAGCCAGAGACAGGTAGAAAGAATATTTTTGAAAAAATTTTCAATTTACATCCATAGAACATACTGAAACTTATCTGAAAAGCAATAGAAAATACAATTTTCTCAAAGTCAACATCTTTTCAGCCTCTAGTCCTACTCAGCTGGAATTTGGTTTGGGGAGTGCTACTGAACCAGGTTCCTTCTGCCCAACGTGCAGCAAGCCAAAACACTGAGATGCCGAGGTTTGCAGCAAAGAAAGGGTTTATTTGCAAGCCAGCTAAGCAAGGACACAGCAGAACGAGTCTCAGACTCCCAAAGGCAAGAGGCCCAGGATATTTATGGGATAAAGAATAAAGAAGCAGTGCAGTCCAAGGCATGGGGAGCGTGGGGAACGTGGGGAGAGGTGATTGGAAAAAGGTGCCATGATCTTCATTCTGTGCAGGTGTAACTAAGCTACAGGCCTTGGCACGTTCAAAAATGGAGGTGCTTGGCACAGTCTGAGGGTGGCATTTTTGAAAGGTCACCATGGGGACAGTTGTACGTCCCCAGTTGGAGGGTCGGTGGTCCTATCCAGTCTTAACCAGCTCAGCTGGAACTAGACTTCAAGTTCCTGGAAAGCAACTCAGGCAAACATCTTGTTTATGCTACGTGCTCCTTGGAGGACATGCAAGTCTTAAAATGACCTTGATTAGTGAAGGCAGGTGAAATGGATTTGACTCATTACCCACAGTTTCAGGAGACAGGAGATTAATGCCTCTTAAAAGTCAGACTGGGTCAAAGCTGTTCAGAGGAGCACCTAGAAGCCTTGTCGTCCTGGAGGAGAGGGGTTAACAGAATAAAGGATAGTTTCATTTTCTAACATTGCCTTGCAAACACCATTTCTACAGTCATCAGGGCCAGCCCTCTCGTTCTTCATTCAGCCCTCTGCTTCCATCTTCATTTCGGCTGTGCGGTCATTTATGCAGCAGGAACCTGTCCAGCACCTAGAGACAGACCACACTGTCTGGACTCCCACATCCACATCCACTGTTGAGGGAACTTATTCGTTCTAAGGGCCCTTTTCCTCAAAATGTCTAATTCCATCCTCTCCTAAGTTACAATGTATCTATTCACCTGTGTGTAACTGTGAATAGCTACAGAGCTTCTGAAAATCCAAAGTTTCTTATTTTTACTTTTTTGTTATAAGGCACAAGTTTTTGCTTTTTTTTTTAACATCTTTATTGGAGTATAATTGCTTTACAATGGTGTGTTAGTTTCTGCTTTATAACAAAGTGAATCAGTTATACATATACATATGTCCCCATATCTCTTCCCTCTTGCATCTCCCTCCCTCCCCCCCTCCCAATCCCACCCCTCTAGGTTGTCACAAAGCACCAAGCTGATCTCCTTGTGCTATGCAGCTGATTCCCACTAGCTATCTATTTTACGTTCGGTAGTGTATATATGTCCATATCACTCTCTCACTTTGTCACAGCTTACTCTTCCCCCTGCCCGTATCCTCAAGTCCATTCTCTAGTAGGTCTGCAACTTTATTCCCGTCTTGCCACTAGGTTCTTCATGACCACTTTTTTTTTTTTTTTGATTCCATATATATGTGGTAGCAAACGGTATTTGTTTTTCTCTTTCTGACTTACTTCACTCTGTATGACACTCTCTAGGTCCATCCACCTCACTACAAATAACTCAGTTTCGTTCCTTTTTATGGCTAACTAATATTCCATTGTATATATGTGCCACATCTTCTTTATCCATTCATCAGTTGATGGACACTTAGGTTGTTACCATGTCCTGCCTATTGTAAATAGAGCTGCAATGAACATTTTGGTACATGACTCTTTTTGAATTATGGTTTTCTCAGGGTATATGCCCAGTACTAGGACTACTGGGTCGTGTGGTAGTTCCATTTTTAGTTTTTTAAGGAACCTCCATACTGTTCTCCATAGTGGCTATATCAACTTACATTCCCACCAACAGTGCAAGAGGGTTCCCTTTTCTCCACACCCTCTCCAGCATTTATTGTTTGTAAATTTTTTGATGATGGCCATTCTGACCGGTGTGAGATGATATCTCATTGTGGTTTTGATTTGCATTTCTCTAATGATTAAGGATGTTGAGCATTCTTTCATGTGTCTTTTGGCAATCTGTATATCTTCTTTGGAGAAATGTCTATTTAGGTTTTCTGCCCATTTTTGGATTGGGTTGTTTTTTTTTTGATATTGAGCTGCATGAGCTGCTTGTAAATTTTGGAGATAAATCCTCTGTCAGTTGTTTAATTTGCAAATATTTTCTCCCATTCTGAGGGTTGTCTTAACGTCTTGATTATGGATTCCTTCGCTGTACAAAAGCTTTTAAGTTTCATTAAGTCCCATTTGTTTATTTTTGTTTTTATGTTCATTTCTCTAGGAGGTGGGTCAAAAAGGATCTTTCTGTGATTTATGTCATAGAGTGTTCTGCCAATATTTTCCTCTAACAGTTTGATGGTGTCTGGCCTTACACTAAGGTCTTTAATCCATTTTGAGTTTACTTTTGTGTACGGTGTTAGGGAGTGTTCTAATTTCATTCTTTTAAGTGTACCTGTCCAGTTTTCCCAGCACCACTTATTGAAAAGGCGTCTTTTCTCCATTGTATATTATTGCCTCCTTTATCAAAGATAAGGTGACCATATGGGCGTGGGTTTATCTCTGGGCTTTCCATCCTGATATATATTTCTGTTTCTGTGCCAGTACCATACTGTCTTGATTACTGTAGCTTTGTAGTATAGTCTGAAGTCAGAGAGCCTGATTCCTCCAGCTCCATTTTTCTTTCTCAAGATTGCTTTGGTTAATCGAGGTCTATTGTGTTTCCATACAAATTGTGAAATTTTTTGTTCTAGTTCTGTGAAAAATGCCATTAGTAGTCTGTTAGGGATTGCACTGAATCTGTAGATTGCTTTGGGTATTAGAGTCATTTTCACAATGTTGATTCTTCCAATCCAAGAACATGGTCTATCTCTCCATCTATTTGTATCATCTTTAATTTCTTTCATCAGTGTCTTATAATTTTCTGCATACAGGTCTTTTGTCTCCTTAGGTAGGTTTATTCCTAGATATTTTATTCTTTTTGTTGCAATGGTAAATGGGAGTGTTTTCTGAATTTCACTTTCAGAGCTTTCATCATTAGTGTATAGGAATGCCAGAGATTTCTGTGCATTAATTTTGTATCCTGCTACTTTACCAAATTCATTGATTAGCTCTAGAAGTTTTCTGGTAGCATCTTTAGGATTCTCTATGTATAGTATCATGTCATCTGCAAACAGTGACAGCTTTACTTCTTCTTTTCCAATTTGGATTCCTTTTATTTCTTTTTCTTCTCTGATTGCTGTGGCTAAAACTTCCAAAACTATGTTGAATAATAGTAGTGAGGGTGGGCAACCTTGTCTTGTTCCTGATCTTAGTGGAAATGCTTTCAGTTTTTCACCATTGAGGACAATGATGGCTGTGGGTTTATTATATATGGCCTTAATTGTGTTGAGAAAAGTTCCCTCTATGCCTACTTTCTGGAGGGTTTTATCATAAATGGGTGTTGAATTTTCTCAAAAGCTTTCTCTGCATCTATTGGGAAGATCATATGGGTTTTCTCCTTCAGTTTGTTAATATGGTGTATCACGTTGATTGATTTGCATATATTGAAGAATCCTTGCATTCCTGGGATAAACCCCACTTGATCATGGTGTATGATCCTTTTAATGTGCTGTTGGATTCCGTTTGCTAGTATTTTGTTGAGGATTTTTGCATCTATGTTCATCAGTGATATTGGCCTGCCGTTTTATTTCTTTGTGACATCTTTGTCTGGTTTTGGTATCAGAGTGATGGTGGCCTCGTAGAATGAGTTTGGGAGTGTTCCCCCCTCTGCTATATTTTGGAAGAGTTTGAGAAGGATAGCTGTTAGCTCTTCTCTAAATGTTTGATAGAATTCGCCTGTGAAGCCATCTGGTCCTGGGTTTTTGTTTGTTGGAAGATTTTTAATCACAGTTTCAGTTTCAGTGCTTGTGATTGGTCTGTTCATATTTTCTATTGCTTCCTGGTTCAGTCTCGGCAGATTGTGCATTTCTAAGAATTTGTCAATTTCTTCCAGGTTGTCCATTTTATTGGCATAGAGTTGCTTGTAGTAATCCCTCATGATTTTTTGTATTTCTGCAGTGTCAGTTGTTACTTCTCCTTTTTCATTTCTAATTCTATTGATTTGAGTCTTCTCCCTTATTTTCTTGATGAGTCTGGCTAATGGTTTATCAATTTTGTTTATCTTCTCAAAGAACCAGCTTTTAGTTTTATTGATCTTTGCTATTGTTTCCTTCATTTCTTTTTCATTTATTTCTGATCTGATTTTTATGATTTCTTTCCTTCTGCTAACTCTGGGGTTTTTTTGTTCTTCTTTCTCTAATTGCTTGAGGTGCAAGGTTAGGTTGTTTATTCGAGATGTTTCCTGCTTCTTAAGGTGGGCTTGTATTGCTATAAACTTCCCTCTTAGAACTGCTTTTGCTGCATCCCATAGGTTTTGGTTCGTCGTGTTTTCATTGTCATTTGTTTCTAGATATTTTTTTATTTCCTCTTTGATTTCTTCAGTGATCTCTTGGTTGTTAAGTAGTGTGTTGTTTAGTCTCCACGTGTTTGTATTTCTTACAGATTTTTTCCTGCAATTGATATCTAGTCTCATAGCATTGTGGTCAGAAAAGATACTTGATACGATTTCAATTTTCTTAAATTTACCAAGGCTTGATTTGTGACCCAAGATATAATCTATCCTGGAGAATGTTCCATGAGCACTTGAGAAGAATGTGTATTCTGTTGTTTTGGGATGGAATGTCCTGTAAATATCAATTAAGTCCATCTTCTTTAATGTATCATTTAAAGCTTGTGTTTCCTTATTTATTTTCATTTTGGATGATCTGTCCATTGGTGAAAGTGGGGTGTTAAAAGTCCCCTACTATGATTGTGTTACTGTCGATTTCCCCTTTTTTGGCTGTTAGCGTTTGCCTTATGTATTGAGGTGCTCCTATGTTGGGTGCATAAATATTTACTATTGTTATATATTCTTCTTGGATTGGTCCTTTGATCATTCTGTAGTGTTCTTCTTTGTGTCTTGTAATAGTCTTTGTTTTAAAGTCTATTTTGTCTGATATGAGAATTGGTACTCCAGCTTTGCTTTGATTTCCATTTGCATGGAATATCTTTTTCCATCCCCTCACTTTCAGTCTGTATGTGTCACTAGGTCTGAAGTGGGTCTCTTGCAGACAGCATATATATGGGTCTTGTTTTTGTTTCCATTCAGCCAGTCTGTGTCTTTTGGTGGGAGCATTTAATCCATTTACATTTAACATAGTTATCGATATGCATGTTCCTATTACCATTTTCTTAATTGTTTTGGGTTTGTTATGTTAGGTCTTTTCCTTCTCTGTGTTTTCTGCCTAGAGCAGATCCTTTAGCATTTGTTGTAAAGCTGGTTTGGTGGTGCTGATTTCTCTTAGCTTTTGCTTGTCTGTAAAGGTTTTCATTTCTCCATCGAATCTGAATGAGATCCTTGCTCGGTAGAGTAATCTTGGTTGTAGGTTTTTCCCTTTCATCACTTTAAATGTGTCCTGCCACTCCCTTCTGGCTTGCAGAGTTTCTGCTGAAAGATCAGCTGTTAACCTTATGGGGATCCCCTTATGTGTTACTTGTTGTTTTTCCCTTGCTGCTTTTAATGTTTGTTCTTCGTATTTAATTTTTGATAGTTTGATTCTTATGTGTCTTGGCGTGTTTCTCCTTGGATTTATCGTGTATGGGACTCACTTTGCTTCCTGGACTTGATTAACTATTTCCTTTCCCATATTGGGGAAGTTTTCAACTATAACCTCTTAAAATTTTTTCTCAGTTCCTTTCTTTTTGTCTTCTTCATCTGGGACTCCTATAATTTTTATGTTGGTGCATTTAATGTTGTCCCATAGGTCTCTGAGACTGTCCTCAATTCTTCTTCCTTTTTTTTTTGTGGTACACGGGCCTCTCACTGTTGTGGCCTCTCCCATCGTGGAGCACAGGCTCCGGACACGCAGGCTCAGCGGCCATGGCTCACGGGCCTAGCCACTATGCGGCATGTGGGATCTTCCCGTACTGGGGCACAAACCCGTGTCCCCTGCATTGGCAGGCAGACTCTCAACCACTGCGCCACCAAGGAAGCCGTGTCCTCAATTCTTTTCATTCTTTTTTCTTTATCCTGCTCTGCAGTAGTTATTTCCACTATTTTATCTTCCAGGTCAATTATCTGTTCTTCTGCCTCAGTTACTCTGCTACACGCCTGTGCGTGTAGGTCGCCTGAGGGCGTCTGTTCTTCGCTCAGACAGGACAGGGTTAATGTAGCAGCTGATTCGGGGTCTCTGGCTCACCCTGGCTGGGGGGAGGGAGGGGTACGGATGCGGGGCGAGCCTGCGGCAGCAGAGACCACTGTGACATTGCACCAGCCTGAAGCGTGCCGTGCATTCTCCCGGGGAAGTTGTCCCTGGATCCCAGGACCCTAGCAGTAGCGGGCTGCACAGCCTCCCGTGAGGGGACGCATGGATAGTAACCTGTGCTTGCTCACAGGCTTCTTGGTGGTGGCAGCAGCAGCCTTAGCGTCTCATGCCCGTCTCTGGGGTCCGTGCTGATAGCCGCGGCTCACGGCCGTCTCTGGAGCTCCTTTAAGCAGCGCTCTTAATCCCCTCTCCTCGCGCACCAGGAAACAAAGAGGCAAGAAAAAGTCTCTTGCCTCTTCAGCAGGTCCAGATTTTTTCCCGGCCTCCCTCCTGGCTAGCCGTGTCGCACTAACCCCTTCAGGCTGTGTTCACGTCGCCAACCCCAGTCCTCTCCCTGTGCTCCAACCGAAGCCCGAGCCTCAGCTCTGAGCACCGCCCACCCCGGCGGGTGAGCAGACAAGCCTCTCGGGCTGGTGAGTGCCGGTCCGCACCGATCCTCTGTGCGGGAATCTCTCCGCTTTGCCCTCCGCACCCCTGTGGCTGCGCCCTCCTCCGCGGCTCCGAAGCTTCCCCCTCCGCCACCCGCAGTCTCCGCCCGCGAAGGAGCTTCTAGTGTGTGGAAACCTTTCCTCCTTCTCAGCTCCCTCCCCCTGGTGCAGGAACCGTCCCTATTCTTTTGTCTCTGTTTTTTCTTTTTTCTTTTGCCCTACCCAGGTATGTGGGGAGTTTCTTGCTTTTGGGAGGTCTGAGGTCTTCTGCCAGCGTTCAGTAGGTGTTCTGTAGCAGTTGTTCCACAAGTAGATGTATTTCTGATGTGTTTGTGGAGAGGAAGGTGATCTCCGCTTCTTACTCTTCCGCCATCTTGAAGCTCCTCCTCCACAGTTTCTTTATTGTAGACTCTTCCATTTGTGAGTCATGGAACTGAGGGAGCCATAATTAAAGCAGTTCATATTTGAGGCACGGCATTCTTGCCTGAACTTCTAATAACTAATCCATATAATCCAATCATCCAAAGACACCAAAGCGTCTTTATTCTTCCCCATTAAAAATAAAAGACATAAGTCACTTTTCCAAGGTTTATCCTTCAAAAGGTAAGATGACTCAGAACCAAGGTTAAATTACCTGGTACTTTTAGGTACTAGGAAATATAATTCTACCAACATTTCTCCACATTTTCAGACTTGATTTTAAAAACAAAAACAAAAATAATATTCGTCATGCTCAGACTTTACAACTCCTCTATATTAAAAGCCAGGTTGAAGTCTTTAAACCATTTTAAGTGTTATGACCGGTGGCTCCAAGAGTGAGGTTTTGTTTAGATCACATAAGACTTTAGTTGTTGATTGAAACCTGGCTTGATGCCTCTATATATCTAAATAATTAGGAAAAAATACATTTAAATGAGAAGCAGATGCTGTTTCCAGATTTCTATTTTCACTGTACAGAATAAATAGAAGCTTTCATCTCTGCATTTACTCTTTGGATATGGTGCATACCACATGAATCATTATTTAAAACATAGGGCATTTTTTTCACAAAGGTAAAGGAAATAGGGTTCTTCTGGAGAACTCATTCCTTCAAAACACTTTCTACTCCAAGAAAACTCAACAGGGTTATTCATTCTCCACCACTCCTTCCTCTGCTTCCACACCTGGTACTAAGCCAGTAGACCCAAACAGAGTAAGTGAAGGCTGGTGCTGAATGCGGCGATGGCAGGTTCTGCGGGTGATCGGTAGCTTGTCATTGGCAACAGACGACAAACATACTGCAAATGCTCAGTGTTCATCTTATCAGATGCAAAACCAATTAGGCAGAAACTATACCCAGGCCAGGGAAAATAAAGGACAAGACATCACAGGGCACCTTTGGAAATAGAGAAGAGTTTTCTCCAGCTTCTTTCTCTGTTGCTATGTCAACACTCTTGCGGGTAGAGTACATTTTCAGTTTCTCTTCTCAGCTGGTAAGTTACACACTCAGTTCTTGAGCCAATTTTAAGTGCTTGAGGTGTTTGGATGGAGGAGATATGTAAACATAGGGCAAAGGCCTGCACAACTTCAAAGCGAAGGACGTGTATACCCACAGGTTCCAAAGTTTGGTCTTCTGTGCTGATAGCTATGGTGAGACAAGCCAAATCAGCTACCAACCCCCAAAAGAATTGGTGGGCAGTGAAACTATAATGTAATTTACTGAAACCACTTGTTTACTTATTCCCTCTCACCACCCCGCATGCCCACCATTCACTCATTTTTTTTCTTTTTTTTCTTGGTGTATAGTTGACATACAATCTTGTATTAGTTTCAGGTGTACAACATAGTGATTTGATATTTTTAGAGACTGTACTCCATATAGCCCACCATTCATTCTTTAAGGCTTTCTCTGTTGCTTGCCATCCTCCCTGGCCCCAAGTCTAGCACAGTGACTGGCACAGATCAGTTATCAATCAATCAATCAATATTTGTGGACTGA
Source organism: Lipotes vexillifer (assembly GCF_000442215.2). Lineage (NCBI taxonomy): Eukaryota > Metazoa > Chordata > Mammalia > Artiodactyla > Lipotidae > Lipotes > Lipotes vexillifer. Next base: position 705,345 of record NW_006769660.1, read on the forward strand.
CACAGGAGTGGATATAATCTGAATGTTTATTCACTGCTCTGAAATAAATTCCCATAGTTTATGAGCTATATGAATACACAAAATAGTAGCTGCCACTTAAGTATCACTTACCACCTCAAGCACTGTGAAGTTTTTTACTTGTATTATATTAATTTTAACACTCAAAATGATAACAGAAAGTAAGCATGATTCTTTCCATTTTATATATAGCAAACCAGAGGGTCAGGTAGGTGAACTGACTTGCCTAAGATGCAGCAAGTGGCAACACTCTAGTCTGACTGACTCCATACCCCTTATATATTCTGTAACCACTGGGTTTCAAAAGTTTTGAAAGCTTGTTCTAATACAATGTGCTACAAACTTAGATTGAACCCAGAAAGAAAGAGTAAAAATTCCACCAATTAATTAGCCCTTGGAATATCAGAATCAGGTTGTCCCTACATAGGCGGTGAGTCAGCTGTTCTTAGAATGAACCAAATGAGCAATGTGGTCTTTCAACACAGGAAAGGTTTGAAGGGTTCAGCCAGATGAATTATGTTGCTGTGAAATAAACAAAGGTGAAAAATTCATCCAGAACTTTTGATCTGAACAGACACTGAGGCAATTGTATCCCATATGTGTACACATAGATCCAAAGGAAAATCACTCAGTGTTAGAAATAGAGAATATATATATTATTACTGTCGCTGCCGCTGTTGCTGCTACTATTATGAATAATAATTATTATTTGTTTTCATTATTCTAATTCAGACTTATTGAGAGCTTGTTTTACACCAAGCTTTGTGACAGATGCTTTACAGACATTTTCTCATTTAATCTTCAAACAACTCCCTGAGGTAGGCATAATTAGAATCCTCATTTTCCACATTAAAAAATGTGAAGTTAAAGAAGGTAACCAGCGCGTCTGTGGCCAAACAGCTAGTAATGGTGGAACCAGGCATAAAACCAGGTCTGTCTAGGCCCAAGCTGTAACCTTATCTAATATTACATTGTGTTTCCTTGATTGCTACACAGTTATGATGCCTGCGGCCCTATAATTTTAAATTTGTAAAAGCTTTACGTATATCGTACCTTGGTTTGACTGCCAACCTGAGGTCAGAGACAATACGTATACACTATAGGGTCATTATTTTGCTGGTGGAAAGATGAGCAAGTATTAAAATTTAAAAGTATGCCCCCAAACTTCCATGGGTTCCCTTTTCTCGTTAGGAACATTGAGGTGTTTTTTTTTGTGTGTGTGGTACGCAGGCCCCTCACTGCTGTGGCCTCTCCCGTTGCGAAGCACAGGCTCCGGACGTGCAGGCTCAGTGGCCATGGCTCACGGGCCCAGCCACTCCGCGGCATGTGGGATCTTCCCAGACCGGAGCACGAACCCATGTCCGCTGCATTGGCAGGTGGACTCCCAACCACTGCGCCACCAGGGAAGCCCCGGTTTTTCTTTCTTTATAAAAGTATTTTACAAGGATGAGGAGCTTGCTATGAAAATATGTGGTAGTGCCTGCTAATGATGGGCTTGTCCTAGACTAACTCAGCATGTGATCCATACTCTCCATTCAGTGGCTGGTATTTGACATGTCTTTGGAGAAATTCTGGTATGTTTTCTAGAGTTCTTCTTTTAAACGGGCTGAATAAAATGGAATATTTTTCTGGCAGCATTTTGAATCCTTAGCTCCTGGCTCTGGATGAAATCTGAAAATACAACGGATTTCCATTCATGGAAAATGAGATGAAGGATAAAGCTAAGTGACCTTTTGAGAACACTTTAAAATTATATTCTGTTTATTGAGTTCATGTCTTGGTCCAAGGTTCAGAATGATATTCATTTTGTATGAATAGGTTTTTTCTTAAATCATCACAAAGAAAATTTTTAGCATTTGAAAATACAGTGTAAAAGGAAAAGATTCATTTGCATGTTTAGGAACTACACATGCGTTTAGGAACTAGGAGATACAATTCTCCCTTTGGATAGCTGTAAGAATTGGGGTCTTCCTTTAAATTCTCTGAGCCTCAGTTTCCTTATTGTAAAATGTAGGGCTGGATCTAGCTTGTCTCAAAATTACTATGGAATTAGAAATCTATGATTCTTTCAACCTACCTTAGATTCAACCCTTACCTGTGCATTTACACTGCAAACGATCACATAAGAACTGAAGAGAGCCCCTCTATAAATTCCTAGGAAATAATTTGACAGTGTGACCAAATTATAAATAGCTCTAGTTGTCTAATGCATACAAGAAGGTAACAAGATTTTTCAACTTGGTACAGCAATGATGATTATCTCAGCCTTTTTAGGGTTTTTTCACTGTCCTGAAACATAGGTATCAAGGAAATAGAAAGTAGAAATTCTGCGTATTTACTCCTGATGCGGATAACATCTATATTTGACATCCTGGAATAACAACATCTCCAGCAGCAACTAAGATATGCATGTTTCAGAACTGAGAAACTTTTAAAATCCCCTTTTAAGCAACGCGGCCACAGAAGACTCTTAATAATTGATTATAATTGATTTTAACCTTGTCCTAACCTGGGCAAAATGGCAAAGCCAATCATCTTTGTCCAGATGGGGTATGAGAAAAGAGCCCCAAGTCCAGATCTTTAAAAGCTCCAGACATGAGCAGAAGATAAAATATTTAGTCTGTCAAAGCCTTGACCTCCCAATTCCAGCCAGTTTTGAACTTGAATTGATTTCCGACAAGGCATCTGGGAGATGATTACAACAAAATGCACTAAAGCTGGTCAGTCTTTATTTTAACATCCCAGCAGCTTAACCTGTTAATAACAGCAATTGTTTTAGATACAATACCAATTTCTGTAACTGACGCAAGAAATGGATGACAGCAGCACAGTCTCCCAGGCAGAGTAATAACAAAAAAAAAAAGAAGAAAAGGAAAGGAAAAAAAAAAAAAAAAAAAAAAAAAAAAACAAAAAAGAAAAAAAAAAAAAAAAAAAAAAAGCACAGCCAGTCACAGAAGAGGTGCTGGCAGTGTTTTTCAAAGAAACCTGTTTTCAGGGACCCAGACACCATCAGGGACCAAATTCTACAGTCTAAAAACAATTCTTAGCCAAAGAAGGTTGCGTGTTGAGAGAGAAATCACTGTAAGCCAGGCAATCTGGAATCACATCTGTGTTCTGCCAATGAAAGCTGAGCTATCTTGGGCAAGTCACTCCACATATCTGTGCCTAATTTGCTTTGTTTGAAAGAGTGCTTCCTGATAAAAACATCATGTGGGCCACAAATGTGAAGCACGCATATGTAATTTAAAATTTTCTAGTAGCCACATTGAAAAATAGTTTTTAAAAGGCAAGTTAATTTTGATATCTTATTTAATATATTAAAAATTTAACCATTTCAACATGTCATCTGCACAAAATTGTTTATGCACTATTTTAAATTTGTTTCTGTACTAAGTCTTCAAATTCCAGTGTATATTTTGTACTTATGGCACATTTCAATTCAGATTAGCCACATTCCAGGTGCTCACATGTGGCTAAGGGCTACCGAATTGGACAGCAGAAGTTTGAAAAATAAGCAGGTTGGACTAAACATCTCTAGGGTTTTCCCTATAACATGCCATGATGATTCTAAATATTGCTTCTGCTGTTCTTCAATTTAAATCAGACACAAGTCGAAAGTGCAGATGTGGCCGGTTGGTGGTTGAGATCAGGATGTGAGAGTGATTGCAACTGTGGCTACAAGTTGGAGCTCAGCCATCAGTAAGGTCTGCATTTATGTGTGGACATGGCCTTTAACCCCATCCCTGAGCAGCTGTGTTACATCAGGTGGTCATAAGTGGTGTAGGGTGGGTGGACAGAGTGGGTGGGTGCAGACATTTTCATGACATAGTCCAGCATATTCTATTAAATGAAACGATAAACAGCATCCCCATCATTTATTGAGCACTATTTATGTACCATTTGTATTACATATACAAAGTCATGTAATCATCTTAACCACCCTTTGAGGTGGGAATAATTAACTTTATTTAGTAGGTGGGGGACTGATCCTGAAAGAGACGAATTATTCTTCCCAATGTCAGACTCCTAGAAGTATGGTATGTGGATTTGAACCCAGTTTTTCCAGACCCTGAGACCTGTCTCTTGACTACCATGATATACTGCTTACAAACAAATAATAAATTTGGTCTTCTACCTCACTCCTATGAAGGTTACCCAAATTGTAGAGAGAATGAAGAATAGGCATACAAGGATTAAAGATGCTGCTTTCACTTTCTAATGACTAAGAAAGTCAGAAACAGTACAGAAGATAATATTCTAATAAACATAAACGCGTCTTCTCTCTCAGTCAAGCATACTTGCTAAAAAAGGAAGAAAGAAGTAAGAAGAGAGGGGAGGAAGCGGGGAGAGGGAGGGACTCTGGGAGAGTGAAGGAGTGAAGGAAGGAAGGAAGGAAGGAAGGAAAGGAGGGAGGGAAGGGGAGAGTCACCAAGTATTGAGGCATTTCAACAGACTCAAGGCTCTGGCCAAAGAATCATGGCAACATTTTCCCTCTCTTAAACATGGGCTGCACATTCATGATTCACACTCAGACCACAATACACCTTATGGCAAATAAATACATCATTCCTGGTGAAATGTTGAGGAAGCCTCCTTTATACACTGAATATGCCTATGCTCAGAGATTCACACTCAAAGATAGACTCCTGCCATCTCTTTGTAACCAGACTGCCAATATTAAGAGGAAAAAGATTAAATACCTGGATTTTATTTTATTTTTAAGAATTTTACATAACACACTATTAGTCATTTGATAGTTCTTTCTACACTGGGGAAGTGGTCAGGCATGAGAAATAGGACCGTATAGAGGTATTTCTGTTACATTATGTGTTATTTTTCTTTTCTGACGTCCAAGGGAATAGAGGTAGGTCCAACTGGTAACTTGGGAGTAAGTTTCTTTCGAAACTCATGTGAGCTGCATTGTTAACTTGATTTAAAACTAACTTACCAGTAGAGACATTTGGGAAGGGCCCAGTGACCAATCTGCAGACAGCTCCCTGCAGCTGGGCCTTGACAAGTCCATCATCACCTGTGAACTAATCTAGAATCACAGTCTAATCACCCATGTTTATGGTGTCTTGACTTCATGAGTCACTAATACCATAGCTGTAGGCAGACTATTCTTCAACTTAACCAATCACAAGTTAATATTTTATATGCACAGGATAATAACTGTTTATATGTATTGCATGTTTACTCTGTACCAAGCCACGTTTGAGTGCTTTATATGGATTATTTAATCCTCATCATGTAGGTACCCTTACTACACCCATTTTACAGACAAGGAACTAAGGTATATAATGCTTATAACAGTAACAAATAATATGGTTCCCATTTTTTCTTATCCTGATCTTCTAGTACATTTCTCATAGTCTCCTTAGCAACTTCCATCCAGCCATCACTTCACCCTAATCTAGGCTTTAGTCTATCCATCATTCTTAATCCTAATAACAAAGTTCTGCGTTTACTGGCAGTAAAGGAGGATTTATGTTTCATGCATTCTATCAGTTATTTATGTATAAAAAACCACCTCATAAAGTTGTGGATTAAAATTAAAAACAATTTTATGTGTATTTTACTACAATTTCAAAAATTGAAAAAATTAATTCAAAAATAAAAAAGTAAAAACAATTTTATTTCTTTACGATTCTGCAGGCCAACAATTTAGACTAAACTCAACTAGACAGTTCTTCCGCTAGTCTTACCAGGGGTCGCTCACATAACTATAGTTGTCTGGTGGCTCAGCAAAGGCTGGATGATCTGGGATGGCCTCAGTCACTTCTTCTCTAGAGGTTGGTGTTGCCTGTCAGCTGGGTCACCTGTCTCCAATAGGCTAGCCACTGCTTCTAATCATGGCAACTGCATTCCAAGTTCCAATCTGAAAACACTTTTAAAACCTCTGTTTGTATCATATTGATTGATGTCCCCTTGGCCAAAGCAAGTCTCATGCTCAAGTCCAGAATCAAAGTTGGAGGAAAGGGGTCCGTAACAGTATAATACACAATAAACACCTTCCATATTCTTCCTCTCTTTCAAAATGATCACAACAACTTAAGCCCAAGCAGAAGACTGAATAAGAGAAGGAAATCCAAATGTCCTACTAAGCCAAGAATACATCAAATTCTAAATTTGGTGTTAAGTTTGAGCCTCAGATGTAAATGAATATCAAGTCCCATATCTCCACTGAAATATATTTCTTTTCATAATATGTTTTGGAAAGATGGCCACCAGTTTTGTGTTTAAATGAAAAACAATATTTCATTTGAGGGCAAAACAACATTGAATACTTTTTACAAGACTCCACTGGATGATGACAATAGCTAATGCTGTATTTTTGCCATGGGAACTTTTGTTTTACTGAACCACTAAAATTGCAATCAGATGTGCTCATCTTCTGTTGAAGTAATGAACAATGGTATGTCTGAGAGAGAAATTCAAAGTGCATCATTTATCTTACCCTATTTTCAATTAGGCCGAATAAAGTTGGTTCCAAACTACATCACAGAAACAGGGTGAGAAAATTTATTATACCACTAGAGTGCTAATCTTAGCAGATGGTAGAAAAAATATTTTTAGCCTGAAATATGCTAAAGCAATAAATCTGAACAAGGTGGATCTTATCAACTAATATCTCCCCAGTGTGAGGTAAAACTCCTGCATGACAACTCAGCATTCTTATGAAGTCTGGTGGATGTGGTTAGATATGGCCCTCAGTGAGGGAGGCGAAAAACAACAAAAATGAGTCTCACATAAGAAAACAAACCATATACCTAGGGCACTGCACTGAATTAAAAACAAAAAAAGAATGAAGTGACTGTGTTATGTTTTCAATGCTCTTAAATTTTATTTCTGAAATCATGCCTACCCGAGTCTTGTCAGTTCTCCATTTGGGAATTTTCCAAATTGGAAAATTTACAAGAAGACTATTAGGTCAGTTTTAGAGTAGAGATGAGCACATTGCTACAGTCACACGTTGCTATGGATTACCATTAACCAAGGCACACATCCAATGAGAGAGCCCAGGGAGGGGTCTCTTACACACTGTGCTCTGACTCATGACACCTGAATGAGAGCTCCCAGTCCCAGGGATACATTTGGTTCATGGTTCATCCGTATCCAGCTGCTAAGCCCAAGCAGATGGAGTAGGTTGCTCCTTCAGAACAGACAGAACGTGATACTAAAGAGTTCTACTTCCAAAGGAATATGTACAAAATGGAAGAGTAAGAAACAACACAGTTAAAGCTATCATGTGTTTGCAAAGTTTGTCTGAGAGGTAGTTGAGCTGGATATTTTTCAGGGTGACCATAAACTATGTGTTTTGTAGCCACCTTATAACTGATTAATGTTCATGCAAAGAAGTAATGTGCTAGAGTAGGTTAGAGTAGTGGTGGGTCTGGGGTCAGAAAACAAGGAATTCATGCCTAAATGTGTCACTAATCTCCCATGTGACGTTTAACTCATGACATGATTTTTTAGGGCTTTAATCATCTACAAAATAAAGGACTTGACCTCTAGCATCACTAAAGAATGAGTGTGAGGAAGAAGGAATGAGTCAGAATCATTAGGAAAAGTTGCATCTAGGTGAGCAGCATTAGATTGAATCCAGTGACTCAGGGGTCCAGGCGTTCCTCTTAATTAATCCTAGTAATACGTCAAATAATTTGAATTATGCTTTGTTCATTCACTTGAACTGAAAACAGAGCTAAAACCATTAAGATGTTGAAGAAATTTAGTCTGGACAAATTATGAGATACCATCTTAAGTTTATTATACTTTCCATGGTCTACACTTTCCATGGTAATGGAGGGAGATGTTAGAAATTAGTTATGGGTTGAAAGAGTTCAGGAAAGAAACGACTCTGGTTGGTGAAGTGTGGGTGAGGGGCAGGGAGAGTGGGTACAGAGCTATGTAGGCCACCCCTGGCTTTTCCTCCAGTGTTCTCCCCTTCCAGATTCTCTCTCTTGATCTCTGTGACCTCAGGGTTAGGGCAACATTTATAGACAAAAACAAAGCTCTTGTGGGGATGTGGGATTAGGTTGGGAATGAAGCATTGTGCTGCTGTCCGTGGTCCTGATCATCCTCTTGCTGTTTTGGCTGCTTCTCCTGACTGGGACACAACAGATGACCTTTATCCAGTTTATTCAAAATGGTACAAGGGTTGCTGAATTAGTTGTGAAAGAGACTAGATCAAAAGGAGTGGATAGAGACTGAGGGAGAGACATAGGCACTGAAAGATTACAGGGGAGAGACAAACAAAAATATGTTGATATTTTCCAAATAATCACAGATACCATAAATAAAATCACAAATTACCATGGCCACAATTTGGAACTACTGAAAGAGAATACAACATTGTGCCCAAAGCTACATAATCATGGGAAATTCTGATTAAAAAAACAAACACGTTTAGGGTAGGGGTTCAGAACATCAATCTGGTACAATAAAATTCATTGGTTAAACACCAAAGAGCTTATGGCTTTCTTTGACTTAGTATTTTCCCTCTTGATGACATTTACAATTTTACATTGTCACAGGACAAATAGAATGGTTACTTATTTTGCATTTCTTGTAGCTAATTACATGTATGTTCGGCAGTTCTACCACGTTTGCCTAAGTATTCCTTGAAGAAGAAAGGAGTGGGACTTTGCTACGCTCCCTCAGCTATGCTTTTGTGTCTCAATCAGGGAAATGGTTCGTGAAAGAGAATGCTATTTGTACCCCAATATCTGTTCTCCCATTTTTCCATAGTGGTAGAATATTCTGCCAGGACTCCACAAAACTAAGATTACATTTCACAATCTCTGAGCAGCAATGAGTGGGCAAGTGATTAAGTACCAGTCATTGGAATGAAAGTGGAAATATCTCTCTGCCATCTTAAAGAATCCTGGCGAGGGAGAGAGAGAGACAAAGAGAGAGAGAGAAAGTATGTCTTCTTCGTTCTATTCTTTATCCCCTACCTTGCTGCCAGCACTGCCAGTGCCACAGGAGATTATGAGGTTGAGTATTCTAGTCTAGGAGTAGTGAAGTGGGGAGCTGGAAGGACCAGGGAAGAACAGAATTGTCATACAGCCCTAGACTTCATTCCTCTAGAATATTATGTCAAAGAGAAATAAGCATGTATTTCTCCCCTAAGCCACTACCATTTTTTTCCTGTTCCTAGCAGCTGAACCTAATCCTAATTAATACACTGTTCATCAACATTTGATGAATGCACAGCAAACAGTGGTTCATGTACACTCAATCAAAAAAAGGAATCTAAAGAAAAATAACAAACCAAGAGAAAGCCTTCGATGAGGTCCTTTTATATGTACATGAAGCAGGAATCCTCAAATATCTCCAAGTATTGAAACTAGAGTTGCTTTTTATCAAAATAAATTAATTAGTCTTTCCAAAATAATTTTTTTAAAACATGGTATTTCCTAAGAAACACTTTTCTCCCTCCAATCATTCTCCTCACTCTTACTCCTTACCCAGGAGAAATACTGTGACCTTCACAATAAACCTTTTAATGAGAAGCTTGAAGCTACCATCCACTAAAAATGAGTCAGCCATCCTAGATTTCTAGTCTCCCCAAAGAGTTTGGGGCTCTCCTTCCCTGGTGATATAGGTGTGCACCTTAAACTGATTTTTGCACAATACTTACTACTTTCATGCAGCATTAGGAGTGGCCAGAATCCCATTAACTCTGCCCCTTATGGAAATTGCTGTGACCCTTATTTCCTGCATTTGGACCAACCATCAATTGTCTTTGAATGCAAAAGACGGTGGTGATCTCTTTTTATGCAGGCAGGCTGCATTCAAAATGGACAACCAGTTGAGAACACTTTGCAAAAAGGACCAGAATTCCCCTTCAGGGGCCCCTCCCTTCCCTGTTCTTATTGCCTGGAAAACACCAGGAAAGTTTAAAATTAATGGCGACCAATTGAAAAGGGAAAGGAAATCAAAGAAAATTTATTCCCTGAGATACAGCCCTATTTCTCTCACTTTTACATGAAAGCAGAGATGGTTTCTGTCAGCCCTGGTTTTTGTGGAGGGGACGGGGTAGAGAAAAGCCCATACACAAGATACAAAACATGTTTTTAAGCGTCAGCAAAAACATTTTATGGTTTTAAATATAATCAAAGCAGGGCCATATACTTTTCTCAGATTCTGTTACTGTTACTGACTTTAAAACACGAGACCTTTGGGATTAAAATCAAATACAAAAGACGTACATGGCACTATTTTATGCATGAACAATAAAGGATTCATAATTCTCTCCTATGAGGCTATACATACTTCAATTCCAATCTACCTGTACACACAAGTAATATGAGTAGCCATAGGGACTGCAGTCTCTGAAACAGCCATCCATAGGAGGATCAAGGTGCTTGGCAAGTCCACTTTGGAACACTAGCCTAAGCAGGCAAAGGCATTTATGCTTCACTCCCCACAAAGACCCCCTTCATTGATCTATAGCTATTGCTTTCCACCAATTGCTTAATTTCAGCTGAGATTTGATATTAGCTACAATGGGGAATGATATGAGAATGTGTGGGTCATTCATGACAAAGGCATTCCCATTGTTAGAAAAAGATAAGGCAATGCATCTGCCCTGCCAATCACAGTAACTAATACCATCTTCATGTGCAGAGCAGAGAGAACTGTTACTAGCCATATGACTTTGCTATATGAGCATTTTGGTCCTCAGTTAACTCTAAAAGAAGAGATGAGAACTCTTCCATTGGAAACATCTTTTTCCAAAGGAGACTTTTTTCTACATGGGTTAGAAACAGGAAAGTGATGGGAGAGGACAGAGGGAAAATGACTCTTTGACACGGCCTATGGGGTAGACGTGCACAGTAGAGCTCAAGGCTGAACCACTGCTTTGTCCAGGCTGCTTTGCCACCTCTGGTGTGTCTCACATCTCTCCCTCTTAACAATGTTGGATATGAATCTCACTTAGGATCTCCAAACAGAAACAGGGTGAAACACAGATTTAATGAGAAATGGCTGTGCGACATCTCTTCTCCTTTTCCCTGGTGCCCTAGTGGGGCTAGAAACTTTGCTGAAAAATGTGTGGAGATGGCAAGAATTCTGTCACTTCCACTACCACTGTCCCTGAATAATCAGAAAATCCCCATTGCTACCCAATCTGCATACAGAAAAATGTCAACGTTCTCATAGTTAAAACTCCACTTGAAATCCCAGGTCATGTTACACTATATCATCCATTTAACTGTATTGTGATTGATCTGTGTCAACTTTAACTATACTCACAAGGCAGTCAATAAATAAAGATCAATAGTTTTTTATTTCTTCAGCTTTTTTATTAGAAAGAATAGATGGGTTAAATAACACCAGCAACAGCAGTGGCACAGAGCCTCCCTCAGTGCTTTCCTTGGTAAAAACTACATTAAAACAAATCAGATTTAAATTCACAAATGGGATTTTGCATCGTCATCTGATCAGTCATTAAGTTGCCTTCAGCGCTTTTAAATGCAGATATTGAAACAAACACACCTGCATGTATCTGTCCTCTCTGAGATGAATTCTCTTCATGATATGCCCAATGAACCTCTTCCTCTCCAAAACCCTAGTTTTTGCAGCTCCGGTTTAATGCATTAATGACCTGTCAAGGCTGAGTGATGCTCTGTGGATGAAGAAGGTTCCAATGGACAAATGAGTAATTCCTTGTTCAGATAAGGGAGGAGGAGCCTGAACCATGCTTTGTGTGGATTCAAAAGTGTTATGGAGAAGCTTCTGAGGCTGACCCAGTTGTGCATAGATGACACCAGCCCAAGCTACAATAAAGTCCTGGAGGGCTCTACCTTGTTAGGTGTTAACACTTTAGTTGCCAGGTCTTGAGAAAATCGGGGGTTGGGGAAGAGGGGACGGTAGGAGGGAACGAGTGGTTCAAAGAGAAGGGGTAGGACCACCAGAGTGATGACAAGAGGGCACTTATGGGATGAGAAGCAGAAGTGATTTAATAACCAATAGGGGATGATTTCAACATTTTGCTAACTAGAATGACTGTACAGGTATGGGTCAGTTGCTAAATGTCATCTCTGGACAGAACTAAGAGTAATATTCATACATACACACACACAAATAGACCAGAAGTGTGACCATCACCAACTTGCCTTACGTGAGAAAATAACGCTTCTAAAATCTGTGATCCCTACAACGAAGAGGTTGAAATCTTTTGGCCAATTTTTTACCAGTCGATTCCATTTTGGATAATGTTCCCACATGGAAAAGGATTATTTCTCCTATTTATTATCCATGTGTTACTTCATTTCAGCCTCAAAATAAAAGCATATGAAATAAATTGAGAGAAGTCTACATCTGTATTCCCAGTTCCAACTTTCTCTAAAGTCAGAATTGCATGCAGCCACCTCCTTATTTTAAACTGTCACACAGATGTACCAATCATACCTAAAAATGAATCCTACTCAACTACATTATCTTCTTCTCCAAGCTATGTTCTCCCCTTGTTCCTGGTTATTAGAGAAAAGAACACCCTTACTCCCAGTAACTCAAGTATGAAACATACGTGTTATTTCTGAATGCTTCCTCTGCCTTGTTCCCTACATTCACCAAGTACACTGTGGTATCTCTTTCATTAATCCCCTTAATTCAATTTGATGAAAAGTTTAAGCATCACTATGAAAAATACTAATGAAGAGACAGATCCTCTGTCTTCAAAATCTTACTATTTAGTACAAGCAACAAGCAAGTATATAAAGAACTGTATATGATACAATGCATTATACAGAAGTGCCATAAGACAGACATGAATGAAACATGATGTCTGCTCAGGAATGGAGAGGTATGTAGCTAGTGAAGGCTCACGGAGACTGAGGAAGAATGTAGAGCTTGAAGAACAGGGAGAAATTTATCAGAAAGAGAGAGGTGGTGGAATGGAAGGAAAATCCAAAGTAGAGATGGAAGAGCG
>NW_006769660.1:718456-755251 GCF_000442215.2 Lipotes vexillifer
GGCCTTGAGCAGGGGAAGGAATAAGAAAAGACACATTTGGTTTCAGAAACTATGCAACCACTTTGGCTAAAGAGAAGGGTTTCTGCAGGGCAGAACAGTAATGAGGAATAATACCCCAATGTTAAATTGAATTCGTATTATGGAGGGTCTTGAATGTCAGGCAGAGGCATCTGTGCACCTAACTGAGAGGGCAAGGGGGTGCCTGAAAGTTCATGCTAGTTCAGTGCATTGTGCTGCAATTGATAGAGGTGAGAGTGCCCTCTCATACATTGCTGGTGAAATATGGATTGCTACGCTTTTGGGGAAAATACTCTGTCAATATTTATTAAAAATAAACAGACTCTTTATCTCAACAATTGTTCTGGGAATCTGTTCTATAGAAACATCAGGCTACAAGGATACATACAGTTCGAGCACATTTTTTGGAAAATTGTTTTAAACTCATTAAAAAAAAGCAGATATAATCTGAATGCCCATTGGGGGTTGGGGAGGTGGGGGTGACTGAAGAAACTTGTATCCCCACGTCATGACATAGTATGTGATTAATAATACTTAGGTCCTATTGACCTGAAGGGTGTCCATAATATAATGTTTAAAAAGCACATTTCATATATATATGAAGTTATACATATATCACACACAAACATACATGATATGCATTGTATATAATATACATACATATATATCTTATTTATGTAAGATAAAAATAAAAGAGCTAAATGATCAACGAAAATGTGCACAGATAGATGTGTGAAAATGTGACCCGCGAAACTGTAGAGGGTAGAGAAAGAAAGGGATGTTTATCACAGATTCTGCTATTCTCCTCACTATAGGAAATTTTTGGAAACCCTAAAATGTTTAACTTACAAGAAAGTATTAAATAATGTTAGTGTTAAATAATGTTTAGTATGTATGTTATTAGGAGGAAAAAATCATATTGTAAAATAGTGTGCATAGTATAAGTCCATCTATATATATATGCTTCTATGTAAACAGAAAATAGTCTGAATGGATATACACCAACATAAAAGATGTACATATGTGTGCATTCTTTCTTATTGTTTTCTTGCATTTTTTTGTTTCCTTTTATTCACTAGATATATTTATTGGAGGATTTACTGGATGCCAGATGCTGTTCTAAGCTCTTTCTTCCTGTTTTGGGTTCCTGTTAAGTTCAAGTCTGCTAAATGGTAAGTTATTTGAGGGCAAGTGGTTTTGCTTTCTCATCTTCATATAGACCACTGTGGCAGACAGAGTGTTTTAAATTTGATAGGAAATCAATAAGTATCTACTGATTAAATGAATAAGTGAATGATCAACATAAACAACTTGCTCAAGGCCACTCAGTTAGCAGGCAGCAAAGCCTGGGTTAGGCATCTTCACTTATCACTTCACCTCCCGCTTGATGGATAAAATCTGACTTTCTAGTGGACCTAAATTTGAAATTTAACAGATGAACTTGTCCACTATTTTATGGAGAAGGCCTCCCGTCAGGACATACAACCCAAAAACTTCTGAGGGGATTATTGGTAGGCCCTGTCCCCTCAAAAGTGAGCACAGGTGCTGAGGAAATGAAAATCAAATGTCTAAATAATCAGGATAATCATTTACTGTGGTATTACGTGTTCTGAGTAACGTGAAACTTCTTTTTGGTTGTTGACCCTCTCTCTTATCCTGACTTTTTAGTTCGTACATATAAACAAAACATATTCCTGAAAGAGCCTGGATCTATTTGCCAACAGGTTTATGATTCATGTTTATATAGGTTGTAAATCCTTTTCAGGAATTACAAAGTACCTTGCTTTGCTTTTCCTAAGCTGTTTATTCTTGCTATTACTTTACATATTGTTCTGTGTGTCCAAGATACCAGAGACCTGTGAATTCAGCTCAGCAAATGTCCCCTCAACATTTTCTATATTAATGTTGAATACCAGTGTTCATAAATTGTAACAAAACCAACATTCCATTCCATGTGGATTTTCTAGCCAACTAGGAGTCAGGTATTTAACCCTTAACAATATCCAAGGCATTACCTGTACACAGTAATGTATAAACTCTTGAAAGATGGGATGTCTGGGTACCTAAATTTGAAGAAAAATAAAATGTCCATAACTTGCTACCTATTTCACTGAGTGATTGGGAGAGTCAACTGAATAATAGAAGTGAAAGTGTTTTGTAAAGTTCCAAGCACTGTGCACACAGAAGGGAGCATTAATTTGACTAGTGTTCTTTGCTTTGGTCTGGATCTCCATAATTGACAGAGATAAAAGTAACACATACTGCCATCTTTGGGATCTTCAACACATGTTCTTTTAAATGGAGTTTGATTGACAACAGCCATATAATCTGATTGTCCCAAGCCCTCCTATCTTCTAGGGCCACATCCTCCTTTACATTTCCTGAAGAAACGGTTCAAGCCCAATCCCACGCACAGCAGTCCCTAATATGTTTGAAAGTTTCCAGGAAGAGAAGGATGTCTTTCCTCATCACTCTCACTGGTTTCTTCCCACTTAGGAACCTGTCTCCGAAATCAACTCCGCTTCCCTCAGTCCCTTTATCCAGTTGCAACATCTCCTCCACCCTCTTTGCCTCCCCAAAGCACTGCCAGGACAAAGCTATTGCATGCAACTAACTTTAATTTACAGTTTGGGTGGAATATAACAGACCATGGCACAGCACAAAATAGAAACAGCCTAAAATTAAAAACTAAAGATCACTAATCTTAAAGTCCCTTGGCCATCCGTGTCCCAGCAAATCTCTCACCAGTCATTTCTTTCCTTAGACATCCAGGCAAAAGTCCCCTGCCCCTCTCATTTATTGGCTGCCACTGTAAAACTCAAATGTTATGTGCTTTTAATTATGCAGAACTATGTGATTATTTTCTCTTAATTCTTTTCAATAATAGATACAAAGGAGTTTGTCATTTCAAGAAATAGGGCTCCTCAAAGTATTCCCCTGCACAAAAGCATCATCTACCCCTAAATCTCACCATTCTTAGCAACACAAAGATTCTTTTTTCTTGGTAAACTTCTCAAAGTTCAAATTCTTAAGGCAGGGTGGTAGTGGTTGTGCAGGTATAGAGGGACTTCCATTAAATGTACTTTTTCTTTCCTCAAAGAGGAGTTTGGAAAGCTTTCAGAGCTGTAGGAATTCTTGTCCTCCAGAAAAGAAATTAAGCAAAAAGATAAGAGGTGAGGGAGAGGTATGAGGCTGGGGTCCGGGCACCTAAAACTTCCCATAGTCCCTGAAATTATACCAAGAAATCGCAATACCTGAGGCTGCTCTTAGAATCAACCTCTTTAAAACAATGTCCATTCATCAAGATTTCATGGGTAATGGTCTTCTAAAACTGCAGCTCTATAGATGGAATATCCAGTGATGTAATGAGGTCACCTGCCCAGCACAAGGGACTGTGCTTAGAAAGTAGCAAAGTGAGTCATTTTCATTTCCATTGACTTACTTATAATATTAATACTTGCAATTTTTGAGTGCATACCATGTATTAGGCTTGGGACACATTTTACATACAGTCTTTCTGGTCCTCAAAGTTGTGCAAGGTACATAGTACATATTATTCTGTTTTCAGACACTTTTCCCAAGGCCACTAGCTGGAGAGTGGTGTGTCTCCAAGGCCAATCCTCTCCCCTTAGACCATTCTGTGTGTTTCTGAGCTGGGAATAAACTGACCACCCATGTCTGTGTTCCCTTCAACTCTGGGTCTTATTGCCCAAAGAAGCTCTAAGGGGCAGTGCCCAAGAAGGCATGACTATCCTCTCTGACATCTACCTTAAAGGTTGACTGCATCCCACTTTTTAGAACCATTTATGAATCTATCATTCATAAATTTGTCCAAACCCTTTAAAAATTCATTTATATTTCCTGCAGTATCACCTTTTAGGATAATGAGGTCCCTCGTTTTATTACCCACTATGTGAATTAGTGTTATCTTTTATTTGTCCTTAACTGACCTCCATCAAGTTCCAGAGGGCACCTCCTCATTTGCCCTAGGCTAATGGACCCTGAACTATCCTTAGATCGTCCATCTAAGATGACAGGACATTTAGAACAAGACCAAGATCATACCCACGAAGGACAGCATTCCTCGGCAACAAATTGGTAAGTGTTGGGTGGTGTTGGGATTGTCAAAGAGGCCTCCTTCCTCTTGAAATAAGGTACACAGTGCCTTGGGGGGCTGCTGACCAAGCAACAATGGCCTCAATGGTCCTGCCCCAGCACATTCCCTGAACCAATTAGCTTGAGGGGCTTTCCACATGAACCTCAAGGAACCTTAAGTCGTTGGCGTCAGATTAAATAAAAATCAGGTAAGAGATGGAGGCTCAGACAACTATTGGGTAAACTAGGATCATGGCGGTAAAGTCCTTAAGTTGTAGAAAAACATATCTGACACAGGAAAAGGTGAGAGTCCATCCCTGGAAACTGGGCACACAGCAGGCCCAAGACTAGGAGAAGCCTCTTTGCTGGAAAGAGAACAGAAAGTCAAGTAAAACTGATTTCCAGGCAAGTACCTTTTCTTAGGCACTTGAGAAAATCAATATGTATTTTGACCTGAAAGAAAACATTCTCAGACTGCAGGGAAGGAGAGCGGTAATCTTTTCATTTTATATGTACCGAGTTTATTGAGGAGTTGCAAATCATTGCAGTGTAAACATAAAACAGTTTAATTTTTTTCTCCAGCTGCTCCCCAACTCTACCATGTTCAACTCCCCTTCCCCCTGCTTCTCCTAATTAACATCTCACTCTCTCCTAAGTCTCCAGTCTCGTTTGGTAGTTAGAATTGTCTCATTTAAAACTCATTCCTATTTATTGTAAAGTTTTCATCTCAAATATGATTCAAAGTCGTTCTCTCCCCAGCCCAGACTAGAGCCATGTGTGGCCTCTAACAGTCTGAAGCGAGGGTGAAGAGGTTGAGCTAGGACCCTCTTCTCGTTTCTTAGCTTCTCCTCTCCAGGGCCACCGCACGCTGCCCCGCTGGCCGAAGACTGCATGATTCCACTGGTGCTGCGCACAAAGACAACAAGGCAGACAGTACCCCCTCCACCAAACAAGGTTACTCCAACAAAAAGCCGTTACTTTAGCGACATCCCTAAAAATGAAGCAGTGTACAACATGTACATCTGCTCATGGCCAACTTGCCAGCTCCTCCTGTTTGTTGGAAAAGGGGAGGAAAGAGAAGCTAATGGGTCGATGTCTTCTTGGTTGACTGGGAAAGGTTGGAGTTGGTTGCCCCATTCTTCTGACTGGCCCTCTCTGTCTTTTGAGTGAGGAGTGACCAAATGCGCTTCTCCCTCTCTCTCTCTCACAGGGTACTCATGCGGGCCCTGTGGGGACTGGAGTCAGGATACATATGCATGGCTCTCTGCCAGAGACTTCATTCTGGCTCCACTGTTCCAAACCTCCCACCATCATTTTCAGCTTCCTCCAAAAGGTGTTTCAATCAAAAGCCAGGTCACTATAACCACATTCCTATTACTTATATCTTTACAGCATCCTCCCATCCTTCCCCCACCACTACCAAAAAGAAAAAACAGTTTTGAGCATTGATATTCACATTCTCAACAGATTAAAAAATCACTTTCAATTTTCCTTGCAAATCCTCAAAGATCCGTCTTTATTCAGTGTTAGACATTGTGCAGTTTATCAACCTAAGACTGAAAAAAAGCGAAGATGAAGGCGTATGCACTGATGTAGTTGGGTGGAAATGCATATTTTGCGAGCATCTGATCAGGATGCTTGGTTTCTTTCTCTTGCTGTCTGTAATGACATCCATAGAGCTATGCTCAAGGTTATAAATCTTTTTCACACAGACTTACCAGAAGTGACTCAAAACTAACTTAACCTGTATTAGATATAGTTACGGATCTGCAGACACGTTTAAGCTCTTTAAGCAACAAATTGAAGCCATCACTCTAGCTAGAAGTTGAAGCTGTTCCTTGTCCTTAGTGATTAAAATTTAGAAAAATCTGCCTGAAATAAATCAGTCATGTAAATGAACCCTCAAGGGGCACTTTCTTGGAGTCGGGGCATTATTTGTATAACAGTCTGCCAGAGCCACTGGCGATATCGAGGAACATTTGGGATGAACAAGTGCTGAGTCACTTTAAAACTCACCAAGTAATAGAGGTAGTTATCACCCAAATACATTACTTATCACCGGGGCCTCCTGATGCCTGTGCTTACCCAGGAACCCTCCTGTGATATTGAAGGCCAAGGCATCTCCTCTCCCTAACAACACTGTTGTATCTTTGGCAACTTGAGCAGGAACTCAGAAAATCAATACCACTTCATGAGCCAGGTCTTGGTCCTCTCCCTTTACGAGGATTCTGTCAATGCAAGGGGCCATTACTGTACTTTAAAGGCATGATATAAAATTGCTTCGACAAGATATAAGACACACCGTTTGCAAGAACCTGGTGAGAGTATTTCAGTCAAAGTTAAATAGTTTCATCACATAATTACTTCAATTGGCAAAGCTCCAGCCAAACGCACTCGCGGAGGGGCTGCACCTTCTATTATGGGTGGGGGATTGTGAGTGAGGCCTGTCGATCAGCTTCAGTTGTTCTAAACAAGGTCAAGCTGTTAAAATCGAGGCAGAGCCCAGCATCGATGCCATTGGCAATGACACTGCAACTGAGTTGACAAGTTGCTTTCCCTTTTTTTCCCCTCCAACTAAGTGGTCTGAAAGTAACTTTAGTTTTATGGCTATAAAATATTTCATCCTGATCTGCAGTCTGGTAATTCATTTTCTAAGGACTGTTTAGAATTTATTCAAGGGGAAAAGGAAACTCTGTTGGTTTCTCTAACCGATTTCCATTATATGACACAATTTAACTTTTGTATTTTATGAGGTTTTATGTGTTCCACTAAAACCGTTAGCTGGTTGTCTCCTCATGATAAAATTTAATCACTTATATAATACCTTAAAAGCCAATGACAGTTTTGCATATATTTATGTTTTCTTTCATTTAAAATATGGGCGTGTCATAAAGTTAGCTCTTATTGGCGGCGGGGGCAGGGGGGAGGAAAAGGCTGGCACTAAAAACAGAAAATCTGTAAGTATTGAGCCTTTATGTATGACACAATAAGAATGAAGCACTGTTGCCTACAAACTGCGTGAAATTTGAGAAAAAGTGAATGCTAATTCATGACGACCATTCATATTTCAGTGATTACCTGAGTGCACCCAAGCTCCGCATTTAGCTTTATCCCATATAAAGCTACTTGACAACTATGAGATTTTGGCAATTTAACAAAAATTTTAATAATAACAGTGAGAAATAGACTCAAAGGACAGGGACGTATACCTTGCAAAAATGTCTCACAGAAGCTAATCACATTAGCCTGCCCTTTGCAATCAGAGACACTCTCACAATTCCACTTCCAAGTAACACTTCCCAAATCTGGGTGGTTAATAAAGACTAGAAGAAAAGTGATTTTCTCTCCCTCTCATCCCACTTCCACCTACAGAGTTCCAATTATGGCATCACTTAATCACCACACATATTTATTTTAGAGTTATTCAAATGCATTATGAATTTATATGTCTATTATTAGATTTACTGGTGCTAATGATTTGGATTTAAATAGCACTTTTCTTCCTGAGGCTATAACAATTTTTCGTCAATGACCAAATTCACTTTCCCTGCATGCCTCAAATGGGAGGTAGGAAAGGGGCAAAGGTCATTCAACCCATTTAGCTTAGGACAATCTTATCCCAAAGATCAGAAAGAATTAACTAAGGCTCCATATATTCTGACAGTAATGGATCAAGGGACTGGCTAGATTTTTAACTGTAAAGAGTGCAGTTACCACATATATATCATTCATCATGCTATCCCCAGCAAACAGAATAGTATCCAAAACAAATATTTGTTAAAAAAAAGAATTAATAAATAGATACATCAGTTGATCAATCAGTCAATCATAGAGAATTTCAGCTAGAAATCTGCAAATTCTCAAAGCTAGTGGAAGTAAAGCTGGGGTGTTTGGTAGACTACCCCTCCAACTGCAAAAGTGTATATGCTCATTTTCAAAGGGTCAAAGTGTGTTATTGGGCTGATACATAGGTAGGGATGTGTGTAGGTTACGACAGTGATGATTTCAGGGGAATAGGAATATTCACCAGTCCTCCTCCAAAACCTCCCCTACCTTTACAGGGCTTAATAAATTTCTCTATCAGGGAACAAAGCTTTTCCTTCCATGATGAAACATAAAGGCTAGATGGAGTTGTTTCTAGGAAAGTAGATCAGAGTAGGCTGTGCTGTGGGGAGAAGCTGATTTACTGTGAAGCTAATGAGACTTAAGTTTCAGGGCCGCTCAGCTATCCAGATCTCTACCAAGGTCCTGGGAGGACCCTAGCAATGAGTTTTCATTGGTTTTGTTGAATTTGCAACAGTAAGATATTTTTGTGCTCTGTTTTTGTAAAAACATCCACCCCTCAAATTGTACAAGTTTCAGGGCCCACAAATCCTGGATTTCCACCGGTTGTGGGGTCACATTTATTTTAAAATCTCACTGCTGTAACACAGCAAAGGTTTATTCCTGGTTCTTGCTTCAGCAAGAAGCAGATCACTTTGCTCCATATAGTCACTCAGGGATCCAGCTGAGGAAGGTTCTCGCCATCTTTTGACACTGCCATCTTAACATGGGTCTACCAGTGTTGTGTCAGGAAGGGGAGGAACATGGACAACTTATACCAGCTTAAAATACTCTACTCAGAATTTATACATAGTCATTTATCTTCATAACCCATTGACCAGAACTAGTATGTGGATCAAACTTAGTGCCAAGGGAAGCTGTGAAAACTTTCTGTGTTCCCAGGACAAAGAGGATAACTGAAGGCAGTGAGCACTATTAATCTATACCCCCAAATACCCTCTGATTTTGTTTCACACCAAAGTGTACTTAAAGTGAATAGGTAAAGTGCAAGGGCATTAAGGTATTCATCTCCTGAAGAGTAGAATGGCAAGAACTCATCTTAATAATGCCAACCTCAGGAAAAAAGTCAGATTTCAAGCACTAAAACTCATCTGGAGAGATCTGGCAATAAGAGGAAAGATTAAGAGACCAGTTCCCAGTGTTACTAGGACTAGTCTATGCCCAGAAGGATTCCAAGGTATTTGGATGCACTAGTCCCACACGAAATACACATATTTTTTGTAATGAAGAAGCTCAAAATTCCTCAATGTTTTTCCCTTGTCTAAAGAACAACAGCCATGTAGCTGTCCAGTTTTTCCAGCACCCGTTATTAAGGAGGCTTTCTTTGTTCCTTTGTATATTCTAGCTTCCTTTGTCATAGGTTAGGTGACAACAGGTGCGTGGGTTTATCTCTGGGCTTTTTATCCTGTTCCATTGATCCATATTTCTGTTTTTGTGCCAGTACCACACTGTCTTGATTACTGTAGCTTTGTAGTACAGTCTGAAGTCAGGGAGCCTGATTCCTCCAGCTCCGTTTTTTATTTTATTTTATTTTTTTGAAAAATGCCATTGGTAATTTGATAGGGATTGCATTTGGGTAGTATAGTCATTTTCACAATATTGATTCTTCCAGTCCAAGAACATGGTATATCTCTCCATCTGTTTGTGTCATCTTTGATTTCTTTCATCAGTGTTTTATAGTTTTCTGAGAACCAGTCTTTTGCCTCCTTAGGTAGGTTTATTCCTAGGTATTTTGCTCTTTTTGTTTCAGCGGTAAATGGGATTGTTTCCTTAATTTCCCTTTCTGATCTTTTGTTGTTAGTGTATAGGAATGCAAGAGATTTCTGTGTATTAATTTTGTATCTGGCGACTTTACCAAATTCATTGATTAGCTCTAGTAATTTTCTGGTGGCATCTTTAGGATTCTCTATGTATAGTATCATGTCATCTGCAAACACTGACAGTTTTACTTCTTCTTTTCCAGTTTGGATTCCTTTTATTTCTTTTTCTTCTCTGATTGCCATGGCTAGGACTTCCAAAACTATGTTGAATACTAGTGGCAAGAGTGGGCACCCTGGTCTTGTTCCTGATTTTAGAGGAAACGCTTTCAGTTTTTCATCATTGAGAATAATGTTTGCTGTGGGTTTGTCATATATGGCCTTTATTATGTTGAGATAGGTTCCCTCTATGCACACTTTCTAGAGAGTGTTTATCATAAATGAGTGTTGAATTTTGTCGAAAGCTTTTTCTGCAACTCTTGAGATGACCGTATGCTTTTTATCCTTCAATTCGTTAATATGGTGTAAAAGAATGAAATTAGAACACTCCCTAACACCATACCCAAAAATAAACTCAAAATGGATTAAAGACCTAAATGTAAGGCAGACACTATAAATCTCTTAGAGGAAAACATAGGCAGAACACTCTTTGTCATAAATTGCAGCAAGATTGTTTTTGATCCACCTTCTAGAGTAATGAGAATAAAACCAAAACTAAACGGGACCTAATGAAACGTAAAAGCTTTTGCACAGCAAAGGAAACCAGAAACAAGATGAAGAGACAACCCTCAGAATGGGAGAAAATATTTGCAAATGAAGCAACTGACAAAGGATTAACCTCTGAAATACACAAACAGCTCATGCACCTCAATATCAAAAAAACAAAGAGCCCAATCCAAAAATGGGCAGAAGACCTAAATCGACATTTCTCAAAAGAAGACATACAGATGGCCAACAAACACATGAAAAAATGCTCAACATCACTAATCATTAGAGAAATGCAAACCAAAACTACAATTAGATTATTACCTCACACTGGTCAGAATGGCCATCATCAGAAAATCTACAAACAATAAATGCTGGAGAGAGTGTGGAGAAAAGGGAACCCTCTTGCGCCACTGGTGAGAATGTGCATTGATACAGCCACTATGGAGAACAGTATGGAGGTTCCTTAAAAAACTAAATATAGAACTACTATGTGACCCAGCAACCCCACTACTGGGCATATATCCAGAGAAAACCATAATTCAAAAAGACACATGCACCCCAATGTTCACTGCAGTGCTATTTACAATAGCCAGGACACGGAAGCAACCTAAATGCCCATCGACAGAGGAATGGATAAAGAACATGTGGTGTATATATACAATGGAATATTACTCAGCCATAAAAAGGAACTAAATTGGGTCATTTGTAGAGACGTAGATGGACCTATAGTCAGTCATACAGGATGAAGTACGTCAGAAAGAGAAAAACAAATATCGTATATTAATACATACATGTGGAATCTGAAAAAATTGGTATAGACGATCTTATTTACAAAGCAGAAATAGAGACACAGACATAAAGAACAAATGTATGGATACCAAAGGGGAAAGCAGGGGTGGGATGAAGTGGGAGATTGGGATTGACATATATACACTGTTGACACTATGTATAAAATAGATAACTAGAGAACCTACTGAATAGCACAGGGAACTCTACTCAATGCTCTGTGGTGACCTAAGTCCAAAAAAGAGGGTATAGCTGATTGACTTTGCTATACAGTAGAAACTAAAACAACATTGTAAAGCAACTGTACTCCCATAAAAATTTTTTAAAATAAAATAAAATAACGAACAACAGCCAAACTCATTAGCATTCAAGGTCCTCCAAATTCCAACTGCTGTTTCGTTTTTCTGCCTCTTGTTCTTTCCACTCTACTTCCCAAAACCCCAGCCATATTGAACGACTCATCCTTCCTTGAGTAGATACACTATCTGCCTTTTGACTGCACAGTCTATCCTCGACATTACATGCTCTCTCTTCTTTCTCTTATGCAACCAATGAACTCATTCTTCAAGTCGAAGTTCAAAAATCATACCCCATAGGAAGCAAGCCTCCCTTACAGGTCTTAGCTAAAAACAGGTTCTGCCATTTTGTTCCATTTCCCTTTGTGTTTATTTCAATTATATCATATTTCTCCTTGTTTATAGGCACAGTCTCTTCCCTGTTAGACCGTCAACCTCATCCATGAGGGAGAACAGAGTTTTATCCCCAGCACTTGGTTCAGCCCCTGGCAGATCGTCAGAATTTAATAAATTATTGTTGCATGAATCAGTAAATGAATGACTAAGGAGGGAGCACAGGGACTGAAGGCAATCAGGATTTTCTAATGAGGCTAAGATACAGGTGACCCCAAAGTTAGAAAGGGGGCAAGAATGACTCCTATTTTGTGAGAGCAGATATTGCTTACTTAGGGACATGTGCCCACATGTCTATACAGGACCAAGTGCTATAATTTTCAAAGTGCTCCTTAGTGCAGTTGTTTCCATAATTGGGATGAAGTGAGAAAATTCCGCTCACTGAACCTAAAAGTCACCCTTCCACCTGGGTAATGCAATGGTCCAAGCTTTAAAAGATGTATGAATTGCCTCTCCCCAGAGGGACTAGGCAGAGAAGGATGTACTTTCTAACACAGCACAGTTATTGACCTTCCACTGTAGCAAATCTGCAAATGTCAAAGCAATGAATATTTCTAAGAAGAAAGCTACTGTTTAAAAACAGATGTTTAAAATACAGGGCCTTGAGAGCTGTCCTCTCTCCACACACACTTGCTAACAATTCTGAGAAGCACAGAATACAAACATGTATCATTCCCCCTCTTTCCTTTCCAAGACCAAACAAAGGAAGTTGAATGAATCTTCACCTTTGTTTATGCAATTTAAGAACTGAAGAACGTGTTCCTAAGGTTAAGATGAATCCCAGGACAAGAGAAGGTTAAAAGGCACCATTACAGCATGTGTGTGTAATAATGCCATAGGTTTGTACAGTGCTTATGACTCTCCAAATCTTCTCATCATTCTCATGGGATCCTTAACTAATCTTGGGATGATCCAAGAATAGGTTGGATTAGACCCATTTGACAGATGGGGAAACCCATCACCAGCAAAGATATGACACTCCTAAATATTGGTAAAACAGAGAGAATTCTGTCAAGGCCAAGGAGAAGAATAAATAACTAGATTGTTAATTCTATTCCGAGGGCATTACATCAACATATTTATATTATCAAGGTACTTCTCTGGGCACATGGACAATGTGAGTGTGTCTCTGAATTACTTATTCATTCAACGCACAACTTCGAATACCACCCACATTTTAGCAATGTGCTGGGGATGAAGCATAGAGAAATAAGTAATGACCTAGGTATGAGTGTGTTCACAGAAACAAATGAGAGATTATAAAACAATGGGGGAGCTGGATGATGCTGAGGTGATAGGGAATCATGGGAATACAAGTAAGGTCAAGTGGACATTCCTAAGGGAAGCAGGGAAGGCCTCCTGGTGGAACAAACACTTAAACGAAGGATGCAGAGAAATTAATCACGTGAATAGAGGAAGGTCAAATGAGGGGAAAGAGACCCGTGTACAAAGGCACAGCACAAAAAGTAAAACATCTGAGCAAATTCAATCATCTGGGTGGGTAGACCACAAAGCAAGAAATGTAGAGAAATGCTGGATGGCAAGAAACCCTGCAGTCCAGTCATCCACCTCAAGAAATAAAAGCTTCCTCCAGGGCCTATGGCAGGACTGAGGACTGGTTTGGTTGAGAAGAAACATTTAGACATCTGTGAAATTGACCTTTCTCCTTCAACCCTGTAGCAGTGTCAAAAACAGATTTTATACATTGGGGCAAAGGCCTCAGGCCCAGCATCAGGCCACAGTGAGAAATCGCTGCTACTAATCAAGAAAAGTTCTCTTTTCTTGTCTGAGTGCACTTTGGCAGAGGAAGCCGTCCGTGCAAGGGGCCTGCCTCACAGTGGGACAAAGAAGGGGGCATTTCTCCCTGCTCTGGAGCCCCCTGCCCCCATGGCAAAATGAACTCTCCCTTTGCTTGTGATATGGCTAATGTATTCTGCTGGGGAGGAGGTCTTTTTTTTTTGGGGGGGGGGAAGGTCTTTTAATCCTGTAAGGAGAGAGAATCATAAAGAGGCAAGTACCCTCTGGGAAGGAAACAAGTGAATAAGGGGTAAGGAGCTAATAGCAGAGCCATTTCTGAGCGCCACCTTTGCAAACGAAGAAGGGGTGGGAGCAGGAAGGCCAGTGACAGGGAGGGAATGGGGGGCTGGCCCCATCTACACTTGATAACAGAATCGGTCACACCTGACAGCAGAATCGGGAGAGATACCTCAGGGCAGGAGTCAGCCAACTTCTGTAAAGGGCTGGGTAATAAAGCTCTTAGGCTTTGCAGACCACTGGGTCTCTGTTAGAACCACTCAACGCTGCTATAGTAACTCAAAAGCAACCACAGACAAAATGTAAACGATGAACATAGCTGTGTTCCAATAAAACCCTTATTTACAAAAATAGGTAAGGCAGCCAGGTACCCATAGGCCATAGTTTGCTGACCTCTTGTCTTAGAACGATGGCTCTCAAAGTGTGTTCCCTGGACCACAGCAGCATCAGCATAGCATCACCAGGGAACTTATTAAAAATTTACTTATTAAAAATGTAAATTCTCAGCCTCACCCCAGACCTTCTGAACCAGAAACTCAAGGTCAAGGGCACTGCAGTCAGTGTTTTACAGGCAGTGAAAAGAATCAACCTCACTCCAAGTGGTGACTCTGGAGTTAGTAATTTGTTAAAGACAGGGTTTCAAACCACATGGTGTGCATTTATGATCAAAAAGAAATCTTTACTGTTACAGAGTGTTCTTTTGTCTAAATAGAAGGTAGGTTGTGAGAGCATGTCTTGAAACACTCACAAGACCCTCTGCAAGATTCCTCATTCAACTAACAGCCAATTTTTATGACGTATCAGCTAAAACCAATATGGCAGCGATACATCCTGCCTGGGTTTGAATTGATCATAGAAAGAATTCCAGAAAACACTAAAAGCAGCTCTGGTTACTGAGAAATCTGTAGATCACAGGCTTGGTTTCTTTCATGGAAAACCAGCATGGTTTTCTTCAGCAAATGTTGAACCGAGTATTAAAAAGACATTAAGCTGCCTCCTTTGCCATGTCAAGTATGCATTCAAATTCAAGACAGCATTTAAAATATTAAAACATCTAGCAATTTTATTACTAGCTCATTAAAATGGCGACCATGAAAAATTTAGTTTAAGCTACCCAATGATGGCTCGTGAGACACTTAAAAATACACACACAGATAACTGAACTTTTAAAGTAAGTTCCTTATTAACTTCTTTCCCCTCATCTATTACCATTGCTATTTTCCAGCTGTATAAACAGTCTGGAGAGTATGCCCTGAATGAATTCACCGTTCAGAAAACAACATAATTACAGCCATTCCAGCAAATCGAGTGCCAAAAAAGTTACAAATTAATTGAAGGTTAGCATTGAAAATTAAATCCCAGTCAGCTTGAAGTCATCTTTTAGGCTACTTTCTATAGAATTAAATAGAGAACTCACTCCACATCAGTTTGGCTGACAGAGTTTTAAAGTTCAGGTGGACAAATGGCCTTCCCCCCCGCTATCACTTTCCTGTGAACTGATATTGTTAATCCCAGGTGATGCCTGCCAATAGTACCTTAGAACCTGCTTATGATTTACGCGTGATGCAGGACCACTTCCTATTCTCCTATAAATACACTTTATTGAAAAATCACAATTTATCTTGCCCTATTCTATATTGTTAATGACCACTGAGGACATTATCAAAAAAACATTTTTCTCTTTTATTTTTATTATTTCATTTTTTCAAACATACAAACCATTTGCAAAAACAATACAAAGAATCCCCTGTACCTTTCATCCAGATCCCCCAAATATTAATAGATTTGCAATATTAATTAATGTTAACTGACAAAGTTCAACTATCAGAATCAGATAATTAACATTAAAATTCAAAACCCCTATCTAATGGACAGACCTTCAGATTTCACCAGTTGTCCCTCCAGTGCTCTTTTATTGGCCCAGGATCCAATCCAGGATCACTTGTGGTATTTATTTGTCATGTTTCCTTGATGTCCTTTGATCTGATCATCAATAAATGTTTAAATCCAACACACATTCATTGAGCACCTAAGCTGTGCCAAAATTGTGGCAAAGCTCTGAGGATTCAAAGATGCTTCTGGCCTTTGAAACACTTACGCTTAATTGTCAAAATCACAATAAAATCAAAGGCCAGACATGGAAGAATGTACTGAAGTATTGATTCTTTAGGAAAAAATAAATGAAACAACACTGTTTAGATTTGAAAAAAAAAAAAAAAAGATATCATTAATGAAGATGACCTCAACCCAAAAGGTTCTTGCTTACAAAAAACATTATTGTTCATGGCTGAAAGCAACATTCAGAGACACTGCATGTAACAGAGCTACTGGATTGTCTTCATGGTCAATGTTTGTATTCCTCACACCTAAACAAGGCTTGGCAAACAGAAGGGGCTCCGTAAAGGTCAAATGAATTGGGGAGTTGGGGTCATCTCTGAAGCCTACCAGAGGATTTGGAACATGCAGGATAGCTCCAGGTGTCAGCCTGAAATCCCCTCTTGACAGTGAAGAAACTCATTCAAACTCCAAATTAAAGTTCAGAGGCTAATTACCATCTGAGGACCTTTTACTTTTTGTACTGCTTTGAAACAGGATGTGTAGAAATGCACTGTTAAACACTTGGCAGAGAACCAGAGATTTGGGCTCAAGGATTTTTGGCATGCCTACTGATCTCTCCATTTACTTCATTTCTTTAATATCAAATTGTGCCTCCATGGCTCATTCAATGCTGTGTTTTGTGAGATTTCTAGAATCTTGAAGTTGAGAGAACATCAGCAGTTGCTAGTCCAGCACCTGAATGGATTCATATTCATAAGTTCTTTACAACATTTCTGACAAGAGGTGTGGCCCCTCTCCACTATTCTAGCCCTATCCAGCTTTAGGAGAGTCTTCCTGATAGTACCGCAAAACTCCATCATGCTACACCTCTCACCTCCCGCTCTATATTTAACAAGTATTGTCCTATGTTCTGCCTTCTATAGTCCCACACAGTAATTCTGGATATATATCAGTTCATCAATGCCTTTTAAAAATATGGGTTCTAAAATGAACCATTCAAAATGCTCCGAGTCTGGCCTGACCAGCACGGGGCACAGAGAATCTGTCATCTCACTGGTACTGATACTACTTAAATGTCCATGAATCGCACAGCTTTTCTAGTAGTTGCATCACAGTGTTGACACATGGTGGGTTTTCAGAATCAGTTGAGTGTTGAGTCTTTACAAAGGGTGCTACTACTGTCTGGCTTCATTTTGTGTATCATGTACTAAAGCAGAGAGACCTGGAGGTCCTATATGTATAAGTTTATATTTATCTATTTTGGATTCTACTTCATTATATTTGACCCATGGTTGCAACCGTTCGAGATCTTTTTCATCAGGAGGCAAATAAATGAGTTACCCTGCCTTTTCCTGTCATCCACCAATCAAACAAGAAGCCACCTATGCCATTACCAAAGTCATTATTCAAAATATGGAATAAGATAAGATCACTGGCAGAAGCACAAGCCTAGTTAATTCCCTAAAGACAACTTTGCCTCATTAGGTAGCACTCTTTGGCATGTGACTAAATGGTTACAAATATATTCATCTATTATCCTACCCACATTTTACCACTCTTGTTCACAAAGATGACCATAGATTCTACCAAAAGTGTTGCTGAAACCCATGTTCACTAGGTTTTTCCCTGGTCTATCCCCAAATGAAAATGGCTTAGCGTGGCAAGGCTTGGCAACAAGGCATGAAATGAAATGTAGGGTAAGTTGAGTATGTTTCACACGCTCTACTCAGAGATGAGTGAGAGCTGCATGATAGGAGCCGACTTCCACCATCACCAAAGACAACTTGTTTCTGAACCAGTTGCATTACCTATACCTGGAATGCAGCATCCACGTTCTCCCACTGATACTATTTTTATTCCTTTTTTGAACTTTTAACAGAATACAGTTTCACTGATTTCTTAGAACATTCTCTTGGTATTGTGCCTCCCTGTTTCATGCAATGTGTCTCTTCAAACATTGGTATAGCTTTCCCTAACCAGAAACCAGTATCATGAAGTTTCACTCCACTAAGTCTGAGGAGTTATGTATGCCACCTTGGGTTAAAATCTCAAATTTGATTTAAATTTTTTTTCACACTCAATATAATCAATAACATTCTGGCATCTATATGATGCCACATGCATTATTTCTCATTTCCTGCCCAGGTATTTTCTTCTTCAGCATATTGAATATATATTTTATGTTTCTTTTTTCTTTCTACCTTGCAACTTTTGTCTACTTTTATATTTCCTGGTGAAACCGAAGTTCGAATACAAACTGGTTACGGTGCAAATGCACAGACTCTTTGGAAACAAAGGGTAACCATTTTTACAAGCCACCCAAAGGACAAGAATAAGAAATGCTTTTGTTAATTAGCATCATGAGGCTGAACTGAACCAAGGATCTTAGGTTAATTCTAATGAGCTATGAGCTAATATTGGTAAGATGCTTTTAGATTTTTAATTTAAAAGCACTTTGCCAATGAAAGTATAAGGGTTACAAATTTCCTGAGCCATCTGGTCCCCTACATAAAGTAATGATTTCAAAAAGTTTAGATGGATGAATGGAAAGATAGATAAATAGGGAATTTATTCCTCTGTCTACTATTCATACAGAAACGTTTCCATCTTCACAAAAGCCCATTTAATAAATAGATGTTATTCCACTCACAGTTCAGATTGTGGCAAGTGAAAAGTAAAAACAAATAGCATATACAAATATGTAACCTACACTGTTAAAATATTCACAATAATAAGTTCTGAGGATCTAATATGCAGCATAATGATTATAGTTAATAATATGGTATTATACACTTGCAAGTTGCTAAAAGAGTAGACCTTCAATGTTCTTACCACAAAAAAAAGGTAATTATGTGATGTGATGGAGGTGTTAGCTATGGTGGTGATCGTTTTGCAATAAATAAGTGTATCAAATCAACATGTTGCGCATCTTTAACACAATGTCATATGCCAATCATATCTCAATAAAGCTGGAAGAAATATATATATTCACAAGGAGAGCTGAACTGGTCCCTTCATCACTAAGAGGCTACCTCCTAAAACAATCCAAGAGCAAGAGTCATTGTAATAATGCCTTCTATTTATTTATTACTTATTATAGCCAATTCCTTTACATTCATTAGCATATTTAATTTTCGGAGTGGTCAGATGAGGCAATTACTAATGTCAACTCTATTTTACAAAAGTGGAAACTGAGATTTACAGAGGTTAAACCTTCCCTGATGTTTCAAATATCATGCCTGTGATCCAGGATTGGTACCCAGCAGCTCTGTTCCACATGTTTCCCTCTTAGACCTGTTCCACAGCATAGAAGTTGGTGGGAATTGTGGTAAAACTTGAGCAATCAACATAAAAGGTATGCAAAATATATTCATTGTTTGTGCTAAATCACCCTAGTTAACCCTCTCAGCCTTCCTATGTGGTTATATTATCACCCTCACTTTGCAGACAAGGGGGAGAGCAATCAGTAAGAGATGGGTACACGTTCTGAGACTGAGGACAGACACTACATATTGTCAGGGTGATTGCCATCATTGCAGTACGTAATGTTTTTACTTGCTTGCTATATTTAAGTGAAAAAATTACTAACCCTGGTTCTCTGTGAAAGAAGTGATTAAACATTAATCACATAATATCCAATCCCTCTACTCTCTGTGTTCCTCTTTGCACAGGAAAGAATGTTGGAGCATGTGGTTTTCCAGCTACTCTCAAGTGAATTATTTTAAAGGTAATAATAAGAAGAGATTACCCCAATCTCTTACGATGCCAAAAAGTCCATGGAGATCACTGAAAGAAAATCCATCCCTAAGGGTATTTTACAGCAAAAAGAAGAGGAGACAAAGGATATTCCCCATCTTTAAGCAAATTCTCTGATTTGACATGATTACTTCAGTTTTCTCTAAAGGAGTATTTTCTGACCTCCTTTGTCATCTTTTGAGACCCTACTAGCTAAGAAATTCTCTGAAAGATCTGTGAGGTATCACTGTCCCTAACCAGCACCCCTTCCCTTGTTTAGGAAAGAAATATCAGTGAAGTGACAGTAATTCAGCTCCCCAAATGACTTTGCTTCCTACTGACTGACCTCATTGGTGGGGGAGAGAAACATCACCTCTCACCTCAGATGCTTTCTTTAATGTAGCATCGGCTCTGCCTTTGGCCTTTGGTAGTTTGAGCACAGAGCCTCAGAGGCTGAGGCTTGAGGTGGTAAAAACATACTCCACAAAGGACTGGCCCTTTCTGAATCATCACTCATCCTTCCCCAGCATGGTCCCTGTTTTTTTCTAAAACATGAAGGATGTGTAAAGGACACATAAAACTTTAGTCAATAGGTCCATTATTATGATTGGCTGAAAACCATAGAATGCATCCATCAAGCCATTGTGTTGCATCTTGTGTTAAATTATGGTGATAAATAGTCCTTTATCTGTGACGTCACCTACTAATCTATTCCAAAAACTACTCACCACCGGCATTATGCATCATTCATGTTCCTGCCAGCTTTTTGCTGAAAAAAAATCCTCTACATGATATAAAGCCACACACAAGATTGCGCTTGACTCTGCCGACACAAATATTGTCTGTTATTTTCATGTCATACTGTGAAAACAATTGCTTCTTCAGTTCCCAAAGTTATCTCAAGTGTGCAGTAATGTCCTCAGCTCTCAGCTCTGGGTATTATAACTCATGTACTTTTAATTGTTTATAATTTACATCAGAACTGGACGGAGTCCATTTGCACTCATGCTGCTTTATAACTACTAGATGACATATTTTTGCCACCTTGCTCAGAGTCGAATTTAATCCTATTGAAAGGCCTTTAACATAGAAATTTGGTATGGAATGCCTTAATATTTTCAGGAGCTATGTAAAAGGCTGTGTGCAGTTACTAGCAGTAGGACTGGGACTTGGATCTGATTTTATACAAAATGTTCTCATAAAATTAGACATTGTTTTTAGTTCTCAGAAAGTACTATTTATTAAAATGAAATCAAAAGAGGAAAGTGGGGATTCCCTGGTGGCGCAGTGGTTGAGAGTCCGCCTGCCTATGCAGGGGACGCGGGTTCGTGCCCTGGTCCGGGAGGATCCCACATGCCACGGTACGGCTGGGCCCGTGAGCCATGGCCGTTGAGCCCGCGCGTCCGGAGCCTGTGCTCCACAACGGGAGAGGCCACCGCAGTGAGAGGCCCGCGTACCGCGAAAAAAAAAAAAAAAAGAGGAAAGTGAGTATATTTTAAATTCCAATTTCAAGTGTAATAATCTGTTCAAAAACACACACATAATAGTGTTATGTAACTTTCTCTATATCACCTTGATGGTGTAATATTAGATGGTCTTCTTCTTAAAAGAGAAAAAAACAAACCTACCTAATTTTCTTGACCTACTCAAATAAGAGGAGATGGAATACAGAATGAAACAAACCACTCACTGGACTTTCATTCAAAAGATGGATCCTAATATGTTTAATTTGAGCTTTAACTCAGAGAATCTGGAGCATTGTTTCTTGCTGAACAACGCAATGGAGGTGTCATAGCTTCTCTTTATATTTTAAATCACATATGAGATGATTGGATCGCAAAGAAGAAATAAACAAATATAAATGGGTTACACCCCATATCCATCTGCTATGCTTATTTATGTATTTTTAAAATTGCTTTCTTGACGGATGCACAGAAAAGAGTCACTAATATGTTAACTGGGGAGAGAAATACAACCAGATTTTCTTCCCTTCACTATTCTTAAATGCCCAATAGAACTGGTAGCAAAATATCATTTCCCTGAAAGTTGCTATGTAGTGCAAATTCTATCCAGTTAATCATGGAAAACAATAAAAAGTCAAATCACTTTAAAAACAGTGGCCCCCTTCCCTGACCTCCTCTCAATTATCATCACTTGGAGAATCCAAAGGAGACACATATTGCATGAAAAACAGACATTGTAAAAACTGAACAATCTTCAGCCAGTCTTGATGGAAGTTTGGCTTCAACTCAATGTTCAAAGTAAAATACGTTCCGTCTTCTCCACTCTGATGTTTGCACTCATGTGTGGTGTCTGCAGAAAGAGGAGTGGCTCTTGCCTTCTAACTGTAGTAGAACGGGCCTCATTCAGGGCCATTGTTCCAGTTTTCTTTCTTTCTTTATAAATTTTCTCCCTTCTAGCTTTTTCCTATTCCTAAAACTATTCTTATTATTGAGAAGAATCATATGTTAAGCACATCTAAACATCAAAGTTAGCCTATCCTCACTGCTGAAACCACACACACGTGCACGCGCGCGCGCACGCGCACATGCACACACACACACACACACACACACACACACCCTGCTTTTTCTCACTCTCACCTCCACACCCATATTCTGACAAATCCCTGAATCCTCACCATTGTATAGTAACTGCTGCTCTTGCCACCTTTTTGTTTCCTGGTGGGTCTGTAATTGTCATCTCATCCCCGGAGCCACATCAGGATTACTCAATAAATTGATTGTCAGGGGATATCTGAAGAACAGAACAGCTTGAGCTCTAGAAGCCAAGTGCCTTATGGCCTCCAGCCCAGAAAAAGGAAGCAATGAGGATGAACAAACCTCATCCCATTCCACTGCTCTAACACATTAATGTGAATTAAGCAAATGAATTTCATTCCCCATTTCTACTCAGAGAGAGCAAACAACGTGAGGAAGATTAAAGAATTAAATAAAACCAACCCTGCCACGTCTTTTTATGTAGAAGGAAACTGGGCAAAAGATATCCAACCCCTGGTTTTGGAAAAGTTCATTTCAGCCCTTCCTCAAGTATGTACAATTTGCCTTTTTTTGTTATATCATGACCTCCCCATACAGAAATAATGCTGTAACAGGGCTTCTTCTGTTATGGGCTCCTTATCTGAAATAATGTTTAAGTGTTGTATTGTCAAGCTTCCGACTCTAAGATTCCAACATGCGTTATTATCTTTTAGAATCCTGTTGGCAGGATGTTATCTCTTTCACTAGGAAAAAGCCTAAGTGGGGACTAATCTACATGTCAAGACAGCCTCAGAACAGCCACCTCTGATTATGCTTATGGGTGCTGAACAAGATCATAGGGAATTTCTGAACTCATACCAAGTGTATTTCTGTTAGAAGATCATTACATCAATCAACACAAGAAGATTGGGGAGGGGACGCAAGATCAAGAAGTATTGGTTCAGTGCCTACTCTGTGATTCAGCCACATTAAAAGTTGTCAAACTGTGCAAAATGTATCTTGCTAGCCCCATTTTGCAGACAAGAAAATAGATCTTCATAGAAGTTAAGAAAATGAACAACGTCACACAATTTGACTGCAAAATCCATGTTTTTTCTCAATCTTGTCAAGCTGCTTTTCAGATAGGATAAATCCTTAAATTAAGGCAGTATTGCTGGGAATGGAGAGGAGGGAATGAAAGTAACAGTGCGGTGAAAATGAAAAGAAAAAACTGAACACGTTAATCTATGTATGACCTGTCAATGCAAATACACAATTGCACCTTTCCTTCAGTGATAAGTCAACAAGCATTTATTAAAGATGGTTTTGTACCAGGCACCAGACCTGCGCTGGAGTCACAAAAATGTCGAATATCTTGGCCTTGGAGGGGCTTATAACCTAATGAGGAAGACACCTAACAGGATCATTTCTAGGTTATGAATGAAGTTTGCAATGCAAGTTTCCTAAAAAAAAGAGGGCACCAAAGCTGAGTCTTAAAAGATAATTAGGTCACAAAGAGACAGGGGAAGCAAAGGCATGTCACATAGAGGGAAGAGCAGCTAAGGTGGAATTGTAAGACCCCACAGCCACGCGCTGGCCATCCTCCCCACTATTGAAAGGTAGCAATAAATAAATAACTGAATACAAATGTGAATCGACAAAACCCAAAAGGCACAGCCACTCTCAAATACAAATTAGATACTTCTGTGGCCTAAAAGCAAACAAGCAATATCAATCTTTCAGGCCTCATCCAGGAGCTGTGGGTCTGGGTGTTCTTGGGCTATGGATGCCAGCAGAGGAGTCCAGGAATTCCTACTTCTGTGAGTAAACAGAGATTAAGAATGCCTCATACAAGACTGATGATTAGAGCCAGGCTTGAAACCAGGGGCCTGCCAGTGAAAAAGGCCACAACCAGCTGCTGGATTGCAGGAAAGCTCAGTAGACAG
The DNA here is from genome assembly GCF_000442215.2 of Lipotes vexillifer. NCBI lineage: Eukaryota > Metazoa > Chordata > Mammalia > Artiodactyla > Lipotidae > Lipotes > Lipotes vexillifer. The sequence goes on from NW_006769660.1 coordinate 742,606, forward strand.
CATCCCTTTTCCTCTTCAAGTTCAGAACCAGCTGAGAGACAGAGAGAGAAAGACAGGAAGAAGAGTCAGGAAGATAAAGATCAAAGTGTATATGCTTCATTACAGATGAAAGCTAAACTGGTGTAGCTTAGCCACATAGCCAGTTGGACTTGGTAACAGTCCCCTGAATTAGACAGATTTACCCACCCAATACCAGACAGTAATGCAAAACCGCTGGCTCCTCTGCAAAGGCAGAGTAGGGATTACATCTTGGCACAAAGGGCAGGTGAAAATTCTCTCATCCCTGTGTGCAGGCAGTTCTTCCAAAATGCCCAGAAGAGCCTAAAGTACATATACTCATTCCATCTCAAAAACTCTCTAAGCAAATAAGTTACCCCTCTCCTGGGGAGGGGAGTGAATGATAGGATGGGGAAGCAGCCAGCAGTATTACTTGAGTGGAACTCCCTGTCACAGTCCTCTTTTCCCAATGGTATGCTCTATCTAGGACTATTATTTACATAAAATTTGGTACCTAAGAGGCTGGAAGTGGCAAACACAGCCTCACAACCCTAACTGACTCAGTGGGAGCATCTGTTTTCATCCTCATTTTCATCATGAGGTGCCAGATCACTCACCAAACATCTAGTTGTGAACGTATAGTTGCGACAGAGGCAACCTCAAAGGCCTAACTAAGGAGAGATGAGTACAGAGGGACAGAACGAAAATATAACAAATCCTACTCAAGACCAGACTGGAAACTCCAATTCCAGAATGTATGAGAGAAAACAACCTACAAGAGCAAACCAGTAAATTCAATAATTGGAATAACACACCCTGGAGAAAGTGAAAATAACTGAACAATTGGTAAGTAGGTTTAAAATAATTATATTTCATATCCTCAAAGTAATGAAGATATAAATAACAATCAAAACAGCTAACAAGGGAATAGGACATTTTAAAAAAGACAGATTAAATAGAAATGAGAATGGGTAGTCTCTTTGAAAAGAGCCGTAACTAGAATTTTAGAAATGTGAAACACAGTATTTGAAATAAATGAAAAACAACCAATTGGATAAGCTCTAGACAAATACTAGCTGCAGAAAGGATTGGTGAAATGGAAAATATAATTGAGACATCAACCAGTAAAGCAGCACATAAAGATAAAAACTGGAAAGGGCAGCTCTGAGACATAGAGGATTGAGGTTCTTCACTACATAGTCATGGGCATCCAAACAGAACAGCACCGAGGCAGTGGTAGGCAAGCAATACTGGGAAAGATGATAGCTGAGGATTTTCCCAAATTGAATAAACACCGCATCTTCTCGAATTGAAAGTGCACATCAAGTGCCAAGCGAAAAACAGAAAACTAAGTCTGTACTGAGTAACATCACAATGTCACCAAGGAGAGAGCCAGCATGATGATATGGTGAACTCAGGATTATAGTGGTCATGGACCATAAAGAGTAAGGCATTGATCAACAAGATATGAAAGCAGGACCAGGGATCATATCAATGGAGAGTCACAATAAGTAGTATGTGCTCTATCCCGTGTATAAGAGGAAGCCAAGAAAACCGCGCAGAGGGAGGCAACTCTGGAAGAAATGACATGAATTGTGCTGGAAAATGGATGCTAAGGCCTGAACCAGAACAATAAGAGGGAGAATAGAGAGCACAGCATGATTTGGATTTTACAACAGGATTTCACAAGTTATTGGACGTGGGGAAAGAGGGAGGGAAATGGATAACTTAAGTGTTGCCCTCAGGCTTCCAGCCAGGATGATACCATCGGAGAGAGTGAATACAGAAGACAGAACAGGCTTAAGGGAGATGACCAGCTCAATGTTATGTATGTGTAATGTGGGAAATTAGCCGGCTATTTTATTTTGAAAAGTAGAGGAGAGCTCTAGGCTAGAATAAAGACTTGGCCATGATCAACGTAAAGATCTCTTCATCAGTTTCTACGAAGGACATGAATATCCTCAATTTACCAAGAGCATCTTCTTATCAGTGGCAGCTCGGTGGCTAGACAAAGAGCTATTTCCAGGAGAGGCAGGGGTAATGCATGGACAAAGTAGACTGTGTAAGTGACAGGAAATGCAGACAATACAAGAAAAGAGAATTGATGACAGTGGAAAACAGCAACAGAACAGCTAGGCAACGAGCAGAGCAATTCTGGTATCAAAGAGCACATAGGCAAAAGGCTAGGAAACCAAGGTATCACGCTGCAAAAAGGCGTCAGGGCTGAAGTGAAAATGGCAATAGAAAAACAGAGGGTGTGAAGAAAGCTGAAAGGATACGGCTATAAAAATTAGAAAAGCAGGAAAAAACAATTGCCTGCACATGAGGAAGGCAATTGGAAACACCTGGTCAAGGTGAACTTTGCTTTGGCAGGAGAACAGCAATAGTTTTTGATAAAAAAATTATTGAAGATAGGTTCCTAGGTTACTCTCAAACATGACCTAAACCCCTTATTGCGTGAGCACCAGATACTCTATGCAGTCTTGCAAATAAGAACTACACTTGCCCACAAAATGGAAGTGTATCGCTATTGATTTTGCTCCACTATGACAATATGTGAATGAATTATGAAATGAAAGTTAGGATTTTCGAAAGCTAACCAGAATGAGTCTTTACTTTCCCAGGATGAATGGCTAAGTGGCTCTTTTCAAGACTTGGATAATGGTTTCTAAATGAAAGAATGAATATCAAGAGCTTAGAGTGTTAACTCAAGCTAAGACTTTGAGGAGACCTTTGAAAATATTTAAAAAGATAGATTAGTGAAACAGTGAGGCAGAGATTAAGTGAACATGTTTTCAGATCTGTCATGTGGCATTACATCTGCCAGGTTATTTATTTTTCCGTGCCTACCTATGATGAATCAAAATCACCTTTAGGAGAATCCTTACTGAATAACATTGAAAAAAGTCAGAGATATTGGTCACCAATGTGATTTAATGCTTTAGGCAATAAAGATATTTTTAATATTTCTTCAGAATTATAATTGCATAATTACTACCTGAGATATTTTTATGGAGATTCCTTATTAATATTTTTTAGTAAATGAGATTCTTAGTGTATACAGCAAGTTATGTTCCCTTTTGTGCTTATTTCAGAATTTAAAGCTAAGATAGAGACACAGAACTCTCAGAATATATCTTTTGCCTAAAATAATCCCTGAGGTGGAGAGGAGAAACGTACTATCTTCATTTAGATTGGAGAAAAAGCAAACTGTTTCAAATAAGGCACAGATTTCAGAGTGTCATGAATGTTGTGCAGATTGTGCACTGCACATCTCTAGGGGCACAATTCACATGGAGGTCTTTCGAATGGTGCCTCCTAAGTACTACGTGCACATCCTGTACAAGTGCATCCAGTGGCCCTAGGTTTTCCCCTTTTCTGTTACACCATCTTTTAGATGGCTAAGGATTTATATGAGGAAAGTTTGGTACAACCCTAAGTTTGGGAGTAAACATAGAGGGATTGGAAAAAATCCATTTTAATGGCATGAAGGCTTTAATTGAAAAGTCAGATGGACCTGGGGTTGTCTTAATTCTGTTACTTATTAGCTCTGTGAATTTTGGCATATTATTTTAATTCTTTGAGGCTATTTCCTCATCTGTAAAGTAGGGATAATAATCTCTTCTTAACAGGATTCTTGGGAGGGTAAAATGTGATTATGTAGCAGTTTTCACAGTTCTTTTCTCAGAGTAGAATATTAGTCCGTCATCATCCTCATCAACATCATTATCTATAGAGCACTATATGAGCAACCTTCAGCAACCTTCCTATCTCCATTTCTATTCCTTTCATTCATTCATTCATTCAACAAATTTGTTGTGATATTCTGTTAGAAGCAAGCCACGTGCAATAGAAAGTATAAAGATTAATTAGACAGACCCATACCTATATGCATAGTCCCTCTAACAGGAGCAATCAGACATCATAACTCTATACAAAGTTGAAAGTCTCCATTGTAACTGAATGCCCGGAGCTGGGAAGGAATAAGTCGCTTTTGACTGGGATTGACTTAATACAAGGAGTTAACTTAAACTGGACTTTGAAAGATGGTTAAAGTTTTAACATTGAAGACTAGAAAAAGAAGCAAGCATTCTATGCATAGGAAAGAGATACAAGATATAAAAAGAGTTCACTAACATTTCTCCAGGCTTTAGAATAATAACATTCTGTCATATATTCAGACCCTAAAATGTCTAACCCAAAGGTTTTTAAATATCTCCTGCTTCCATGTGTACTATCAGTGAGTCCTTTATGGCTGACACAGATTTCATGGGACCATGGTTTGGTAGGCTTCATCACATAGCTGTTGACGGGTTTAGAGAGTACCATGGCACCACATAGCCCAGATACTTCCCAGCTCTGCTGTGTAATAGCAGTGCAATCTCAGCAGAGTCTCCTGCCATATCTGAAACTTAGCATCTTCATCTACAGAATGAAGATGATGACATCATCTAACTACAAAATGAGATATCTAGAGAGTTTTAGTACAATGCTGGCTCTCACTATGCTATGTGCTCAGTAAAAGGTAGCCATTGTTATTTTATTTCTTCAAAACTTGAATTACAGGAACCGCATATAAAATCCCTAAATGTCAATGCTTATAGTCTTGAAATTTATATTGTAGACATTTTCAATTATTTTTTTAAAAACTCTGGTTTTTTTTTTTCCCTTTGAGTCTCCCTCTACACAGCAGATAAGGTACGATGTTTTCATAGTTATCACATCATATGGCCTGTGTTGAATTAACTATTCAATGCATTTATTTTCTAGAACTGTATTCACTCTCCCTCTTGTGTGACCTGCTAGATACCAGGATAGTTTGTGACGAAGATAATTTTGGCCTCTCTCTCGTTCTCAGGTCCTTATCTTGGTCACGCCCTCACTCTGCCAGCCTTCTTTGTACAGACTCGAATGTAAAGGCACGTTAAGAAGCAAGAGAGAATGGAGTGTGAGAGTCAAAAATCATTTTTGCTCTAATAAATACAATGCCTTAATAATATTCAATTTTGAGTACAAACACAGAAATATATCTGAAAGGTAAATGGATTTTTTATTTTTCATTACCTCTTTTGACTAAGCATGAAATTCTGCCTTCGGGGAAAAAAAGAAAGCCTCTAATAGAAAGAACAGGCGCAGCTGAGTTCTGTGAAAGGTAACATGGAAACAAATGGGCTGACATCAATGACTGGCATTTGAGTGGGTGAAAAACTAAGCCCCCCAAAAGTTGATGTATGATACAGTCCAATTGGGTAAAGCAGAGCTTGGTGAGGGGTGAAAAGTTGAATGGAATTGCATAAAATGAAGCAGAACATCACAGAGAAAGTTAATTTCCCTTCAAATCTGCTGCTCCAGGTTTGATACCCCCAAAGCATTTCCACATCACCCCAAATAGCAATATCCACTCTTCATCTGGCAGTACCTAATATTCATATCTTAAATGACTCTATAAAATGAGATCTTTTTCTTCAACTGCAGAAAAGGATTTCCTACCTTCATAATATTTTGAATTATAGCACTTGAAAGAAAAAGAAAGGAAGTTAGATCTATTTTTAATTAATGTAGCCCAACAAAAAGGAAACTTTAGAAATCAAAAATGATAATTTGTTATCTGTATCCATATCAACCAAATACTATTTTCTTATTGTTATTATGATAAAAAAATAGCATTTATATTTCTTCTAATAGTTGCGCTCTAGATAGCACAGAACTAGAAGTCAGGAATCTTGGGGATGAGTTCTTACTTAAGTTACTATCTGTGCTACTAGGAATAAATCACATAATCTCACTGGATCATCTTTCTGTCAAAATGAGGTAGCTGAATTGGACAACTGCTACATGTTCTAGAAATCTAACATCTAATGATGATCTCTTCTGTGTGGATTTATTTCATCTGCCCCTACCCCCTCTTTTTCTCCACAGAGATAACAGCACATAGTTAAACCAACAGGAACAAGAACTTGTTTTTACCAATAATTCTTTTTTCTTTTTAGGAGGGGTTATAGAAAATAGGTCTTTGAGAGGGTTTTTTTAAAATATATTTTATGTTATATTATATAATTATATAAATATATATACATTTATTGAGATGCCTTTTACATATTAACATTATATGGTTTCAGGTATAAAACATAATGGTTAGATATATTGTGAAATTATCATCAATATAAGTGTAGCTATCATCTGTCACCACAGAGTTACAATTATTTTTTGTGAAAAAATATAATTTTTATATTTATATAATTATATAAATATACATAATATAATCAAACCAAAGACATATTTGAAGTGTTGAAATAATTAAAATAAGATCCCATATTTTTATTTTTTAATTTAAAATTTTTTTACTGAAGTACAGTGGATTTACAATATTATTGGTTTCAGGTGTACAGTCTAGTGATTCAGTATTTTTACAAATTATACTGCATTAAAAGTTATTACAAGATAAGCGTTATAATTCCCTGTGCTATACAATACATACGTGTTGCTTGTCTATTTAATACATAGTAGTTTGTATCTCTTAATCCCATACTATTTTGCCCCTCCCTCTCACCATTTACCTCCCTTACCTCTCGTCACTGGTAACCACTAGGTTTTTTTCTATATCCATGAGTCTATTTCTGTTTTGCTGTATACACTTGTCTGTTTTATTTATTTTTATTTATTTATTTTTAAACTTTTATTGGGGTATAGTTGATTTACAACATTGTATTACTTTCTACTGTACAGCAAAGTGAATCAGTTATACATATACATATATATGTATATATACATATATCCACTCTTTTTTTAGATTCTTTTCCCATATGGGTCATTACAGAACATTGAGCAGAGTTCCCTGTGCTATACAGTAGGTCCTTATTAGTTATCTCTTATATATAGTGGTGTGTATATGTCAATCCCAATCTCCCAATTTATCCCTCTCCCACCCCACCTTTACACCCTGGTAACCAGATGTTTTTTACATCTGTGACTCCATTTCCGATTTGTAAATAAATTCATTTGTATCATTTCTTTGGATTCCACATATAAGTGATATCATATGATATTTGTCTTTGTCTGATTTACTTAACTCAGTGTGACAATCCCCAAGTCCATCAATGTTGCTGGCATTATTTCATATTTCATTCTTTTTTATGGCTGAGTAATATTCCATTTGTGTGTGTGTGTGTGTGTGTGTGTGTGTATACACTACATCTTTATCCACTTATCTGTTTATGGACATTTGTGTTGCTTCCATATCTTGGCTATTGTAAATAGTGCTGCTGTGAATACTGGGTGCATGTATCTTTTTGATAGAGATTACATTAAATCTGTAGATTGCTTTGTGTAGTATGGCCATTTTAAAAATATTAATTCTTCTAATCCAAGAGCATGGGCTATCTTTCCATTTCTCTGTATCATCTTCAATTTCCTTTATCAGTATTTTATGGTTTTCATTGTATGTCTTTCACATCCTTGGTTAAGTTGATTCCTAGGTATTTTATTCTTTTTGGTGTGATTTTAGATGAGATTTTTTGTCTTGCTTTCTCTTTCTGATAGTTCATTATTGGTGTGTAGAAAAGCAACAGATTTCTGTATACTAATCTTACATCCTGCAACTTTGCTAAATTCATTTATTAGTTCTAACAGTTTTTGGTGGAGACTTTAGGGTTTTCTATATAAAGTATCAGTAACATGTCATCTACAAATAGTGAGAGTTTTACTTCTTCCCTTCCAAATTTGGATGCCTTTTGTGTCTTTTTCTTGTCTGATTACTGTGGCTAGGACTTTCAATACTATGTTAAATGAAGTGGTGAGATTGGGCATCCTTGTCTTGTTCCTGAATTTAAAAGAAAAGCTTTCAGCTTTTCAATATTGAGTATGATATTAACTGTGGTTTGTCATAAATGGCCTTTATTATGTTGACATATGTTCCCTCTATACCCACTTTGATGAGAGTTTTATCATGACTGAATGTCAAATTTTGTCAAATGCTTTTTCTGTCTATTGAGATGATCATGTGATTTCTATCCTTCCTTTTGTTAATGTGGTATATGTACCACATTGATTGATTTGCCAATATTGAACTATCCCTGCATCACTGGAATAAATCCCACTGGATCATAGTGTATGATCTTTTTATATATTGTTGGATTCAGTTTGCTAATATATTGTTGAGGGTTTTTGCATGTATATTCGTCAAAGATATTGGCCTGTAATTTTCTTTTTCTGTATTGTCTTTGTCTGATTTTGGTATCAGGGTAATGGCGGACTTGTAGAATGAATTTGAGAGTGTTCTATCATCTTTAATTTTTTGGATTAGTTTGAGAAGGATAGGTATTAACTCTTCTTTATATGCTTGGTAGAATTCTCCTGTGAAACTGTCCAGTCCTGGATATTTCTTTGCTGGCAGTATTTTTTTTTTAATTACAAAATCAATTTCACTAGTAGAGATTGGTTGGTCAAACTGTCTATTTCTTCCTGAGTCAGTCCTGCCAGGTTGTATGTTTCTAGCAATTTGTCCATTTCTTCTAGGTTGTCCAATCTGCTGGCATATAACTATTCATAATATTCTCTTATGACTTGTGGTATCTCTGTGGTATCAGTTGTTATTTCTCCTCTTTCATTTCTAATTTTGTTTATTTGGGTCCTCTCTTTTATCCTTGGTGGGCCTGGCTAATGGTTTATCAATTTTATTTATCTTCTCAAAAAACTAGCTCTTGGGCTTCCCTGGTGGCACAGTGGTTGAGAGTCTGCCTGCCGATGCAGGGGACACGGGTTTGTGCCCCGGTCCAGGAGGATCCCGCATGCCGCGGAGCAGCTGGGCCCATGGGCCACGGCCGCTGAGCCTGCACATCTGGCGCCTGTGCTCTGCAACGGGAGGGGCCACAACAATGAGAGGCCCACGTACTGCAAACAAACAAACAAACAAAAAAAACACTAGCTCTTGATTTCATTGGTCTTTTCTATTTTTTATCTCTGTTTTATTTATTTCCTCTCTGATCTTTATTACTTCCTTCCTTCTGCTGACTTTGGGCACTGTTTGTTCTTCTTTTTCTAATTCCTTTAGATAGTAGGTTAGGTTGTTTTCTCAGTTTTTCTTGCTTCTTGAGGAAGGTCTGTATCACCATGAACTTCCCTCTTAGAACTGCTTTTACTACATCTCATAGATTTTGGAAAGTTGTGTTTCTATTTTCGTTTGTCTCAAAGTATTTTCTGACTTCATCTTTGATTTCTTCACTGACCCACTGGTTTTTTAGTAGCATTTTGTTTAGTCTCCACATGTTTGTTCTTTTCCCATTTTTAGTTATGTAATTGATTTCTAGTTTCATACTGTTATGGTCAGAGAAAAATGCTTGATACAATTTCTATCCTGTTAAATTTTTTGAGATTTTTTTTGTGTCCTAGCTTGTGATCTATCCTGGAGAACATTTCATGTGCACTTGAAAAGAATATGTATTCTGCTGTTTGTTGATGTGATATCCTGTAAATATATATTAAGTCCAACTGTTCTATTGTGTCATTTAAGACCACTGTTGCCATATTGATTTTCTGTCTGGATGATCTGTCCATTGATGTAAGTGGTGGGTTAAAATTCCCTATTATTATTGTATTATTGTCAATTTCTACCGTTGTGGATCTCTGCTCATGTTGGCCAGAGACTGAGTCTAAGCTGTCTCCAATGTGCTGCCTCTGCAGGTACCTGCAATTGTTTCCCTCACTCAGCTCAGACACCACCTCGGGTGCAAGTCCCTTTTGCTCCTCACAGGCAATCACTGCCCTCAGCCTCTGCCACCTCCTCCCTGTTGTGGAGCCACACTAAAGGGTAGTCGGGGCCAGTGTGGACTCTCAGCATGTATCAGGAGGTGAGTTGTGGTGGACCAGCCATCATCAGAGATCTGGGCTACTTCTGATGTGCTGCTTGAGTAAGTGCCAACAATGACCACTGCCACCCCCTTCCAGGCTCTGCCCAGGACTGGGTCAACTCCATGGCTCATTGCTGGGTCTTGTAGCCTCCCCAGATCCAGTGCCACACCATGATGTGGAGTGAGCAGGGCTTGAGCATTCACATGGTTTGTGCTGGGGTGCACTGAGGAGGTTGCAGGAAACCCAGAAACCACTAAAGCAGACCTCTCTCCATCTTGTCAGGGGCAAGCCAGCTAGCAAATGCTCCTCACAAGAGGAATCTATGCTTCCCACAGTCCTCCTGTTAGTCCCAGTGGTCCTCCAACCAGCCAATGAGGCTCATTTTCCCCACCCAGGACCCCAGGACTGGGGTGCCCAATCTCAACACTAGGGTGGCTCTCAACACTCACTCCCCAGGGAGGGTCTCCAGCTGTATATTCTCCCTTTCCCTCTGAGTCTCCTCCCAGTGGCACAGATCTCAATCCCACCACTTTCCTTCCCTTCCTATCTGATTACATGTGTATCTTTCTTACAGCCTTGGTTGTAAGGCCAAGACTGTTTCTTACATTCCTTCTCCCAGTTTCCAATTAGTTTTCAGTGAGAATTGTTCCACGTGTAGATGTATTTTTTATGTGTTCATGGGGGAAGGTGAGCTCCACATCCTCTTACTCTGCCATCTTGATCGACCCTTCTTGAAAACCCACATTAAAAAAAAAACCTTCCATTAAAAAAAAAAAAAACATTAAATTGTAGGTAGAGACCTACCATTTAGGGGATGTGTGTGTGTGTGTGTGTGTGTGTGTGTGTGTGTGTGTGACACACAATACAGACTGTTAAGTTTACAGATAAATACCATTTATTATTATTATTATTATTTTAACCATTTTGTAGCCAAGTACAGCCACTGAATTTGTGTATTTGTTACACCATTGGGAAAAAGTTACTACCTAAAGGTTCGGCATATTCTTTCAATTTTATTGGTAAATATGAATTGCTGCCCCATAACTTAAAATGTTCTAAATGTAAAAATGACAACAATTGCCCCATATGCCTTCATGTGGATTCTCTTAAACAGTTACATAAACCAAACTTGTAAAAATTTAGATTTGAAAGCTGTTGTCATAAACTATACTTTAGTTTCTAAAGTTAGTGTTTCTAAACTTGGAGGTCACATTCTTGTGTTTGACAAACACTGGTCTACAATATTTTATATATCATCTGAACAATAAAACTATAATATAAATTAATATTTCTTCCTGAGCAGATTTTTTAAAGTATTCCTATTTAAGTAATTCATATTCAATCAAAATATAGTTTCTGTCCTAAACCAATGTACAAGATTCAAGAACTCTCAGAACCAGAATACATCTTTAACATAAGCCAAAAACAAAAAAGTAAACATAACATTAGAAAGAAAAGGAATATGCTGTTTCTGAAAAGAGGGGAAAACTGAGTATTTTTCTCTCAGTTATGAAGGCCATGGTACTTTCCCTGAAATAAATACTAATTCTATCTTCTTTGTTTTGAGTAACTCCATATTGGCTTTGGGAGTCATATTAACAATGTAACTCCCTACTCTCTACAATAACAACTACTCTCATCTGTAATATCATATTCATTTCTGGAATACCCACTGAACAATCAAATATTTCTTCCTATAGTTCTTTGACTTCTCTGTTACTTTCAGGTGTTCCAAAATCTGAATTGCATTGCACAAATTATCTAATAAACCTGATTCTCTTCCAAATATTCCAGGAGGCTGCCCTTTCCCCATAATGCCATCCAGATGGCCTTCAACCCACATGAAGCTATTAGAAACACAATAATATTCCATAAAGTCCTTGTCACATCAGCTCCCTCTTCTTATGTTCTGTTTATTTCCTCCAGTCTCACTTGCTGAATTCATATAAGATGCAGGAAAAACTCTGTAAAAATCCCAGGCTTAAAGAGGGCCTCGACTATCTTTATGCTTGTGTGTTTCTACAGGCTTCTCTAGCATGAAAATAATGAAGAAAGAAGAAAAAGATGAGCTGGATTATAAGATATTACTGACCAATGAGGAAAAACTAAAGGCAATTTACATAATATAAACTAGTCAAATGGCATTTAAGTCCACCAATCAAATGCCCAGTATCATGGAATTTTTAAGTGAGTGCCTAGGAAGGAGGTCGCCCCAAGGTATTTTCCACCTATATAAAAAAATTATTCTTCAAAGGCCTGTAGTGGTTTTACATCCTAAAAAGACAGATAAGAAGAAATAAGCCATAGCATAGTGAAGGTTCAGCATGATAGCTGTCAGCCACTGGAATGAGAACCAAGTGCTTGGGCCAACACATCTGAGCCTCAGGTTAGCCCTGACCAAAATGAGTATAGGTGAGTTTTATGACAGCTCAAAATCCCTTCTAGAACTCTTTTATCTAAGTAAAAGAATGTGTCTGAACAGGCAGATTTATTAAAGGTCAGTACTTAGTGAGTCACACTTACTAGTAACTAGAAGTCTCTAGAGCTCAAGAAGGAAACAGTTCACCTTGAGTTTCCCAGACATCACACTTGTCCTTCTTCCCCTTACCCCGCATTCACACCCACCAGGGACAACTGTGGGTAAATTCTAGGCAGGAAAGTGTAACTGTCTAAACATACACGGTTATGTAATAGTGCAGTTGGAGTCGGTGGAGCCAGGTAAAAATGCAGGCTCAGGGGCTTCCCTGGTGGCGCAGTGGTTGGGAGTCCGCCTGCCAATGCAGGGGACACGGGTTCGTGCCCC
>NW_006769660.1:755470-756524 GCF_000442215.2 Lipotes vexillifer
GAAGGGGCAAAAAAGGGGGAGGCCCCCACCCCCAAAAAAAAAAAAAAAAAAAAAAAAAATGCAGGCTCAGGAACTTCCTTACAAGCCTGACAACTAAAAATGACACTGAGTCCAAAACCATAAGTATGCAGATGGGTTGGCTTTTGTCACTTGTTTTTAAAAATGTTCCTAAGCTTAAAAACCAGCCATCAACAATTTCTTACTTTGGCCTCAGTACTGTGGTGTTCTTCCAGTCCATTTGTTGACATAGAGTTTCCATGTTAATAATAGCTAATTATTTGGCAAAAACAACCAACAACCTATCTTCTCTCGATCTCACATAATTCAAGTGGCTTAGAAAAAATGATTCTCACACTGCAGTGGTTACTTTTTTTTTTAAAACGTCTTTATTGGAGTGTAATTGCTTTACAATGGTGTGTTAGTTTCTGCTGTATAACAAAGTGAATCAGCTATACATATACATATATCCCCATATCCCCTCCCTCTTGCGTCTCCCTCCCACCCTCCCTATCCCACTCCTCTAGGTGGTCACAAAGCACCGAGCTGATCTCCTTGTGCTGTGTGGCTACTTCCCACTAGCTATCTATTTTACATTTGGTAGTGTATATATGTCCATGCCATTCTCTCACTTCCTCCCAGCTTACCCTTCCCCCTCCCTGTGTCCTCAAGTCCATTCTCTGCAGTAGTTACTTTTTTCTCCAACGGATTACATAAATTCAGAAGTAGACTATTTGATCAAAATCTGAAGACATTTTTATAGCATTTTAGTCTTCAAATGTATTAAGCGAGATATACAGCCTGTTTTTTTCAAAAACAAAAAAAGCTTTTCCTTTAAAAATTCAAAACAGATACAAACTTATAAATTGACACTTTAGAAGGATATTTTATTTTATCTTTGGTGTGTCAAAAATATACCACTTAGGGCTTCCCTGGTGGCGCAGTGCTTGAGAGTCCGCCTGCTGATGCAGGGGACACGGGTTCGTGCCCCGGTCTGGGAAGATCCCACATGCCGCAGAGCGGCTGGGCCCGTGAGCCATGGCTGCTGAGCCTGCGC
>NW_006769660.1:756587-758847 GCF_000442215.2 Lipotes vexillifer
ACACACCATTTAGGGTTTATTTGCAATTTGCCCTGGTAAGCAGCTTTGGTTTCATTTTCTTGCAGCACTTTTACTTTTTTGAGGGTAGGTGGCTGCAAAAAGAAATATGTCTGTAAAATATTTGACTGACTGAATTATTCTCATCTTTTCCTTATGCTGTAGGAATTTCAAGTCTCTCTCTCAGTCATGAAATAGAGCTTTAAATATAAAACAAGGTCTGAAACTAGTTGACAGCGGTTACATAGAAGTGATGCTAAGCCCTGAAGCAATGAGCACCTTATGACCCAGCACTAGTCTTTTGATTCTGCTCTACCAATAGCTCTCAGTGTCCACTCTGCCCTTTTTCTGATCAGGGTTATGACTTTTTGCCCTTCCAGGATGACCAGCTTTCCAAGAAAATTATGAGCTTAGGCAAAGGCTAGTAGATGGATGTGTTTTTAGTATATGGATGGCAGAGGAATGCTGCCATCCTCCTTACCATCCAATATTCTCTGCTGGGGTGTATGAACTTAATTAATTCTTGTCTCACTATCCTGGTTTGTGACATATCTGTGTTCCCATCTATACTATTATTTACTCTATGTTAACTGTTCTAATGATTTTATTCTTAAAGAAAACTTTATATTACATTAAAAATGGAAAACCATTATTTCTCTAATACAGTGGTCTCTAAGTTTTTTAGTTTACATATGCCATAATAAAAATGTTGAGTATGTACATTCAGCCATGTATTGTTCTATTTATAACAATGTACATGTATCACTGTACAAATATCATTCATATTATGACAAAGAGAAAAATATCAAGGATAAGTTAAGAAAGGAATATAAATAGAAGTTCATATTTTATACTGAAGTAGATCATCTTGCATAATTCCTAGAGTATGTGTGTCAAACTCTGGTGACCATTTTTCTAATATACATTAAAATAAAAACATAACTATTAAATTTTTTAAAAGCTATATACTACCTACAATCACGTAGAGTACCACCAGTGATATGAATATTACACTTTTCTACTTGCAGAGGAAAGAGTTAGCATAACAAAGAGAAAGACTTTCCCTGTTCTCAAATAATACAGTAGTCTTTTCCCTTTCAAACCCTTGGCTTATTGTATGACTCTTTCCAACCAAAAGTTCTGATTCAAAAATCAGAAGATGAGAAGACTGGTCCTCACAAAGTCAGAACGTTCATCCTATTCTTACATCTTCCGTATAGCTCATGCTGGCAGCCACAAACATAGATGATGTGATTACTATAATGCTGGGGACAGAAATGAGTCTATTTTCAATACTTGGATAAAGCAAATGCTCCACTCCCTCAAAGGATATAATTTCTAGTGCTTCAAAAACCAAAAAAGAGGATACTGATGCTGAGATCTGAAGAAGAGCCTACCAAATGAAGTCTTTTTCAATTGATTGAATTGACAGGCTTCGGGGTTTTTTGTTTGTTTGGTTTTTATTTGCTTTTTGCATTTTGAAAATCATAGTAGGGAGCGCCTCAGAAACAACTAAATATTATTGACTACTAATCTAAGCACGTGGGGTTTTGTTTTGTTTTGTTTTTCCGATGAGAAAACTAAGGGTCAGACTGCCTGTGATTGATCTAAAACCACATGCTGGAACCAGGATTCAGAAAACAAGTTTGTTTGTATTCAAAGCCCCAGGCTTTCCCCAGTACATAATGGTGCCTTTTTGCTTATTCCAAACTAATGCTACAGAGCGTTTACAAAGCTTCCTTGCAGCTCATCTAGCTCACTGGTTTACTTCTGAATTTCACATATTACATGAACAATGTTATAACAACAACAAAGGAAAGAATGCTATTTAATAAAGAAACTCACAATATCAAAATTAACACAGTAACTGTTTTCATTTTTCTATGTTCTCTCTCAGTTCTATAAGTATAAAATTAACTACAGACGTAATAATTAAAGATAAAATTTATATTCAGATTTCTTGACTTAACATTGCATCACACACATCTTCTGTATTTCTATACCTTCAAAATGGATATTAATGCTTGGGTAATCTACAGATTTCATGAATTATGATGTTATTCTATCACTAGGCATTTAGATTATCTGAAATATCATTTTGGTACATGAAGCTTTCTTTTCCTTTTAATAATTTTCTTATGCTAAAATCTCAGAAAGAGACTCTATAAGTCTTTTTTTTTTTTTTTTTTTTTCGGTACGCGGGCCTCTCACTGTTGTGGCCTCTCCCGTTGCGGAGCACAGGCTCCAGACGCGCAGGCTCAGC
>NW_006769660.1:759016-772350 GCF_000442215.2 Lipotes vexillifer
CGGGCCTCTCACTGTTGTGGCCTCTCCCGTTGCGGAGCACAGGCTCCGGACGCGCAGGCTCAGCGGCCATGTCTCACGGGCCCAGCCGCTCCGCGGCATGTGGGAGCTTCCCAGACCGGGACACGAACCCATGTCCCCTGCATCGGCAGGCGGACTCTCAACCACTGTGCCACCAGGGAAGCCCAAGACGCTATAAGTCTTGATCTATCATTTTCTCATTTTCCACACACTGCTGCCAGAGAGCCTGCTAATCTCACCACAACCTTGCCAATATCAGGAACTCACTTCTTTCTCTTTCTCTCTCCCCTTCTCATTTTCTCTCTTTCTCTCCCCACCCCCTCACTCTTTCTCTATCTGTCTTTCTTTCTTTCTCTCTTAATTTACATAATAGTTGACTATACTTCCCACTCTGTATATTTTATACCCATGACTCATTTATTTTGTAACTGAAAGTCTGTACCTTTTAATATCCCTCACCTATTTTTCTCCTTCCCCCACCCCCCTCTCTTAGGCAACCATCAAGTTTGTTTGATTGTTTGAATCTATGACTCTGTTTCTGTTTAGTTATGTTTGTTCATTTGTTTTTTAGATTTCACATATAAGTGAAATCATATAGTATTTGTCTTTCTTTGTCTGACTTATTTCACTTAGCATAATACCCTCTAGGTCCATCCATGGTGTCACAAATGGTAAGATTTCATTCTTTTTCATGGTTGAGTAGTATTTCATTACATGTAAATACACACACATACCACATCTTCTCTATCCATTCGTCTGTTGATGAACACTTGTGTTGCTTCCATATCTTGGCTATCATAAATAGTGTTGCTATGAATACTGGGGTGCATGTATCTTTTTGAACTAGGGTTTTCATTTTTTCCAGATATATACCCAAGAGTGGAATTGTTGGTTTATATGATAGTTTTATTTTCAGTTTTTTGGGGAATTTCCAAACTGTTTTCCATAGTGGCTGCGCCAATTTGCATTCCCACCAACAATGCACAAGGATTCCCTTTTCCGCATATCATTGTTAACCTGTTATTTGTTGTCTTTTTTGTAATAGCCATTCTGACAAGTGTGAGGTGATATCTCATTGTGGTTTTGATTTGCACTTCCCTGATGATTAGTGATGTCGAGCATCTTTTCATGTGCCTGTTGGCCTCTTTGGAAAAATGTCTACTCAGTTCCTCTACCCATTTTTTAATTATGTTGTTTGTTTTTTTGATGTTGAGTTGTATGACTTCTTTGTATATTTTGGATACTAACCCCTTATTAGTTACATGGTTTGCAAATATCTTCTTTGTTTTGTTGATAGTTTCTTCTCCTATGCAAAAGCTTTTTAGTTTAAGGAGTCTCACTTGTTTATTTTTGCTTTTGTTTCCCTTGCCTGAGGAGACATATCCAAAAAAATAAGGCTAAAACTGATGTCAAAGAGTGTACTGCCTATGTTTCTTCTAAAAGTTTTATGGTTTCAGGTCATACATTTAAGTATTTAATCCATTTGAAGTCCAGTTTGATTCTTTTGTAGGTAGCTGTACAGTTTTTCAAAAACCATTTATTGAAGTGGTAGGCTTTCCCCCATTTTATACATTTGCTTCCTTTGTCATAGATTAATTGCCCATATAAGCGTGGGTTCACTTCTGGGCTCTCTATTATGTTCCATTGATCTATGTGTCTATTTTTGTGCCAGTACCTTACTGTTTCAGTTACCTTAGCTTTGTAGTACACTTTTAAATCAGGGAACCTGATACCTTCAGCTCTCTCTCTCTCTCTCTCACATACACACACACTGCCCCCCCCCTTTTTCTTTTAATTTAAGAGAAGTAAAAGTGTTGTTTTATTATATAGTATTTCTTCTTTACTAAGATGAACAATGTTACATATATTTACTTACTAATGTGTTTCCCCTTTGTGAATTGTGGCCTTAAGTCTCTTTCCCAATTCATCATTTGATTGGATCAAGCCTTCCTTACTGAGCTGATCTGCAATATGTTTGTTAAGCTTTATCACTCACAGATGTATGACCTTGGGCAAGTTATTTCAGCTCCCTGTTACTGGATTCCTAATCTATAAAATGAGAATAATCAACTCATAAAGTTGTTGGGAGCATTAAATGAATCAATTTGCATACTAAATTCATAGAACATTTTCTGGCACAAAATAAATCCTCAATAAATATATTTTCTCTAAAATATTCAATATATTACTTGCTTGTAAAGGCATCTCCCCAGTCTCTGTTTTGCTATTTATTAGACTCCTTTGTCTTTCTATTCATTTATCAATTCATTAACTTACCAGACTGGATAATTTTGCTTGTGCTTAATTCTTGGTAGAACTAACTTTATTTGACAGACTACTTTACAGATTGATGGGACACTTTGGAACTGCTGAATTTCAGGCCCAGTAACAAGCTATCAGCATTGTACAGAGAGACCTCAGAGCTCCATAGGGCTGGTCATCCACCCATGAATGTCACCGAGGGTGCTGAGGGTTATGGACCAAGTTCAAGATGTGGGCTTTTATGTAAGGGTCATCCTAATGGGCCCACACACAGACCACAGAAAGAATGATTATATGCTATTTAACAAAACATTTCTTCAACCCTTCCTATGTATACGTTACTGAACTATGAAGAAAAAAAAAGGTGAATTCTCAACCCTTAATGTTTCTTTAACTCATTCCGTAAGATTTCCTGAGTGATGTGCTCCATGTACTTCACCCTCACAATGTGGAATACAGAAGTTGTGAAGGTTTAGAGTATGGGAAAAAAAGCTGAATTCAATTTTGGCAATCTGAGATTGAGGGCCAGAAAAACATGCTGAGTAAGCAGGTGGAAAGGGCTGGCCTGGAAATCAGGAGAGGAGTATGGATCAGAGCCACAGCAGCAAAGTCACAGGGATGTTTTGAGATGAGGCAGGGAGGTGTGCAGAGAAAGAAAAGAAGAGGACCCGGAATGGAGCCAGGGAAGACAGACACAAAAGAGAGGCGCCCACCAAAGAGGCTGAGAAGGAACAGAGGGGAAAGGAAAAGTCACAACTACGGTGGCACAGATTTCAAGAGAAAAGAGCATTTTAAGAAAGAAGAAATGGCTAACAGCATCAAATCATTGTGAGAGGTCAAAGAACACTGGGATTATAAATGGCCTTTAGATTTACAAAAATGAAGAGAATGTGTGGCCATGACAAGAACATTTTTAGCAGAGTGGAGAAAAACTGGAGTAGGTTGAGCAGCAAGTGGTAGTTAAGGAAATAGTTGGATTACAGAGAGACAAATGGTTTTAGAATTTTTGTTTTGAAGGGTGGTAGATATGTTGAACAGGAGCTGAAGGAGATATGGGATGGATGGAAGGAG
Source organism: Lipotes vexillifer (assembly GCF_000442215.2). Classification (NCBI taxonomy): domain Eukaryota; kingdom Metazoa; phylum Chordata; class Mammalia; order Artiodactyla; family Lipotidae; genus Lipotes; species Lipotes vexillifer. The sequence continues at coordinate 762,368 of NW_006769660.1, forward strand.
GAATTTTTGGTTTGGTTTGTGTGTGTGTGTGTGTGTGTGTGTGTGTGTGTGTGTAAGATGAGAGAGATGAGCATACTGAAATGCTGATGGGACTCAGTTTAGTTGAGATAAAAATGTGTGTGTATGTGTGTGTATTTATAAAATCTCTCAATATGTAGCAAACATCTATATTTATAAAGACATTAACAACTTATGTTTTTGGAAAGCTCAAAGAGCTGGAACGAAGTAAAAAATGTTAGATAAAAACATATAGGACTCTGATAATCAAAATGGATTTTACAAATTCATGCACTAGTTTCTGGGCACCAATATGTGAAAAAGAAGGGATTTGTTGTCAAATATGCCTGCAGTCCAATCCTAAGTTACTAGCTATGTGATTTTGGATGATTTGCTTAAATCTAGTCAGACTCAATTTATTCAGCTCTATAAAAGAGATAATACAATTTTCCTAGTAGATGTTTGTGCTGACAAATAATAAGACTAACCACTTGCTGTCCACAGACCATGAGTCAAGCCTGTGTATCTCAGTGACATTAGTTATTGGAAGCACTACAGATGTTGCTGGAGAGGTACCTATTTATGCTATAGGAATGGAGTTTGAATGGGTATTGATCCTAGTAGTAGCCCTGGAACTCACTCTTTGAAATAGCCCAAAATGCCATCTTCCCTTTTGACCATGACCCACTGTGTCTAGGTTGGAAGACATCAAGGGGAGCCAAGTGAGTCCCATCAAAATTTGCCTGGCCTAGTCCTTACAAGTCATATGAAGATACTCATTTTATCTTTCATGGTTTCTACACATTTTTATAATCCTTATGTCTTTTTCTTTTTACTAGAGGAAAATAGGAATCTATCATATATAATAGCTTATGATATAGACCTAGATATGATATACTTTTATACAAATTATCATTTAGAAATATTCCTGCTTAATATCACATAATGACATCTTATGCCTTGAAAGATCACAGCAGACAAGTGCAAAGAGTTGTGTACCAGGCCTTGCACAAATGTGCACACCAGAGATGCCCTGCGCTTTCTTCTACGGTTTCCTGTGGGTGGATTCTGCTTACCCTGATAATATAGTATTGTTCTCATCTTTGGTATCTTCATCCCTGTGTCACTTCTGTGTTATTATCCTCATCATTGACTTTAATAAACACTGCTGATAGCCATTAAATTTTCATGCTTTTATTCTGTTCTCCTTTCTCTCCCTCTATCCTTTCTACTATCTACTTTTAACTCCATCACATTTGTCAGTTGTTTTCAGAAATGGCTGACCTTCTATAAGCACCTCTCTGCTTACATGGAGTATCTTTGGAGTCACTAGTGTTTCAAAAATTGTCTGGGAGAGCTCGGATTTTAATATAATAACAAAGATAATAGCTCTAATTTATTGAGCATTTACCATATGCTCAGCAGTGTCCCAAGAGCTTTATATACATATTAATCTGCACTATAACCCTATGAGTTAGGTGCCATGATTATCTCATTTTATCTATGAAGCCACTGAAGTATAGACTGGTTAGTTTGATTAGTTAATTTTCTCTGAGTCATCCAGCTAATAAGTGGTTGAGTAGAGTTAAGCAGTTCTCATGTCCTTTATGATTTTTCTGCTTCTGATGTGTCACCATTTATTTGAAGTCTGCAATAGTGTCGCTCCCAGCTAAGCAGTCCTCATTATTATCATCTTAACTATTTTTCTTGTTAAGTTGGGTGGATTTCGTTAAGTGCACGTCATGAGTTCAGAAAGCCACCACTGAACCTGCCCCTGATGGCACCCAGATCTATAGTTTTAGTTATCCTCTTGAAGTTCACCACTCTCTACTCCTAGCAGATTGTCTTGCATATGGTGGATGATTCCAAAGATATTTGATGGCTCTAATGCTGGTTTTGAAATAATAAAGCCTGGTACATGCAAATAACGTCTCTGAATTCATTTGACAGCACATATAACGAACCAATAAAAAACCACTAAATCTTTTTAAACCACACAAAATGAACAGACTTGACAGAAAAACTCAGAATTATTCAGGCAAATAATGTAGTACAACTGGGTGGCAAGATGGTTAAGGATATCTTAAAAAGATCTAGATCTTTTTAAATATTTGCTACTCCTCTACTGAAAATACAAAAGAAAAATAGTGATTTTAGGACATTTGGAAAAGAAAAGGAGCAAAAAACTAAAGATTTCCTTAAATCATACGTGTACTATGTCATGGGATTATGTTTGAGGATTAAATTAAACAATGCACATAAAGTACTTGTTACAGTAGCTAACATATTGTTAAGTATCAGTGAAGTTTCATTATTGTCATTGCTTTCATTTGTATTTCTTGGTCAGTGATATTCAAATTTCTTTGTTTCAAATTGTTGCCCTTTGCCTATTTTCTATTTGCTTGTTTAATTATTTATCTATTTTGAAATACATAAATATAATTACATGATTCACATATCAAGATTTATAAAAATGTACCCAATGAAGGATCTCCTTCCCATCTCTATCCTGCATTAGACGAGTTACCATATCCCCAATTAGGTTATCACTCACTCTTCTTTGTTTCTTATTTATATTGTCAGAGGACAACAGTATGGACATGCAATCCAAACACACTCATACACACACACACACACACATTTGTGTGTGTATGTCTTATATATACATATAATTTTTCTTTACCTTCTATACAAATCATATCATACTATATACACTTTTTTATGTCTGCCTAATTCCTCCTCATTGGTCTTCTTTTTCAGAAATTTCCTGTATATTCTTGTTGATTTTCATATGAATTATACAATCAACTTGTCTAGTTTTGGGGAAAGAAAGATTTGGTATTTTTATCAGGATCATGTTAAATTTATAAGTAAAGCCAGGAAGGATTAGCATCTTAATGATGTTCAGTCTTTCTATCCAAGACATGCTATGCCTTTCCATTTGTTTATACAATCTTTTGTGGCCTTCAAAAGTATTTAAAATTTTTCTTCATATAAGTCTTACATTTATTCTTAAGCTCATACCTACAAATTTTATTTTTATCATCATTGTAAAACAGCTATTTTTCCCATTATACTTTGTATTTTGTTGTTTATTAATGTGAAAACTATTGACATTTGTATATTAATTTTATATCCTGACACCTGCATGATTTTTTTGTTGTATTAATTATAGTTGATTTTCTCGGTTTTCAAAGTATTTAATTATATATTTGCTTAATAATACTTTTACCTTCTCATTTTCAATTTTTTTTTTTTTTTTTTTTTGCGGTACGTGGGCCTCTCAACTGTTGTGGCCTCTCCCGTTGTGGAGCACAGGCTCCGTACGCGCAGCGCTCAGCGGCCATGGCTCACGGGCCCAACCGCTCCGCGGCATGCGGGTCACGAACCCACGTCCTCTGCATCGGCAGGCGGACTCTCAACCACTGCGCCACCAGGGAAGCCCTCATTTTCAATTTTTTTAAAAATTTCTTTCTCATCTATTTGCATTGGCCAATTCACCAAGTACAGTAATAAACATGGATGGTGGAGATCCTTTCCTTATTTCTAATAAAAGTAGGAATGCTTCTAATGTGTTCCCAGAAAACACGATGATGAGTTTTGGTTTGAGATGGATATATTTTCTATTGAGTTTTAAAAATTTAGAATGAATATTAAATTTTGTAATGTGACTTTTAATGTCTGTGAAAATGGTTGTATAATTTTTCTTCTCTTAATATGTTATTAGATATCCTAATATTGAATATCCTGGTCATATGGTATAATTCTTTGAACATGTTGCTGTATTCCAAATGCTAATATTTATTTAGAATTTTTGTATTGATATTCTAGAGAGACATTGATCTAGAACAGTGATTATTCAATCTGACTACATATTACAATAAATAGGGAGCTTTAAAAACATCAAAAAACCAATACTGACCCACTCCCACCATGCTCCAACCAATTACATCAGACTCTACGAAGGGGCAGTCTGGGTATCCAGGGAAGCTAATGTAACTAAGTCTGAAAACATTGGTATATCATTTCCTTTTTGTATAAATTCAAATGTTGTTATTGTTGCTAGTTTTAAATCAGTATTAGGCTCACTTCTTAAAATACTTTGGAATTTTTTTCTTTTCACCTACGATCTGAAAAATTTCAACAGCCTTGGAACTATCGCTTTTTAGAGGTTTAGTGGTAATTCCCATGTAAAAACATGATCAGAACTGGGTTGGTTGGGGGTTTTTTTGGTGGGGGTGTGTGTGGAGAGGGAGTGGTGTATAACTGAAAACGTTTTCTATTTTTTCTATGGAAAAATATCTGCTTATGCTTTATACTTCTTTTAGAGTCAATTTAAGTAAATTATTGCACCTAAATTTTAAATTTATTTGCAAAATATTGAGAAGTCATATAGTCTCTGATATTTTATTTTCCTCAATTTTGTGGTTATTCTACTTTATTCTGTGAATTGTATTTTAGGCTTTTATCTTTAATAATTCAGCTACTAGCTAAACCATATATTTTTTGTTCCTTGTCGCTCAATTTTTTAACTTATTAATTTCTGTGGTTCCTTCTTATTTCTTACATTCATTTTGTTGTCCCTTTTTACATCAGATAACTGATTTTTGTAGTCTTTATTATTTACTTACATAAGAACTTAAGGCTATGAATTTTCTTTGAACATTGCTTTAGCTGATATCCTATCAGCTGTCATAGGTACTGTAGTGTAGTTACCAGTTTTTTACATATTCTGAAATTTGTTTCGTTTCCACTTTGACCCCAGAATTGAGACATTTTCCTCCAGGAGGTAGGGAATTTTATTTTCTGATTTTGTTCACAAGTTTAGTTTTGTTGCTTTGTGATCAGACAATGTTTGCTTTGCTATTTATACATCCGGAGACAATTGTGGTTTCTTTGATTGCACAGGATGTGATCAGGGTAGGGGTTCATGGTTATTGGAAAATCACATTTTCCCTCTATTTTTATGAAATAGAACTTAATATACAGTACATAAATCTACATTATTATTTCATTCTTCTGTATATCTACTTTTTTTTCACTTCATCTAATCACAGACTCTAAGAGGTGAAATATTATTGTGTTTCCATTTTTCTTTGCATGTCCTATATTTTTTATATGTTGATGCTACAGTATTAGTGTATAGAGAATTATAAGAATTATATATTCATTGCAAATTTCATCCTTCAGCATTACAAAGGACCTTTCTTCGTCTTATCTACATAATTATTTTGGCCTGAATATTTTCTCATTTGATATTAATACCATGTTTTCATCTAACTTTTCTGTTTACATTGGCATGGCATGTCTTTGCCTATCCTTTCAATTTTTCTAAATCATTTGGATATATACATTCTTTCCTTATTTCTAACATAAGCAGGAATCCTTCTAATGTTTTCCCAGAAAGCATGATTATGGGCTATATACAATAGTGGCTCCCAATCAGGGATGATTTTGTCCCCCCCCACCAGGGGGTTATTTGGCAATGTTTAGGGGCATTTTGGGTTGTTATAACTAAGGGTGGGTGATGAGGTACTACAGGTATCTAGTGGGAATAATCCAGGGATGTTGCTAAACATCCTGCCATGCACAGGACAGCCCCCCACCTACATATCCGGCCAAAGAATTATCCAGCTCAAAATGTCAATAGTGATGAGGCTGAGAAACCCCGATATACAGACTGAATGGTTTTGTTCTGTGATCCAAATGGAAATCATTAGTCTTTTAATAGTTGGTTTTAGACGACACATTATTGCTATGATAAATATATTTTGTCTTGATTCTGTCATATGTTTCTTTGTAGTTACTGTTTTTTCAGTCTTTCACTGTGTGGTCTATTTTCTTTTACATGTTTGTAGTTCTTATAATATTTATGAATATGGTTTTTAATTTGTTTTAATGATTACCTTTATAGCTATATCTGTATAAAATATCTTTGGTCCTCTGATTTGGGGAGTTGTATCAAATAGTTTCCTACTACGAGCAATGAAAAAAGTAACATGTTTTCTCTTCCTCAGCATTCCATCCTATTCTTCCCCAACTCGATTTTGATCAATGGTATTGCATTTCTTAATCTTTTCCTTTGTACTACTAAGTGGTTATATTTCTACAAGTTGATTTATCAGTGGTAGGTAATATTCATTAATTCACAGCTACTATAGATGAACAGATAATCACATATTTTATTTTCCTTCCACTTTCCCCTCCTAATTTTATTGGTTGTATTATTGTATTATTTTTACCATGGCATACTTGCTATGCAAAGTATGGTCCAGAGACCAGCAGCATCAACATCAGCTGGGAGTAATTAGAAAGATAGAAACTCAGTTCTCACCCAGACCTAATGTTTCTGAATTTGCATTTTAACCAGATTCCTAGGTGATTTTTATGTACCTTAAAGTTTGAGAATCACTAACCTATAAAATTTACATTCTGGCTGTCACTCTACTTTCCATGTTAGTTTTAGTCTTAGTTCTATTAAATATATGGGATGTTCACTGCCAGTCCTTTGGTTGTGCTCCTCCAAGTTATCTCTTGCTATCTCAAAGTTCATTTTCTAGTAATTTCCTCTAGAGGCGTTCATTGTAAGAATATACCTAGTCTTGTATTTTCAAAACAGTTGATTTATAGTCTAAATACCATAAGGAGAGTGTGACAAGCTATAAAATGCCTCACCCATATTTTCTTTCTTTAAGTATCTTGCAGATTTAATTGTATTATCTTTGGAGATTGATGATTGCCATGTAGAAATTTGAGGCCAGACTGATTTTTTAATCCCTTAAAAACGACAGTCTTTTTTTTGTCTGACTGCTCAAGCCCTATAACTTTGCTAGAATGTTTTCGGTGTTGACCGAAATGGGTCAATTTTCCTGGCCCTGGTACCCGTTCAATAGGTAAATTCATCCTTTCCGGAAAATTTTCTCAAATTGTATCTCTAAATAGTTGTTTCATTTCATTAGTACTGTGTTTCCTTTCATAAGGAATCCAAATAAACACAAGGTAGGTGTCCTTCTCATGTCTTCCATTTCTACCATCTTCTTTCTGACCCTTTTTATCTCTTTCTTTATATCCAGTTCATTTGCTTATTTCTACCCTCCGTGTCCTTATCACGGCCTCCACAGTGTCTCTTGGCTTTATGATGCTTTTCCCCTTTCACCTTCTTGTCTGTATTTCATTATTTTACTTTTACTACTTTCCTGAGCTCTTCCAGCTCACTTTACATTCTTTCTGCCCCCTCACCAATTCTTCCTGGAATTCTTGCATTTCTGCATTGTGGTTTTCCTCTAAAGAGATGATTTTTTTTCTTTAATGAATGACATCACATTTATTCACACTTTTCATCTCTCCCAGCAGCATCGTTCTAGTCACTAAAGGATGATGTTCTTTTCCTCCTTTTAAAATTTTACTTTTTATGTATGCTGTATCCGTTTTGTGTTTTTACATTTGCATCTGTGTATTGTATGAGTTGGGGGTTTCTGGAAGAGCTGTTTGTGAGAAGTTGCTGTATATGTGAAGAAATCAGGTATGCCCCAGGCTGGTTAGTTTTCACAGAATCTCTTGTCAGATGAAGCCAGGCAACCTCCTGCTAACGTGGCTTGTGGGTATAATCCATGGCACCCCCGCATCCTCAAGCATAATCAGCTTTCAGGGGAGGAAGACTCTGTCACCTCCCCATTCAACACCCCCAACCCCATCTTCGAACCCTCTTTGCAGAGAAGAATCCAACCATTTTCCCTCAGGGTGTGTCCCTGACCACGGGAAGTATATTTGTATTGGAGAATTATGGCACCTGGTACTGTTGGTTCTCTCTCCTCCATATTCAAACAGTTCCTCCAAACAGTTCCTGTGCAAATACATTTCCTATTGGCCACTCTTGCACACATACTACAGTCTGTATTCCCGTTCATCTAAAAATACCAGCTAGGTTTTTGCTTTCCTTTCTCCATGTTGCTTTTTTTTTAAGGTTTCTAAGACGACAAAGGAAAAACGTTGAGTTCACAGGCATATATTTCTCGCAAAATTCTTCTTTTATTGATTTTAAAGCACACTTTTAACATTAAGAGTAACACTGTCTTTTATAAGCTTTCCAAATTTTACCTTTGTTCACCTTTTCAGTTTTTTGCATAAATAAAATTTTAATTTCCATGTCATCAGAGCTATTTAATCTTTCTCAATGTCTCCTTTCTTTGCTTTTATGCTAAAATGGCTTTCTCTGTACTGAGATTATAAATTGGTACCATATCTTGCATCTAGATATTTCTTCTGGACTTAATTTTTACACTTAACTTTTTAATTGATCATAAATGTATGTTCACATATTGTGTGAGGTAGAGTTCTGAATTATTTTTTCATTTTAATTATTGCAGTTTTTTAATGTGTTTAGTACAACTTCTCCATATCACTTTGTCAAAATTAATTATCTTTGTATGTTTACGTTTTTTTCTGAAAAATAATTTCCAGTTTGGAGGTATTTACCCTCTATATTTATAGATATAGATATAAACATAGGTAATCCTTTCTAATTAATTCTTCATATGACAAATAATCATTACTTCCAAGAAAATACAGGTAAGAGGAAAAAAATCAGGTTCCATTAAAAAAAAACATACACACACAATGAGGTTTAATGATTCACGTGTATGGAAATTAAAAATAAAACCAAGATGGTGAATGGTTTAAAACTATTTCTTCCTCTACTTTCCTTTCTCCATTGACCTTCATTCAAATCCCATAACTTTACTCCTCTTTCTATTAATAATCATAACTTGGGGAAAAAATAATCCTTTATTATTTCTCAAACAAGTGTAATTTCGAATCTCAGTATATTCTCCTAAACTCATTACTTAAGTTTTTTAAAAAATAAATCCTTCTAATAATTTAGATCCTTGAAAAAAATAGGAGGAAAAAGTAACTTAAAGAAGTGAGTAGAAAATAAAGCAAGAGAACTGTGTGAAACACAGATCATATCAGATAATATTTAATGCAGTATAATGGATTGCCGCCAAAATAAATAATAACAACAGCAATAATCATAAAGTAATAATAACAAGTCATGGCAGGATTTCACTGGCTACCATTGACTGAGCTCTGGCTTGCCAGCCTTGTGCCAAGCTCATATAGCATGTTATTTAATTTCTCATAAATACCCAGGAGGCAGGCAGTTCAGTTCCATAAAAAAGGAAGTGGAGCTTAGGGAGGCTAAGAATGTGCCTTGGGTTAGGAGGTGGGGAGAAAGGATCAAACCCAGATCTGCCTCACTCCACAGCCTCTTCACTTAACCACTATGTTTGCTTAAGGGAATTGTTCAGAGCAGTATCTCAGGAAAAAGCCTGTCTGGAGAACTGTCTGGAGAACTGGCTCAATGGGCAAAGAGACCAGTAGGCCATAAAATGGAGTTTCCAGCCATTCCCAGAAGCTTACTGGGGGTGTACAGTTGTCATGCGTCACAGAGCCAGCACTGGAATCCTCCTCCCTTCTCCTTCCCCAGCATCGTGGACTGGCTACGGGAAGCATGGCCACAATGGCCCCTAAGTGCGCTGTTCTAAGGATATACAAGATGGGAGTGGTTAAGGCATGAGATCAGGAAACAGCAGCAGGCAGGCAAGTTAGTTAGAGAGCAGTCAATCATTCATCAGACATTCAAGAAACATTTATTAAGAGCCTACGCTGTGCCAAACACACTTAAAGCACTTGGGATTTAGCAACAAACAAAACAGACAAAGATCCCTGTCCTCCTGGAGCTTGCATTCGAATTGAGGGGAGATAGACCAGAAAAACAGTCAACAGCCGATTAGGTAGTAGATCAGACTGTAGTAAACGCTACACAGAGAGAAAATGATTAGGGGAGATGGGACAGTGGGGGTGAGAGGTAGGGAGCAAGTGTTAGGGAAGGTCCCATCAAAGCAGTGTAGACTGTGCAAAGCTCATTCAAATGCCGAGGGCTTTGGAAGTGGTGGAAACACTTGCTCTATTCTAATCTCTTTCCC
>NW_006769660.1:772360-790819 GCF_000442215.2 Lipotes vexillifer
TGTGACAATCGCTAAAGTCCTCATTGGCACCAATGTTATCATAATAATCATCATCGAGATGATATTATTATTATCATTATTATTGGCTATCATTTATAAAGCTACTATGACGTGTCAGACACTGTGATGCAAACCATTTTACAAATATGATTTCATTTACTTAGCATCCATTTCACGTTGTCTTTTATTTCTCTGCATTTGGCACTTTGGTACAATCCTATTTGGTCCATGACCGTGGCCTCACAATCACATCCTTCGTATTCCTCATGGGGCTTTGCACACCCCAGGCCCTCAAGCACGGCTCACACAGAGCAGAGGCACTCAGAACATATTTGCTGATGACTGAAAAATACAGTTTCATAGACAACCAGTATGAGGACCAAAACTATGGATGGAGAAATCAAACGGCAGGGACCTGTGTGCACAATACCAGGAAGCTGTGGGAAGGAGGGCAACCTGTCCTCAGCAGCGAAACAAAAGCAGAAGCATCACTGACCACCACCCCCTTCTCCGCACTCCCCCTTTTCGCCTGTTGCCATTTTCTTTTCTTTTCCTCCTTCTTCCCCTCCCACCCCTTTCAACGTTTCACTTTGCAGGGATGCTGCCTGAACTGCTCCCGAGCAGTCTGTGCTCTCTCATAATTGATAAATGGAGGTGTTTTCCAATAACCTTATAAATCACAGCATGCAAATGGTTACAGTCGGGATGGGGAAGACGGACTCTGCTGGGTTACAGAAGCCATAAGTACCTTGAAAATAAAGAATAACCCCTGCAAAATGACAAAGATAATTTCTTTTAGCATAATTGCCTGGCTAGGTATTAGCCATGAAATTACAGAAGAAGAAAAAAAAACCAGACACCAACAACAGATACTCTTATTTTAAGAGAACAAAAACGCACGGTGTATTCCAAAACAGTTTGTGATCATCAAATTCCATAACCTGTTACGTTTTATACCTAAATGGCTTATTTTTCACTGTGTTTTATCCTGTTTGCTGCCTTGAGTTCTCTCAGAAATAGGCAGAATATGAATCTTCGATTAAATTTTTTATCACATAAGAAAGAAATTCATAAGCCAAAGCCAAAGAGGTCAAAGTATAAAATTGCTTGGGTATTTATCATTCTGAGATACAAAGAGTTAACTTTTTAAAATATATGACCTCTATCATTGTGGAATCATTATTTTTGATTCAGTGCTTAACATTCATAAGCAGGGTTTCTTTAATTTTGTGGGAAGCTTTGCTAACTTATTAAATATTTCCAAGATGGTTTACAGCCAAGAATTGTGGATTTTTGTATACAGAATGCTATTGTTATGATTTAACCTAAAGAAAGCCAAATTAAAACTGATTTACTAAATAGGTTACGGATAGCATACTTATTCACGATTTCAACCCTATTTCATGCTTAGACAGGCAGATCTTAATTATACACAAAAGAATACAAATGTTATTAGCATGATAATAATTATTTAGAAGGTGTCCTCTTTTTTAAAAAAAAATTAAACCAGTATTGTCATTCGTGCAGCTACATTTTTCAACAGAATGACAGCTTTACTAGTCATAGATATGTTCAAAGTACATATACAATATTCAAAGCTGTAGAGCAGACATGTTATCTGCACGAGCTGGGATATGCAGTGCCAGCAACGCACTGCACACTAATCATTATGTCTTACCCACGGTACTACATGCAAATACAATCCTTTGTGACATTTTGTCAAATATTTTGAGGATTCTATACTCCTTATCACACCTCCATCCCCGTATCCTCATCAACAATCAGGCACCCAGAAATCAGTTCCACGGATGGCACAGACTCTAGCTAGTCACACACATAACATCGTGCCAAATTAATGAAAAGAAAATTAAAGATTTACATATAAGTGGCAAACAGGCAGGGTACAGGCGAGGCAAATTCAAGTTCACATTTACCGCCTTCCTGAGCTGTGTACAGAAGAGGCAGCCCTGGGAAAAGCAACTTCACCCTGGATTTGTTTAGTAAGAGATGTAAACATTACATATAGTATCCAGCATATGACATGATGGATAAATCAATTTAAAGGTCCTGCGTTTGGAAAACCTACAGCAAGGGTCAATACCCATTGTCAATGAGTACATATATGATCTGATGGAGAAAATGTAGAAACATTTCAGGACTCAAGAGTTGGCTACAGTACAAGCAATGCATTTTTGAACATTGATTTGCCAGAAGTGGATCTGTTGTCTGTTGCTCCAGGCTGGCATTTTTAATTATTTCTGGGACAAATGGATCCGTGATACACAGAAAATCTGTAGGGCTTCTTGTCAAATTAATAAAATAATAATGAAAGTGGTCATCTCAGACTGCAAACTGTCAAAAATCCTTGAGAGATCTATAGTCATCTTCATGGCTAAGCAAACTTACACGCTCCTTCATGCTATTTTAAATCCTAAGTGCAGTGACATACACTAGATTGCGGAGTGTCCATTGTATATAATGACACCTACTGTGACAAAACCCGACTACGTTTAATGACCTTTTTAAATCTTATACCTAGAGTCCATAAAAGCATTGTAATTCAGCTGTAAAACACACTTTAATAATCAAAATGCAGCTGTTAAAATAGCATTGCTCATAATTCTAACTTGAGGCAAATTTTTTTTGTTTTTAATGCAGAAGAGCAGACCAGAGTTTAAAATTCCTATGAGGTCACTATTGTCCATTACAGTGTTTTTTTGCAACTTAATAATAGATGTTTTAAAGTTTAAGTGCAGCCTCAGGCACTCATAAGCATTTATTACAAATCGCTGGTTGCCTCCGTATGCAGAGAGGAATAACATTTACATACAGTAGCACGGATTAATAAGATAAAAAATTTGAGAAAGCCGTCAGTCAGGGAGCGAAACTGGTGCTAATAAAGCCCACTATATTCTTTGGAAATATCAAGCCGTCTGTTCCAATATTTTGCCATTCCCCATGAGGTATACAAATCCAAATCAGATAAGTCTCAAGCAATGCCAAAGACATGCTGCTCTGCTCTCCAGTGGCACCCGGCTGAATCTTTTATTTATCTTCAGAGCAACTGTACATTCTAGTAGACTAAAGACTGAAATAAACTGAACATCACTCATCAGAAAGTTTCATAAAACAGGCCCTCTCCTTCCTTGTTTGCTAAACCATGATTAGTGAGAAAAATGCACTGCAAAGTATGTATCATGGTAAGGAAATATAATAGTAGGCATGGGACCTCTGTAAGCAAGGGCTAGTTAAACAGAACCACATCTTGCCGGAGTTTAAAATGATGCTCACGTGAAATCAGACCTTGAGGAGATAAAATTGCTTTAGGAAAGGAGACCACCACAAACCTTGCCGGTCCTCCCTTTTTGGAGTGGCTCAAACCCAAAGGTGCAGGGGAAAGCAAAAACAAAATAGCACACATAATTTCACGCGATGATTAAATTGCAAAGATCGTTGTTATAGCAAATCACTGTGTCACTCTCCCAAACTGCAGCATAACGAAACCGCACGTAAAATCATTTCTGCCCCTCGGAACACTGCTAATTAAAAAGTACAGCCGTTAGTGTTTTGATTGGGGATGAGGCTGCCCGTTATTTCCAGCCCAAGTGAACATTGATAAAGGAAATTTATTTATTTATACATAATTATTATTGTTACCCTACTGAACAGTGCTGGGGATTTAGAGAAATGAGACGCCACGGTTCTAATTTTTCTTCAAGAAGTCTGCCATATTAACTCCATTGAATAATTACTGAAAAGTAATACACTCGTGTAATATTACCTTATGCAAAATTGCATTAATCAAAAAGTGAGCCTGCTGCAATCAAGTAATTTGGGGGTGGGGAAGGCATACATGCATAGCATATTTTCCTCAGGACTTATTTTCCTTACAGCAGGGTATTAACTAATAGTTTTGTAGCAATGATCCCATGAAAAAAGGGAAGTAAATCAGAGGCGGGGGGGGGGGGGGGAAATACAGCCCTGGTTTTCCATAGTAAGGGCCACATAAATGGCAAAGGAATGACCAGTTACTATCTTCACAGCCACTTCAATGGCTCAGATTCTGTACACAATAAAATAAATCCTGCCTGACCTCTCCAAGGAGCCAGACCATTGTTCCCCACACGAACAAGTAAATGTAGATGCTTAATTACACCCAGGCAGCTTTATAGAACATGGAGCTTAGGATACTAAATGAACAGTTTCCTGTTGCAGTAGGCTTTCTTTGGAAACTAAGGAAAAGGAAAAAAATGTATACGTGGGGTAGATCATTCCAGGTGTGCATGAAACGTGGGAAATTAATAAGGGTTCTTGTGCATACATAATGTCTCATAAATACCAGAATCCTAACAGCACTAATGCAAGTGCAATCATTTTTATAGGCTTTTGTCTAGTAAGTTTGGCTGGGAAGAGTGGAAGGTGCCTCTCGGATTAGAATGTAGCCCTGTGCCATCACCAGGGGCGAACAGCATTCATTAGAAATGTGTATTTCACTTCTTTATTTTTAAAAGGCCTGGTGGCAGGGTGGCCAACTGGGCTGCAGGTTATTTTGTTGTTGTTGTTTGGGTTGTTGTTTTTGTTGTATTCTTCTTAGTGGCCGTGGCCGTGAAGTGTGGTTTCTTCCACCAGCCTCTCCCAGGCTATCTGTGAATAGTGCCCATTTTGAGATTAGGAGATTAGGTTATTCATCACTTGAGATGCTCCCCGCTGTGCCGCTACTATCAGAGCGCAGCCAAATCAAAACATCTCTGGAAGGCATTTCAGAATAATTGAATGCATCATAATTTCCCTATTAATACATATCTCATATTACAGATTATGCATGAAATGTTCACATTATCTGTTACTTTTTGTTAACGTCGTGCTCCTTGCCAGTAAATTTAATACACAGAGTGAATCAGCATGCTATGATGAAGGGATAGGTTACTGATAGCCATTTTTTTTTTTCAGGATTCAGTAGAAAATTAAAGTAAATCGATCATTTTATAGCCCCGCTGGAATGGCTACAAGGGCATGTTGCTAAGCAAATGGTAATTTAAATGTACTGTGTAATTTTTCTACGCAATTTACTGAAGGCAGATTTTATTTCTCAGTTAATATCAGATGCTCTTTATCTGTTAGTGCATGAGGTATCTGTGATAGACAAATTATTAATCTATGTTTTAATCAAATGCTGCAGCTTGACAACGGGTCATGTAGGCACTATAGGAGTTAAATCCTGTACCTGGAAGAATATGACTATTATTAATATCTAGAAAAAGACAGATGATTAATTCTGTATTCACTTGTATAAAAAGCGTGAACTAAATTCTAACAAAAAGTAATCAAAGTAAATCCTAATGAAGTTTAATAAAAATGTCCACATCTCATAACAAAAAGTTCTATTTGGTATTTTCAAATGGATTATACATTTGCATTCCATGAAAGTTCTGGCCAGAGGAGAAAAAAAGATGTCCTTCTTTTTTTAACATTTTGGCAATATTTTAGATGTAATATGGAAGTATAAAACTAAGCACTGAAATATAATAAACATTTTAAGACACTTACATGTAGCTCATGGTGGACACTTGCCTTCTTTGACAAATGCAAATAGCGAATAATTATTTTTCTTTTTCTTTTTTTAAAAAAATCACTTACCCTGTATATTAGGGTACTTTCAATTTTATAATAAATCAAAAGTTCCATATTTTAAGACAAATAAAAATACATGAAAGAATCTGTGTTGATGACACCCAACATTTTTGTGAAATTATAAAAGCAAAGGAAGGAGGGCCCCATTTACCCTTCAAGTTGCTAAAGTAAAGGCAAGATTTTCCTGCTGCTCGTGTACAAAATGTATTATTGTTATTAATGAAAAAGTTAATGGGCCATTTTCTTATATATCAATTTACATTTTACAATTTGAGTATACAAATGATATGTACAGCAGAGAGCTGATTATTTTTGCTCAAGGAAATAGTTTTAATGTGTTTTTATGGACATCAAATGTTGTGAATAATGATGCATCCACAGAATGCAAATAGGATGACAGCTCTTAGGCTGTGATCAACAGTCCTTGGATAAAAGGTCTGCTGGGACAATAATGTTCTGTGGAGGGCCTAAACAGTAAAAAATGGGAAAGAAGGGGGGACACCGGAATATTCAAAAGGTAGATCAGCAGATGGGATTTGGAGTATGTCACTCACATACAGACAGCAGATAATACTCCCAGTATTAAGAGAAAAATGTATTTAAAAGAGAATGTGTCTGTGTAGCAGTGGACTGCAGATGGAAAGATATTGCTGATTCTCACTGATAAAATCAATCTCTGAAATTAGATATGGCCCATGGTATAAGAAATGAATTTTAATAACATTAATACTAAAGTCTCAAATACCTTTGGTTTACTAACTCCTGTGTGGGGATCACTTTTCCTTACCACTTAAAGGCAGTTACTGCTGTAGACAAATAGAAATATCTCCAGGAATGCTATACAACAGAGTTCTTTCGAGGAGATGTGAAGAACAATTTGACACAAACTGAGTCTCTTTTCCAAGAGGCATGGAATAATGTCAGATCTGCTGTGAGACCACAAGCATTGTCCCAGAAGAGCAGCCATTCCCTTTACTGGTCATTGGAATTTGTGGGCAGCTGCCATTGGCACTTTATAGCCCTACCTTCCTTCCCAGCACACCTGAACCCATAAGGATAATTGAGCATCTTGGTGACCAGCCAAAGCCACACATGCCCACCTACCCACCACTCCAGAATTGACCTCACCAATTTCTACCTAGAACTGGAGTGTTACAACATCGACCTGTACACACACACACACACACACACACACACACACTCAGGCTACGCCAGCAGAATGCCAATACACTCAGGCTATGCCAGCAGAATGCCAATACATCTGTAGAGAAGTGAAAAGCTTAGTTAATCGTTCATTTCCCCTTTTCATCTGCATACTTGGGAAAGGGGACTCAGTATTCTTCCATCAGTGAGAACTCTCATTAAAAAAATATTTTTAACAAGAAATAAATAGAGGTGAGGCTGAGTTACCTACTTATATGGGTGATAAATATCTAGGGAGCTAAATATGAGTAAATTTGAAGGAAATGCTTATAAGACCATGCAAAACAAAATGTTTTGCAAACATTTTTGAACCTGTTTCTTATGAATTTGAAAGAGATAGGGGCCACAAACAGAAGCCAGCATCCATGATAAGCTGCATCAGGAAAAATTAAATTAAATGGGAAAAAAATCCTATACCATTTCCATTTCTTAAAAACATTGGGATTTCCCAAACCAATAACAATAAAGCAAGACTGGGAAAGTGTATTATTATATGCCTTCAGTATATAATAAGAGAAGCTGAATGTAAAGAAATACCTACTCATATGTGAATATAAATAAGCCACATAATGCAGATGGACAAATCACTCTCCAGAATGAAATACAGTGATGGAAGTGGAAATGGATTGCTCTGGGAATCAAGGATTCTCAAATCTTTATTTTTAATTTTTTTCAACAATGCAAGAATTGACAAATTGGCAAGGATTTTGTTCCAAGATTACTTTCTTATATATTTCTTTCACCACTTCCTCCTCTGCCATCCAAGAGCCCACCTTTAAGTGTTGCCTTTTAGCCAAAGATAAGAGAAGTTTCCTGGGCTGCTCTCACAAACGCGGCCTAGAAACGTGCACAGTGAAAGCAGACACAACCACCATGAAAATAAACCCCACCTTAGAAACCTCCTTTCCCCAAACAAGCACAGTTACGAGTTGCAGGAAATGGGGGGGACCCATATGCCTGTATTGAAACCAAGATAACTGGAATTAGTTGAAATTTGAAACACTAAGTACAAAAATAATTAAATTTGGAAAGGCTCCTAGAAAAGTATTTAAGCTCCCAACGTGGCTCCAAAGAGAGCGTACTTCCCACCCACCTCTATCCAAAACAACTTTAACTTCTGCCTCTGGTCTGGAAACCAATGTGCCTACATCCTTATACTTGAGTTGATTTTCTCTGCCAAAATCCAGCATAGTGCCTTTAGGCGCACAAAGGAAATGAAATAGGTTGGATCTGCTGTCTTTAGCTATCCTTCTATGCATGATTAGAAGCTGAAGAGAGTTAAAATGACCTCATATGTATATGAACTAATTGTACAATAAAACTGTTTTCTCCTAAAAAAATCCTATAAACATGGTGTGCGTATGTGTGTGTGTATATATATGTGTATATATATATATACACATATATATACACACACACACACACACACACACACACATACATATATGTGATTTTCAATCCTGACATGGAAGCGTAAGTTTAAATATATATATATATATTTATATATATATATTTTTATATATTTATATATATATGTATGTATGTATGTCTCATTGCACAGGTCATTCAGTTAATGAAATTTTATTATATAGCTTAAATATATTATTTTTAGTATAGTTGAATATACTATCTTTAGTGTAATTTAGAATTTATCCAGTGCATTTTCTCCACCTGATTAGCCAAGAAATCAAAAGTGCCAAAAGACCCTCAGTATTCTGTCAAAATTAGAAGCCTGGTATACATGATTTGAATTTCAGCAAAAGTTGTGTTTCACCTTTCCAGTCTACATCTAAAAATCTCACTCTGACCTTCTCTATAAAGAAAGTGGAAGCAGTCATCTTCCATGGAATCAGGCATCATTTGAAAAAATCCAACAGTCAAAAGATTTTAACTCAGAAAACCAGAAAATGATGAAATAACTCGTCCCAATCACCCAAATGAGTCACCATTTTACAAAAGTATCCAATGCCTCTTCTTTCCCATAAATAAGATTATAAAACAGGATCAAAAAATGTTAAAAAGCCACCTATTGGGCTTCCCTGGTGGCGCAGTGGTTGAGAGTCCGCCTGCCTATGCAGGGGACACAGGTTCATGTCCCGGTCCGGGAAGATCCCACATGCCATGGAGCAGCTGGGCCCGTGAGACATGGCCACTGAGCCTGCACGTCTGGAGCCTGTGCTCCGCAACGGGAGAGGCCACAACAGTAAGAGGCCCACATACCGCAAAAAAAAAAAAAAAAAAAGCCACCTATTATCCCTACCCAACAAAAGAACCTATATTATTTTTCCACATCGTCCGGTTTCCAAACATACATACATTTTACATATTATAGACAGCATATGCATCAAACTTTTCCACTTAATGCTATGGATTAGGCATTCTTCTTGCTTATCATAACTGGTCTTCAAAGAGACTATCTTTTTAATACATAAATAATTTTTAAATCGGAAGCAGTACAGTCATTTTGTTTTTAAAGAGGAAGCTTTTACCCTCTGACAGAAAATGAAGAAGTCAAGGTCATAAGGAACATATTTGAAAGCTTAACCTCCCTTGAACTGATGTCAGTACCTGCGATTGACCAGGCTTCTTACTTAACAATGAACTGAGGGTTCTAGCTTGGAAGGCAAAACTTTTATTTCACTCATCCTCTCAAACTGTAATAGTACTAAACCAGCCAAGATCACCAAAAAGTACAGAGGTTGCCGTTACACCTGTCTATACCGAAGGGACAGTGCTTCTCCCAAAAAAAGACTTCTCCAGCAACAAAAAAATCATTTGCAAATTCCAAACTCTCTTTCTGTAGCTGTTCTCTAGGATAATGAAGCTTTATAGCAGCCACGACCATTTGTGGATACATTTTGTAGCCAAATGAAAAATACATGGAAAACATCTCACAAAAATGGACCAAATCAATAAAGCAAATAAATGCTTCTCTTCAGCACTCAGCAGGTACAGCCTTATTTTCCCACCATTCTAAAGTAAATCAGCAATCTATCTTGAAAAATAAAAAGAATATTTTACCACAAATTGACTGCATTTAATAAAAATGCTAGCTCTCCTGCCCAGACAGAGAAAATTTGAAATCAATAGTCAAATTCCCCATCTTCTTTTAAGTGAGAGAAACTAACATACAACTTTATTGTTGCCTCATGAATTATCCCATGGTTCTTCACATTGTGGTAAGAACCCTGCCAATTCTTCACTTTTCAGGTAAAGAAGAAAGACAAAGCACAGGAAATAAGTCAACAAATGACTGTCTCCTCTGGCAAACAGACAGATTAAAAAGAAAAATAATTTCCTTTTTGAGAAAATCGGGACACCAATACTTGCAGTGTACTGTTAGAAAGTATACTATCAATTTTTAAATTGAGAGAGTTTCCTCTCAAATGGATTTTTGTAGCACTTTCTCTTAAAAAAAAAAAAAAAACACACCATTCAGTGTTGAATTAAAGAAAAAAAAAAAAGAAGCAGCAGCAGCTTAATATGGTGCTTCAACCACCATGAGGGAGCACTTTCAAACTGGCACTAAGATGCACACTTGGGCAAACAGAAACTGTGGGCAATGACTCCAACCACCATGGTAATGTCTCGGTCAAGTAAGCCTGGTAAGAAGAATGCTCCGGAAGGGCCAGAGTTTCCTGGTCTCTGTTGATGGGAATTTGTACGTGTAGAAAGGTCCCAGGGCAAAATCTGTGGCACTCCGGTGCCCCCTTGTGTCCAATTTTGCACCAGCATGAACTACACCAGGCCTGTGTAGAAAAGTAGAGCTGGAATTTCTTAAATCCCACAGGAGTACAGGGTGGGGTGGGGAAGGATTGAAATGTTCTACCTCTGTGTCTGTGAAAAAGTCAGTTGCTGGTGCAATGAGAGATTTCCACGCCGCTGCTTTCTCACAACACTTCCAATGCCCTCCACCTGAACCCCCTGGCTGAATTTCACGTGGTGATAAACCACAAAGAACGGTCTTGTATCCTTGGCTCCCGGACCCCCAAAACAAGGAAAATCATTTTAGATCGAAAAATGTTATGTGCTTATTACCAAGATACAGAAAAACTGGAAATAGTATTTAAAGTCTTTTTGATAGAGTCTTGCTTGGCCTTGAATCTCTCCCCAATTCTGAGTCTTGCCAGATTATTTTATACATTTTCCATGACAGTAACTATTTCATTCCCTCATCATTGTTCTTTTTTCTATATGCAAAATGACTCTAGAAAAATGGGTCACCAATGGATGCAAGAATGTAACTATATTTATCAGCTCTATTCTCACCTACGCACACCTGAAAGCATTAGAAACCAATTCCACGTGTAATAAAGCTTGGAAAATTTTCAAATTCAATGTTGGGTTGAGGGCGAAGGACAATTCCCCCCATAAATATGAATTTGCTTCTGATGTTTATCTCTGTAGATGGTTTGACTGAAGATCCAGAATTGGATTGCCGTTCTGTCTGCTAGAATTACCCGGGACCCATCTACTCCTCAACACGTTTATTCACACCGCTCCAAAGACATTCCAGAGTGGAGGCCGCATGCTTTCTCTGATGGAAACAACTGTTGGAGGTTTCAAACTTCATATTGTATCAAAGGATGGGAGGAGAAGGGAGCCGGTGATAAATCGGAGAAACAAAAGGCAGGGAACGTAAAGCAGTGAGAAGGGAAGTACATGGACGGAAAAGGGGGAGAGAAGACCGTCAATCAGCCACCGATTTCCATGAGAATGACTTTTCTGCCTCAAATGGAAAGAGAGTACAATTGTTGACTCCCTTTCACTCTTTTTTCTGGAAATCATTAGAAATACATGTGGGAATTACAGGTCTGCACGTATGGCTGTCTTTATGCTGTTGGTAACACAGTGGTTCTTTTGGATGATGGATGTTCCTCTGTTCACCTTCAGAGGCAGCTAAACCCCGGGCTGTCGCACCACCACCGCTGCTCAGTGAATCCCTCCTGTGAATTCCCCCGTGCATTTCCAACAGGATGAAGAGTGAAACCCTTTGGTGACTCTTCAGGATAGTAAACTACTGCTGAATAACACTTCCATCAGACGTGTTCATCCAAAAAAAAGAAAAAACAGGCTAAGGATTGAGGAAAGAACAATGATTTTTTTCTCCAATCTCAATCACAGCCTCCTTCACATCTTGCAACAAACGGATTTTATGATTTCCATCTTCATCTGCTGTCAACAGTGCATTTACTTGGCATGCTTTTCTTTTGATCAGAATGGTTTGTTTCCTGTGCCCGGTGCCCCTGCAACTAGTGACATTTCCACTCTAGGGAGGGTTGCAAGTCTCCTGGGGAATAGTAACTTCTCAAATAGGGACTGAATCTATCACCTTGACCTTTATCCTGGTACTTTTCAACCCAGGATTTGCCACTGTGTCTTGACACAGTGCCTTACCTAGAATACTCGCAAGGTAAGGTCAAAAGTAATGTGTTCTACTCTTAGTAAAGTGTAAAAGTGTGTAAGTTGATTTTCTTTTCTACAGACATAAATGAGTGTAGCTTCAAAGTTATCCATGAAGTAGAAATACTGTAAATTGCATTTCAAGTTTTTGTTTCGGGAGATGAGAGAGAGAGGCGTGGGGTTACAATTGGTGTCCCTGCTTACCTACAGCCAAGGACTCAATGCCTGAGCCGTTGATCAGGAAACACACTCGGGGATAACCACCATGTAGAATATCTCCCGGAAGAGTTAAACCAATTTTTCCTCTGAAAGGGACCCTCAGCACAGAGTTGGCCTGGGAAAAGGAAAGGATCCTCACTGACTGACAGCCCAGATGGAGAAGACAAGAACTACTCCAAGCGTCTAGTTTACATATTTGTAGTCGGAGAACCTGACAAAGGTATCACACACATTCTGCCTGGAAACATCTTCCCCCAGATCATCTCATAACCCATTCCCTTACTTCATGCAGGTCTCCTCCAAAAAGCTGCCTCTTGGGAATTCCCTGGCAGTCCAGTGGTTAAGACTCAGCGCTTTCACTGCCATGGGCCTGGGTTTGATCCCTGGTCAGGGAACTAAGATCCCACAAGCCGCAAGCCTTGGCCAAAAGGACAATCCCAACTCAGACACTCTCAATCCCTACACTCTACTTTATTTTTCTCTGTAGCACTTATTATCACTTGACATTATACTATACTTACTTATTGGCTACCTCCCCGCCATGAATGTAAACTCCAGGATGATTTTTGTCCACTTGCTGTATCTCCAATGCACAGAGGAGTGTTTGCACAGTAAGTGCTCAGTAAATATTTGTGGAATGGCCGATGGATTGAACTTACCTCCAAGTAAGTATTCGCCACATGTAACCATGCCTTAAGAAATGCTGGAGAATCTCTGTTCCAGTCAACCATCCTACGCTTCTCCAATTTGGGAGTGATATACCCAAGAGTACCCACAGTGGAAAGTGCTCAAAGCCCCAGGGTTAACATGGCACAGTATTTTGATTTATGAATCTCAAACTTTATCATGCATCTGAATCACCTAGAAAGCATGCTCAAAATGGGATAGCCAGGCCCCAGCCCTAGAGTTTCTGATTCAGTAAGTGGGTGCCTAAGAATCTGAATTTCTGTTAAGTGCCCAGATGATACTGACACGCTGGTTTGGGGACCACAGTTAGACATCACTTTCTCTCTGAAATCCAACAGCTATGGCAGCAGGGGATGCTTGTTAAGTACTTCAAGAAATTAGAACACAGGCATATGGAGCCCAATATAAATTTTCCCTGTATTTTTTTTTTGCGGTACGCGGGCCTCTCTCACTGTTGTGGCCTCTCTCGTTGCGGAGCACAGGCTCCAGACGCACAGGCTCAGCGGCCACGGCTCACGGGCCCAGCCGCTCCGCGGCATGTGGGATCCTCCCGGAGCAGGGCCCCAACCCATGCCCCCTGCACCGCCAGGGGACTCTCAACCACTGCGCCACCAGGGAAGCCCTCCCTGTATTTTTAAAATAAAAAGGGGACTGTTAAGAAATGGTTTGCTTGCTGTGGGTTGACTCAGCATGAACTAAGAGTTTAACCCTCCTCTGTCATTAAGGATACGTGAGTGCAAATGGTTGAAGAGAACTGATGTAAGCCTTGTAGAAGTCAAGAGAGAAGTTTCATGAGGGCTACAAGTTCTTGAATGGAGCAAATCTCTCAAAAGTTGATTCAGAAGGAAATGTCGGTGCCTGATGTGGTAGGGAGGGTGAGGAGACCCTCCATTAGACTAATGTCAATTTTAAAGTGACCACAGGAGGCACAGTTCAGCCTGGCAGTTAGTGGCAGGCAGCCAGGAGACTCAGGGTTACCAGAGCTCACCACACAGAGTGTGCTGTAAAGTCATGCTATCAGTTATCTGAGTCAGCCATCTGTGGGGTCTGTTGCTTTGAAATGGTCCTCTTGAGCCTTTGGTTTTCATCTTTCTCTTACAACAGGGAAAGAAAATGTAATTTAATGTTTTATAAAATGCCAGGTCCTATGTTGTTCATATGGCCCTGGCTCACATCTCATTGCATAACTGTTGGGACAGAGCCTTAGCAAGATGGATACAGGGCAAGCTACCACCAAAAGCCAA
Source organism: Lipotes vexillifer (assembly GCF_000442215.2). Classification (NCBI taxonomy): domain Eukaryota; kingdom Metazoa; phylum Chordata; class Mammalia; order Artiodactyla; family Lipotidae; genus Lipotes; species Lipotes vexillifer. The sequence goes on from NW_006769660.1 coordinate 786,748, forward strand.
GGTGCAGGGTCCTCTTCTGGTTTCCGACTGTCAGGGAAATGAAACCCAGCCTTTCTGCATCAACTTACTCTGAATACACTTCCCAAATGTACAGAGAGCACGAGCAGAGGAGCCAAGGAAAGAAAAGGCTCAGCGTTTCTGGTAGGTGTTGGTTCTTTATCCAGTGATAGGAAAAATTCACTGTGCACACGTAAAGTAAAATCTTGGCTCTGTGTATTAAAATATAAATCTTTCAAAGGTCGAAGATCTTTTACAAGAAGATAGTGCCCGGGATCAGTCTGGTACTTAGAACCATGAAACTCATCCCTAGAGAGTCTCTTTAGGCTGGCTTTTCCTAGCTGTGGTAATCTACTGTCTACCTCCATTTCCCTAACGTTCTTTCTGTACCCCCCCCCCCCCCAAAATAAAAGCAAGGAATATCTTTCGAGGAGAGAGAAAGCCATCTGTCCCTCTCTTCCATCCTAAAAGTGCTACTTAGGGCTTCCCTGGTGGTACAATGGTTAAGAAACCACCTGCCAATGCAGGGGACACAGGTTGGAGCCCTGGTCCGGGAAGATCCCACATGCCATGGAGCAACTAAGCCTGTGCACCACAACTACTGAGCCTGCGCTCTAGAGCCCTTGAGCCACAACTACTGAGCCCGCACGCCACAACTACTGAAGCCTGTATGCCTAGGGCCCGTGCTCCACAACAAAAGAAGCCACCACTATGAGAAGCCCGCGCACCACAATGAAGAGCCACCGCCCACTCGCCGCAACTAGAGAAAGCCCACGCACAGCAACAAACACTTAACGCAGCCAAAAAAATAAAAATAATTAATTAAATTTTTTTAAAAAGTGCTACTTAGATTTATTGGAGGTTTGGTTAGATTTGAAGCTGTCCTCATTCATGTGCTATGTTCTACCCCAAATCCTTCTAGCAGGAAGCCGCCCCCCCATTCTGAAATTTTATTTATTTCTGTTACTCCAGATGTATGTGCCAATCAGTTTAGCTTTTGCCAGTTCTTGTTTATTAATAATGCTAAGGAAAGAATTGAAATTCTACCAGATTTCAATCTCTTTTTTTCATGCCTCAATAATGAGTCCTCAAAGAGATGAATTCTGATATTGTCTTCAGCAACTCAAAGGACTAGGTATGATCAGAAATTTGCCTGGCTTTTGCCTACCTTGTGCGAACTCAGGAGGGCTATTCGTACTGCTAACTGCCACTGTACATGTGCAGATAATTTGCATTTTCATTGTTCTTTATTTTATGTTATTAGTTATTCATGAGATGAATATCTCATTCAACAACTAATCTATAAAACTTTTGCTTTAAATAACAATGTGCCGTTTTTGTTGTAGGAGGTGGAATGGAAGATGGATGTCCCATTTAGAAATCCTGTACAAAGAATTGAAAAATGAATGACTTGTAGGCTCTTCCTTGCCATATGTAAAATCAGATCTCAAAGAGAGGGGCATTAGAGTTGGAAGAAACAGACATAGTCTGTACATATAAGGGCCATATTAGCCAGCTGGACCTACTGAGAAAGGTCCCTCACCAACCAGTCAAAGGGAAGGGAAGGTCAGGTTTAACCATACTACGTAATGAACCTGTAAATGACTAATTATCTCTCTCACCAAACAGCACAATCTGCATGTGAGGTGAAAACCAACACAGAAAGCATCTGAACTCATTTTTTTTTTCAGTTGGATATAGTCCAAGTTTCATACACATTGCTTTCTACTTTTCCCAATAAAGGTTCATGTCTATATTAACACAAATTGAAAAGAAAAAAATGCAAAGATTCCATGTTCTTTCGTGCTTTCAGGAAAGAGTACATTACTTCAGTAAAAACCAGTTAAATGTGAATGTGAGGTCCCAGCTATGGGGGGATTCTGTAAGCATGTGCGTATACTGTATACTGCAGATACCTTTAGCTGTACATGCTTACTTATCGCAGTATGAATGTTGATATAGATGACCCCTAAATAAGCTACTTTTAAAAACAGATCAATGATTTCATTTACCTGAAGGACAGCACGGGGCTGCCACTATACTCAGAGGATTTCTCCAGAATCCCATGTGGTCACCTAGGCTGGAGCTGGTTCACCTTGGAGGCAGTGAATGGCTAGGCCTTAACTTGCTTAGGAAGGAGGTAACTACCTCTCCCAGGGAATAACAATATCCATAAGGAGAATTCCTTATTGTTTTCAATAACACAACTTTGAAACTCAGAAGTTCTGATAGAAAGCTACTGGCGGCAGCAGTAATATAACCTAATACAATGGATAAAATAGAGAAAAATAGCAATCTATGATTTAAGATTTTTGAAAAAGGGAAATACATCTCTTTCATCCTTTCATCTCCCGCAGTATCTGATATTTGGTAAGTGTTGAAGAATAACAATAACAACGACAGCCAACATTTATGGGACTTCCTCTGTGCCAGGTACGGTCCTAAAAGCTCTTCACGGGTTTCAATTCATGTCATCCTCAAAACAATCCTGTCATGACCTACTATCATCATCCCCATTTTACAGATGAGGACACTGAGACGTGGAGAGTTTATGATACTTAACCAATGTCACACAGCTAATCAATGGAGAAAGGGATTCATATTCAGGGGGTCTGGCTTCAGAGCTCAACCACATAACTTCTATGCTAAATTGTCTCTTATTCCACATAACAATTCCTGAACAGAATGGACGATTTTATTGAGGAGCGGAATTCTATTGTCTCATACTGGAAATGCGAGTGCATTAAAACACGAAAAATCATGGGCTTCCCTGGTAGCGCAGTGGTTGGGAGTCCACCTGATGATGCCGGGGACACGGGTTCGTGCCCGGGTCCAGGAAGACCCCACATGCCGCGGAGCGGCTGGGCCCGTGAGCCATGGCCGCTGAGCCTGCGCGTCCGGAGCCTGTGCTCCGCAACGGGAGAGGCCACAACAGTGAGAGGCCTGCGTAGCACAAAAAAAAAACCATGAAAAATCATACCTAAACTCTAGGAATACCAAAAACTTACACACACACACACACACACACACACACTGGAGTTTATGGTGATTATATATATATATATATATATACATATAAAATATTATATTACATATATATATAAAACTTTATGGAGACTATATTATAGTAACAGTTAGTTTAAAATGACTGATGTCCCCTAACAAAATTTAATTCTTCAAATTTTTAGAATCTATTTGGCCACTAAATTATTTGGCAATATTTCTAGACATTTCTCAACTGCAAATACATAACCAGTTGAGGATAAAAGTTGTAGAAATATGCTGTTTCTTTTGTCCCCTTCTTGCCTTTTCTTTCAGGATCCAACTCTTCTGCCCTTCCCACAGCCAGCTGTCCCTTTCCGGCCTGCATTCTAGGGGCAGCACTCTTTGTCTTCAATTCTACCGCTCAAGGAAATGTACACATCCTGTGTCCCATTCCCCAAACACTGGGAACTTTTATAGATGACATTTTAGCTCTGGAACACTTTTTTCAAATGAGATTTAACTGGACACTTCAAATCTCAAATGTATGAACAGAAATATGAAGGACCTGGCACCTCTTTGCTGAGCTTTTTCCCCCTCAATCCCCCAAGGTGACTGAGACACTGAATAGATCCTAAGCCACTGCTTAGACCCAAGCAAACGCCCAAGTTGGGGTTGGAGATTAGACCATGGCACATGCATGGTTATTTGAGGCATGTACCCGAAAAGAGCCTACTCATGGTTGACTCCAACCCAGAAAGTTCAATCCTGCCTTAGCCCCGTTCTCCCGGCCCCTCAGCTGGACCTTTGTTTTTGCAGTATGCGGGCCTCTCACTGCTGTGGCCTCTCCCGTTGCGGAGCACAGGCTCTGGACGTGCAGACTCAGCGGCCATGGCTCATGGGCCCAGCCGCTCTGCGGCATATGGGATCCTCCCAGACCGGGGCACGAACCCGTGTCCCCTGCATCGGCAGGTGGACTCTCATCCACTGCGCCAGCAGGGAAGCCCTCAGCTGGGCCTTTTGTTTTCACAAACAGTTTACCGACCAAGGGAGCCAAGTGAGAACAATAATGACTCTCCACTCCTCAGCAGGA